>NC_064926.1:77276718-77608384 GCF_023897955.1 Schistocerca gregaria
CCCTCCAATGCTAAATTTGTGATCCCTTGATGCCTCAAAACATGTCTTACCAACCGGTAGCTTCTTCTTGTCAAGTTGTGCCACAAACTCCTCTTCTCCCCAATTCTATTCAATACCTCCTTGGCTCAGTGGTTAGACACTGGACTCGCATTCGGGAGGACGACAGTTCAATCCCGCGTCCGGCCATCCTGATTTAGGTTTTCCGTGATTTCCCTAAATCGCTCCAGGCAAATGCCGGGATGGTTCCTTTCAAAGGCCACGGCCATCTTCCTTCCCCGTCCTTCCCTAACCCGATGAGACCGATGACCTCGCTGTCTGGTCTCCTTCCCCAAAACCAAACAACCAACCAATACCTCCTCATTTGTTATGTGATCTACCCATCTAATCTTCAGCATTCTTCTGTAGCACCACATTTCAAAAGCTTCTATTCTCTTATTGTCCAAACTATTTATCGTCCATGTTTCACTTCCATACATGGCTACACTCCATACAAATACTTTCAGAAAAGACTTCCTGACACTTAAATCTATACTCGATGTTAATAAATTTCTCTTCTTCAGAAAGGCTTTCCTTGCCATTGCCAGTCTACATTTTATATCCTCTCTACTTCGACCATCATCAGTTATTTTGCTTCCCAAATAGCAAAACTCCTGTACTACTTTACGCGTCTCATTTCCTAATCTAATGCCCTCAGCGTCATCTGAATTAATTCGACTACATTCCATTATTTTCGTTTTGCTTTTGGTGATGTTCATCTTATATCCTCCTTTCAAGACACTGTCCATTCCGTTCAACTGCTCTTCCAAGTCCTTTGCTCTCTGTGACAGAATTACAATGTCATCGGAGAACCTCAAAGTTTTTATTTCTTCTCCCTGGACTTTAATACCCACTCCGAATTTTTCTTTTGTGTCCTTTACTGCTTGCTCAATATACAGACTGAATAACATCGGGGACACTCTGCAACCCTGTCTCACTCCCTTCCCAACCACTGCTTCCCTTTCATGTCCTTCGACTCTTGTAACTGGTTTCTGTACAAATTGTAAATAGGCTTTCGCTCCCTGTATTTTACCCCTGCCACCTTCAGAATTTGAAAGAGAGTATTCCAGTCAACATTGTCAAAAGCCTTCTCCAAGTCTACAAATGCTAGAAATGTAGGTTTGCTTTTCCTTAATCTATTTTCTTGGATAAGTCGTAGGGTCAGTATTGCCTCACGTGTACCAACATTTCTGCGGAATCCAAACTGATCTTCGCCGAGGTCGGCTTCTACCAGTGTTAGTATTTTGCAGCTGTGACTTATTAAACTGATAGTTCGGTAATTTTCACATCTGTCAACACCTGCTTTCTTTGGGATTGGAATTATTATATTCTTCGTGAAGTCTGAGGGTATTTTGCCTGTCTCATACATCTTGCTCACCAGATGGTAGAGTTTTGTCAGGACTGGCTCTCCCAAGGCCGTCAGTAGTTCCTTGGAATGTTGTCTACTCCGGGGACCTTGTTTCGACTCAGGTCTTTCAGTGCTCTGTCAAACTCTTCACGCAGTATTGTATCTCCCATTACATCTTCTGCTACACCCTCTTCCATTTCCATAGTATTGTCCTCAAGTACATCGCCCTTGTATAGCCTCTCTATATACTCCTTCCATCTTTCTGCTTTTCCTTCTTTGCTTAGAACTGGGTTTCCATCTGAGCTCTTGATATTCATACAAGTGGCTCTCTTTTCTCCAAAGGTCTCTTTAATTTTCCTGTAGGCAGTATCTATCTTACCCCTCGTGAGATAAGCCTCTACATCCTTACATTTGTCCCCTAGCCATCCCTCCTTAGCCATTTTGCTCTTCCTGTCGATCTCATTTTTGAGACGTTTGTGTTCCCTTTTTCCTGCTTCATTTACTGCGTTTTTATATTTTATCCTTTCATCAATTAAATTCAATATTTCTTCTGTTACCCAAGGATTTCTACTAGCCCTCGTCTTTTTACCTACTTGATCCTCTGCTGCCTTCACTATTTCATTCCTCAAAGCTACCCATTCTTCTTCTACTGTATTTCTTTCCCCCATTCCTGTCAGTTGTTCCCTTATCATCTCCCTGAAACTCTGTACAACCTCTGGTTTAGTCAGTTTATCCAGGTCCCATCCCGTTAAAATCCCACCTTTTTGCAGTTTCTTCAGTTTTAATCTACAGTTCATAACCAATAGATTGTGGTCAGAGTCCACATCTGCCCCTGGAAATGTTTTACAATTTAAAACCTGGTTCCTAAATCTCTGTCTTACCATTATCTAATCTATCTGATACCTTCTAGTATCTCCAGGATTCTTCCACGTATACAACCTTCTTTTATGATTCTTGAACCAAGTGTTAGCTATAATTAAGTTGTGCTCTGTGCAAAATTCTACCAGACAGCTTCCTCTTTCATTTCTCTCCCCCAATCCACATTCACCCACTATGTTTCCTTCTCTCCCTTGTCGTACTCTCGAATTCCAGTCACCCATGACTACTAAATTTTCGTCTCCCTTGACTACCTGAATAATTTCTTTTATCTCATCATACATTTCATCAATTTCTTCATCATCTGCAGAGCTGTTGGCGCATAAACTTGTACTACTGTAGTAGGCATGGGCTTCGTGTCTATCTTGGCCACAATAATGCGTTCACTATGCTGTTTGTAGTAGCTTACCCGCACTCCTATTTTTTTATTCATTATTAAACCTACTCCTGCATTACCCCTATTTGATTTTGTATTTATAACCCTGTATTCACCTGACCAAAAGTCTTTTTCCTCCTGCCACCGAACTTCACTAATTCCCACTGTATCTAACTTCAACCTATCCATTTCCCTTTTTAAATTTTCTAACGTACCTGGCCGATTAAGGGACCTGACATTCCACGCTCCGATCCGTAGAACGCCAGTTTTCTTTCTCCTGATAACGACGTCCTCTTGAATAGTCCCCGCCCGGAGATCCGAATGGGGGACTAATTTACCTCCTGAGTATTTTACCCAAGAGGACGCCATCATCATTTAACCATACAGTAAAGCTGCATGACATCGGGAAAAATTACGGCCGTAGTTTCCACTTGCTTTCAGCCGTTCGCAGTACCAGCACACCAAGGCCATTTTGGTTATTGTTACAAGGCCAGATCAGTCAATCATCCAGACTGTTGCCCCTGCAACTACTGAAAAGACTGCTGCCCCTCTTCAGGACCCACACGTTTGTCTGGCCTCTCAACAGATACCCCTCCGTTGTGGTTGCACCTACGGTACGGCCATCTGTAACGCTGAGGCACGCAAGCCTACGCACCAACGGCAAGGTCCATGGTTCACATATGTTCCTGAATTTTGCTACAATTCTCTCAAGTTGCGACTTCTCTGTACACAACAGTGTCATCCGCGAAAAGCCATTATATATCCCGAAGTCTGAAGACTTCTCTCCATCATAAATAACATACTGCGCTATGCTTGCTAGGAGTTCTTCAGTCCAGTCACACAACTGGTCTGATATTCCGTAAGTTCGTATTTTGTTCATTATACGCCAGTGCTGACGCCTTACGGAAGTCGAGGAAAACAGCATCTACCTGTGTGCCGGTATCTTCTGCTTTCAGGGTCTCATGGACGAGCATAGCGAGCCAGATTTCATGCGATATTTGTTTTCGGAACTCTTGCTGATTCCTACAGAGATTATTAGTATATAGAAATGTCATAACATGCGAATGTAAAACATGGTCCAAACTTCCACAAGAGACCGACGTCAGAGATGTTTTGTGCGTCCGTTCGACGTTCCTTCTTGAAAACTGAAATGATCTGTGGTTTTCTCTAACCATCCGGAACAGTACGCTCCTTCAGAGACAGGCGACTCATAACAGCTCGAAGAGGAGCAAGTTCTTTCGCATACTGTATGTGGAATCCATGGAGAAGAAATAAAAAATTTGAGGTTCGGCGATGACATTGTAATTCTGTCACAGACAGCAAAGGACTTGGAAAAGCAGTTGCAGCAGTGCAGAATCAGTTCATTTGCAACGCTTTTAATGTGCTGCTATGGTACGTCATACATATCAGTATCATTACTGCTACAAAAGGGGTTCAATATGGCGCTCATCTGTGTCCAGAAGAGTCTGAAAGCTCAGGATTGCATTCTGCACAGCAGAATGAAGCACTCCTGTAGGTATGCTGCCTACTTCTCTTGATATTCTGCACTTCAGATCAGCACATGCGTCAATGATCCACTGGTAAATCCTGTCTTCAGGTAGCCCCACAACCAGAAATCACAGGGGGTGAGATCTGGTGGTCGTGTCAGTCATGCATTTGGAAACGATCGGTTGATAATTCAACAGTTTCCAAATGTGTTCCGAAGAAGTAGGTGAACTTCACGAGCAAGGTGTTATGGAGCCCCATCTTGCATGGATACTGTTCAATCCGTCTCTCTCGTTAAGGGCAGGTATGACATGCTGGCGAAGCATATCGCAGTAACGGTGGCCAGTTGCTTGTTTCTGATGCACCACTGACAGTTTACTGTAAACTTCGCACCTCGTATTGACGATGGAACACACAAATTGCGTCGCGATTCAATACTACAGTCTCCATCCAACTTCAAGCGAATAACGTGGCAACGGTCACCATATGCACGTTTTCCTGTGAGTCAACCTGATTGTTTCCGATGCACCACGTAACCGCATTACTGGCTGAAATAGAAGTCAGCTGGAGACTATAGTGTAGAATCGCGAAGCAATTTGTATGTTCCATCGTCGATACGAGGATGGGAGGGTTACAGTAAACTGTGAATGGTGCATAAGAAACAAGCAACTTGACTTCCAGGACGGCGTCATTACGGTGACCGTAGGGGCGACAATCACATGGAGAGAAGTCGGCTGGAGACTGTAGTACTGAATCGCAACGCAATTTGTGTGTTCCATCATCAACACGAGGGTGCGTGGGTTACAGTAAACTGTCAGTGGCGCATCGGAAACAAGGAAATTGACCCCAAGGTGAACGTCCATGTGTTGACCATATCCGTGTTAGCCACTAGGAGAGAAGTCTGCTGGTCATTGTAATATTGACTAGCGACACAATTTGTGTGTTCCATCTTCAGTACGAGGGTGAGAGGGTTACAGTAAACTGTCAGTGGTGCAACGCAAATAAGCAACTCGACACCCTATAAGACGTCCATGCAATGACCATAGCCGCATGAGTCACTTGGAGAGAAGCCCGCATGATACTGTAGTTCTGAATGGCGACGCAATTTTTGTGTTCCATCGTCAGTGTGAGTCGTCGATGGTTACACTAAACTGTCAGTGGTGCATAGGAAACAAACAACTTGGCTCCCAGTACAACGTCCATATGATGATGGTTGCCGCGTTTGTTGCGTGGAGGGAACACGGCTGGAGACTGTAGTATTGAATCTTGATGCAAATTGAGTGCCCGTCGTCGTTGTGAGGCTGCGAGAGTGACAGTAAGCTGTCAGTGGTGCATCGGAAACAAGAAACTTGACTCCGAGGGGAACATCCGTATGGCGCCCATAGCTGGTATAGGCGCATGGCGAGAAGTCGGGTGATGGGTGTAGTATTGAATAGCGACGCAACTTGTGTTCCATCATCAGCGTGAGGGTGCTGGTGGTTACAGTCGGCTATCAGTGGTGGAGCGGAAACGTCCATACGGTGACAGTAGTCGCGTTAGTCAACTGCAGCAATGTCAGCTGGAGTCTTTAGTAATGATTCGCTACGCAATTTATGTGTTCCGCTATCAAAGTGAGGGTGCAAAGGGTTACAGGAAACTGTCAGTGGCTGATCAGAAACAATCTCCCAGGAGAACGTACATACGGCGACCGTGGACGCATTAGTCGCTTGGAGAGAAGTCTGCTGGAGTCTGTAGTACAGAAGCACGAAGCAATATGCGTGTTCCATCGTTAATACGAGGTTGCGAGGGTTACAGTAAACTGTGAGAGATATACTGGTTCAAAAATGGCTCTGGGCACTATGGGACTCGACATATTAGGTCGTGAGTCCCCTAGAACTTAGAACTACTTAAACCTAACTAACCTAAGGACATCACACACACCCATGCCCGAGGCAGGATTCGAACCTGCGACCGTAGCAGCCCTGCGGTTCCAGACTGCAGCGCCAGAACCGCACGGCCACCACCCGGCGATGCATTGGTAACAAGCAACATGATTCCTAGGAGAACTTCCATACAGTGGCTGTAGGTGCCTCGGTCACTTGGGGCGATGTCGGCTGGACACTATAATTGACGCACCATCGTATTGACGATGGTACACACAAATTGTGTCACAATTCAATTATAGGGTGTCAAGTTGCTGGTATGCGTTACACCACTAACAGTTTACTGTAACTCTCTTACCCTCCTACTGATGGTGGATCACACAAATTGCGTTGCTATGCAATACATGTCTCCAGCCGGCTTCTCTTCAAGCGACTAACGTGGCAATGAACACAGTTTTGTCGATCTCCTGGGCGTCAAGTTGCTTGTTTCAGATGCACCAACGACTGTTTACTGTAACGCACAAACCCTTGCATTGACGGTGGCACATACAACTTACGTCGTGATTCAATACTACAATCACCAACCGACATCTCTCCAAGCGACTAACATGGCTACGGGCATTGTACAGACGTTCCCCTGTGAATCAGGCTGCAGGTTTCCGATACACCAGAGGCAGTTTCCTGTAACACTCAAACGCTTTATTGACGATGGAACACACAAACTGCGTCGCCATTCCATACTAACGTCTCCAGCCAACTTCTCTACAAGCATTAATGTGGCGACGGGTATTGTACAGAAGTTCTGCTGGAAGTCAAGTTGCAGGTTTCCGATCCACCAGTGACAGTTTACCGTATCAGTAAAACCCTCGTACTGACGATGGAACACAAAAATACGGTCGTCATTTAATACCACATCTCCAGCCGACTTCTCTCCAAGCGACTAACGTTGCTAAGGTCATTGTAATGAACTTCTCTGGAAGTCAGGCTTCATGTTTCTGATGCACCAGTGACACGTTACTATATCCCACAGACACTCGTATTAACGATGGAAAAACAAATTGCGTCATGATTCAATACTATAGACTCCACCTTTTTCTCTTCATACCTCGTGATGACAATGTAACACACAAATTGCGTCGCGAATATATAATACAGTCTCCAGACGACTTCTCTCCAAGTGACTAAGGTGGCTACGTGCATTGTTCAGAAGTTCCCTTAGAGTCAGGCTGCACGTTTCAAATGCACCAGCGACAATTTGCTGTTTGCCTCAAAACCTGATATTGACGATGCAACACAGAAATTGCGACGTTATTCAATTCAACAGTCAGTGCCGACTTCTGTCCAAGTGGCTAATGTGACTACGTGAATTGTACAGACATTCCCCTGAGCTGGCCGAAGTTGACGTGCGCTTTTAAGCGCTGCGGTCTGAAACCACGACACCGCTACGGTCGCAGGTTCGAATCCTGCCTCGAGCATGGATTTGTGTGACGTGCTTAGGTTACTTAGGTTTAAATATTTCTTAGTTCTAGAGGACCACGTGCATTGTACAGACATTCCCCAGACAGTCTGGCTGCAGGTATCCGATGAACCAGTGACAATTTACTGTATCCCTCAAACCCTCGTAATGCCAATGGAACAAAGAAATTGCATCGCGATTCATTTCTACAGTCCATAGTCGACTTCTCTCCAAGTGACTGACATGGCTACAGGCATTGTACAGTCGTTCCGCAGAGAGTCAGGCTCCAGGTTTCCGATGTATCAGTGACAATTTACTATATCCCTCAAGCCCTCTTAAAGACCTTGTAACAAAGAAATTGCATCACGATTCATATGTACAGTTACCAGGAGCCTTCTCTCCAAGTGACTTACGTGGAGACGGGCATTGTACAGAACTTCCTCTGTGATGCAGTCTGTATGTTTGTGATACACAGCACACAGTCTACTGTATCCCTCAATACGATGTGTTGATGATGGACAGAAGAAATTGCAACGCGATTAAATTCTACAGTTCCTAGGTGATTTCTTTGCAAGTCCCTAACGTGTCAACGGCATTCTACAGATGTTGCCCTGAGACTCAGGCTCCAGGTTTCCGATGCAACAGTAACAATTAACTATATCCCTCAAACCCTCGTAATGACAATGGAACAAAGAAATTGCATCGCAGTTCAATTCTGCAGTCCCTAGGCGACTTCTCTGCCAGTGAGTAACGTGGCTGCGGACATTGTATATATCTTTCCCTGTGAGCCAGGCTGTATGTTTGCGTCACACCACTCACAGTCTACTGTATCCCCCAAAACGATGTGTTGATAATGGAAAACCGAACTTCCTTCGCGATTGCATTCTACAGTCCCGAGGCGCCTTCTTTGCAAGTGACTAAAATGGCTACGCGCATTGTACAGACGTTCCCCTGAGACTCAGGCTCCAGGATTTCGATGCTCCAGTGACAATTTACTGTATCCCTGAAACCCTCGTAATGACAATGACACAAAGAAATAGCATCGCAGTTCAATTCTACAGTCTCTAACAGATTTCTCTCCAAGTGACTAATGTGGCGACGTGCATTGTACAGACGTTCAGCTGAGAGTCAGGCTACTGGATTCCGATGCTCTAGTGACAATTTTCTGTGTCCCTCAAATCCTCGTAATGACAATGACACAAAGAAATAGCATCGCAGTTCAATTCTACAGTCCCTAAGAGACTTCTCTCCAAGTGAATAATGTGGCGATGTGCATTGTACAGACGTTCCCCTGAGGGTCAGGTTCCAGGATTCCGATGCTCCAGTGACAATTTACTGTATCTCTCAAACCCTCGTAATGACAAAGGAACAAAGAAATTGCATCCCAGTTCAATTCTACAGTCCCTAAGAGATTTCTCTCCAAGTGACTAATGTGGCGACGTGCATTGTACAGACGTTCCCCTGAGAGTCAGGCACCAGGATTCCGAAGCTCCAGTGACAATTTACTGTATCCCTCAAACCCTCGTAATCACAACGGAACAAAGTAATTGCATCGCAGTTCAATTCTACAGTGCCTAAGAGACTTCTCTCCAAGTGACTAATGTGACGACGTGCATTGTACAGACGTTTCCCTGAGAGTCAGGCTCCAGGATTCCGATGCTCCAGTGACAGTTTACTGTATCCCACAAACCCTCGTTATAACAATGGAACATAGAAATTGCATAGCAGTCCAATTCTACAGTCCCTAGCAGACTTCTCTACAAGTGACTAATGTGGCGACGTGCATTGTACAGACGTACCCCTGAGAGTCAGGTTCCAGGATTCCGATGCTCCAGTGACAATTTATTGTATCCCTCAAACCTTCGTAATGACAGTGGAACAAAGAAATTGCATCGCAGTTCAATTCTATGGTCCCCAAGAGACGTCTCCCCAAGTGACTAATGTGGCGACGTGAATTGTACAGACGTTCGCCTGAGAGTCAGGCTCCAGGATTCCGATGCTCCAGTGACAATTTACTGTATCCCTCAAACCCTCGTAATGACAATCGAACAAAGAAAATGCATCGAAGTTCAATTCTACAGTCCCTAAGAGACTTCTCTCCAAGTGACTAATGAGGCGATGTGCATTGTACAGACGTTCCCTGACAGTCAGGCTCCAGGATTCCGAAGGTCCAGTGACAATTTACTGTATCCCTCAAACATTCGATATAACAATGGAACAAAGAAATTACATCGCAGTTCAATTCTACAGTCCCTAAGAGACTTCTCTCCAAGTGACTAATGTGGCGATGTGCATTGTACAGACGTTCCCCTGAGACTCAGGCTCCAGGAATCTGATGCTCCACTGACAATTTACTGTATCCCTCAAACCCTCGTAATGACAATGGAACAAAGAAATTAGATCGCAGTTCAACCCTACAGTCCCTATGAGACTTCCCTCCAAGTGCCTAACGTGGCGTCATGCATTGTAGAGACGTTCCCCTGAGATTCAGGCTCCAGGATTCCGATGTTCCAGTGACAATTTACTATATCTCTCAAACCCTCGTAATGACAATGGAACAAAGAAATTGAATCGCAGTTCAATTCTACAGTCCCTAAGAGACTTCTCTCCAAGTGACTAATGTGGCGACGTGCATTGTACAGACGTTCCCCTGAGATTCAGGCTCCAGGATTCCGATGCTCCACTGATACTTTACTGTATCCCTCAAACCCTCGTAATGATAATCGAACAAAGAAATTGCATTGCAGTTCAATTCTACAGTCCCTGAGAGACTTCTCTCCACGTGACTAATGTGGCGACGTGCATTGTACAGACGTTCCCCAGAGAATAAGGCTCCAGGATTTCGATGCTCCAGTGACAATTTACTGTGTCCCTCAAACCCTCGTCATGACAATGGAACAAAGAAATTGCATCGCAGTTCAATTCTACAGTCCCTAAAAGACTTCTCTCCAAGTGAATAATGTGGCGACGTGCATTGTACAGACATTCCCCTGAGAGTCAGTCTCCACGATTCCGATGCTCCAGTGACAATTTACTGTATCCCTCAAACCCTCGTAATAACAATGGAACAAAGAAATTGCATAGCAGTTCAATTCTACCGTCCCTAAGAGACTTCTCTCCAAGTGACTAATGTGGCGACGTGCATTGTACAGACGTACCCCTGAGAGTCAGGCTCCAGGATTCCGATGCTCCAGTGATAATTTACTGTATCCCTCAAACCATCGTAATGACAATGGAAGAAAGAAATTGCATCGCAGTTCAACAATACAGTCCCTAAGAGACTTCTCTCCAAGTGACTATTGTGGCGACGTGTATTGCACAAATGTTCTCTGAGATTCAGGCTATAGGATTCCGATGCTCCAGTGACAATTTACTGTATCCCTCAAACCCTCGTAATGACAATGGAACAAAGAAATTGCATCGCAGTTCAATTCTACAGCCCCTAAGAGACTTCTCTCCAAGTGACTAAGGAGGCGACGTGCATTGTACAGACGTTCCCCTGAGGGTCGGGCTCCAGGATTCCGTAGCTCCAGTGACTGTTTACTGTATCTCTCAAACGCTCGTTATAACAATGGAACAAAGAAATTGCATAGCAGTTCAATTCTACAGTCCCTAAGAGACTTCTCTCCAAGTGACTAATGTCGCGACGCGCATTGTACAGACGATCAGCTGAGAGTCAAGGTCCAGGATTCCGATGCTCCAGTGACAATTTACTGTATCCCTCAAATCCTTGTAATGACAATGGAACAAAGAAATTGCATCGCAGTTCAATTCTACAGTCCCTAAGAGACTTCTCTCCAAGTGACTAATGTGGTGACGTGCATTGTACAGACTTTCCCCTGAGAGTCAGGCTCCAGGATTCCGATGCTCCAGTGACAAGTTACTGTATCCCTCAAACCGTCGTAATGACAATGGAACAAAGAAATTGCATCGCAGTTCAATTCTACAGTCCTTAAGAGACTTCTCTCCAAGTGACTAATGTGCGATGTGCATTGTACAGACGTTCCCCTGACAGTCAGGCTCCAGGATTCCGAAGCTCCAGTGACAATTTACTGTATCCCTCAAACGCTCGTAATGACAATGGAACAAAGAAATTGCATCGCAGTCCACTTCTACAGTCCCTAAGAGACTTCTCTCCAAGTGACTAATGTGGTGACGTGCATTGTACAGACTTTCCCCTGAGAGTCAGGCTCCAGGATTCCGATGCTCCACTGACAATTTACTGTATCCCTCAAACCCTCGTAATGACAATGGAACAAAAAAATTGCATCGCAGTTCAATTGTACAGTCCCCAACAGACTTCTCCCCAAGTGACTAATGTGGCGACGTGCATTGTACAGACGTTCGCCTGACAGTCAGGCTCGAGGATTCCGATGCTCCAGTGACAATTTAGTGTATCCCTCAAACCCTCGTAATGACAATGGAACAAAGAAATTGTATCGAAGTTCAATTCTACAGTCCCTAAGAGACTTCTCTCCAAGTGACTAATGTGGCGACGTGCATTGTACAGACGTTCCCCTGAGAGTCAGGCTCCAGGATTCCGAAGCTCCAGTGACAATTTACTGTATCCCTCAAACGCTCGTAATGACAATGGAACAAAGAAATTGCATCGCAGTCCACTTCTACAGTCCCTAAGAGACTTCTCTCCAAGTGACTAATGTGACGACGTGCATTGTACAGACGTTCCCCTGAGAGTCAGGCTCCAGGATTCCGATGCCTCACTGACAATTTACTGTATCACTCAAACACTTGTAATGACAATTGAACAAAGAAATTGCATCGCAGTTCAATTCTACAGTCACTAAAAGACTTCTTTCCAAGTGACTAATGTGGCGACGTGCATTGTACAGACGTTCCCCTGAGAGTCAGGCTCCAGGATTCCGTTGCTCCAGTGACAATTTACTGTATCCCTCAAAAACTCATAATGACAATGGAACAAAGAAATTGCATCGCAGTTCAATTCTACAGTCCCCAAGGGACTTCTCCCCAAGTGAATAATGTGGCGATGTGCATTGTACAGACGGTCTCCTGAGAGTCAGGCTCCAGGATTCCGATGCTCCAGTGACAATTTACTGTATCCCTCAAACCCTCCTTATGACAATGGAACAAAGAAATTGCATCGCAGTTCAATTCTACAGTCCCTAAGATACTTCTCTCTAAGTTACTAATGTGGCAACGTGCATTGTACAGACTTTCCCCTGAGAGTCAGGCACCAGTATTCCGATGCTCCAGTGACAATTTACTGTATCCCTCAAACCCTCGTAATGACAACGGAAGAAAGAAATTGCATCGCAGTTCAATTCTACAGTTTCTAGGCGACTTCTCTGCCAGTGAGTAACATGGCTGCGGACATTGTATATATCTTTTCCTGTGAGCCAGGCTGTATGTTTGCGATACACCACTGACAGTCTACTGTATCCCCCAATACGATGTGTTGATGATGGAAAAGAGAACTTCCTTCTCGATTGCTTCTACAGTCCCTAGGCGCCTTCATCGTAAGTGACTAAAATGTCTATGCGCATTGTACAGACGTTCCCCTGAGACTCAGGCTCCAAGATTTCGATGCTCCAGTGACAATTTACTGTATCCCTCAAACCCTCGTAATGACAATGGAACAAAGAAATTGCATCGCAGTTCATTTCCACAGTCCCTAAGAGAATTCTCTCCAAGTGACTAATGTTGCGACGTGCATTGTACAGACGTTCGCCTGAGAGTCAGGCTCCAGGATTCCGATGCTCCAGTGACATTTTACTGTATCCCTCAAACCGTCGTAATGACAACTGAACAAAGAAATTGCATCGCAGTTCAATTCCACAGTCCCTAAGAGACTTCTCTCCAAGTGACTAATGTGGCGACGTGCATTGTACAGACGTTCAGCTGAGAGTCAGGATCCAGGATTCCGATGTTCCAGTGACAATTTACTGTATCCTTCAAACCGTCGTAATGACAATGGAACAAAGAAATTCATCGAAGTTCAATTGTACAGTCCCTAATAGACTTCACTCCAAGTGACTAATGTGGCGACATGCATTGTACAGACGTTCCCCTGAGAGTCAGGCTCCAGGATTCCGATGCCCCAGTGACAATTTACTGTATCCCTCAAACCCTCATAATGACAATGGCACAAAAAAATTGCATCGCAGTTCAATTCTACAGTCCCTAAGAGACTTCTCTCCAAGTGAATAATGTGGCGACATGCATTGAACAGACGTACCCCTGAGAGTCAGGCTCTAGGATTCCGATGCTCCACTGACAATTTACTATATCCCTCAAACCCTCGTAATGACAATGGAACAAAGAAATTGCATCGCAGTTCAATTCTACAGTCCCCAAGAGACTTCTCCCCAAGTGACTAATGTGGCGACGTGCATTGTACAGACGTTCCCCTGAGAGTCAGGCTCCAGGATTCCGATGCTCCAGTGACAATTTAGTGTATCCCTCAAACCCTCGTAATGACAATGGAACAAAGAAATTGCATCGAAGTTCAATTCTACAGTCCCTAAGAGACTTCTCTCCAAGTGACTAATGTGGCGACGTGCATTGTACAGACGTTCCCCTGAGAGTCAGGCTCCAGGATTCCGAAGCTCCAGTGACAATTTACTGTATCCCTCAAACGCTCGTAATGACAATGGAACAAAGAAATTGCATCGCAGTCCACTTCTACAGTCCCTAAGAGACTTCTCTCCAAGTGACTAATGTGACGACGTGCATTGTACAGACGTTCCCCTGAGAGTCAGGCTCCGGGATTCCGATGCCTCACTGACAATTTACTGTATCACTCAAACACTTGTAATGACAATTGAACAAAGAAATTGCATCGCAGTTCAATTCTACAGTCACTAAAAGACTTCTTTCCAAGTGACTAATGTGGCGACGTGCATTGTACAGACGTTCCCCTGAGAGTCAGGCTCCAGGATTCCGTTGCTCCAGTGACAATTTACTGTATCTCTCATACCCTCGTAATGACAATGGAACAAAGAAATTGCATTGCAGTTCAATTCTACAGTCCCTAAGAGACTTCTCTCCAAGTGACTAATGTGGCGACATGCATTGTACAGACGTTCCCCTGACAGTCAGGCTCCAGGATTCCGAAGCTCCAGTGACAATTTACTGTATCCTTCAAAAACTCATAATGACAATGGAACAAAGAAATTGCATCGCAGTTCAATTCTACAGTCTCTAAGGGACTTTTCCCCAAGTGAATAATGTGGCGAAGTGCATTGTACAGACGGTCTCCTGAGATTCAGGCTCCAGGATTCCGATGCTCCAGTGACAATTTACTGTATCCCTCAAATCCTCCTTATGACAATGGAACAAAGAAATTGCATCGCAGTTCAATTCTACAGTCCCTAAGATACTTCTCTCTAAGTTACTAATGTGGCGACGTGCATTGTACAGACTTTCCCCTGAGAGTCAGGCACCAGTATTCCGATGCTCCAGTGACAATTTACTGTATCCCTCAAACCCTCGTAATGACAACGGAAGAAAGAAATTGCATCGCAGTTCAATTCTACAGTTTCTAGGCGACTTCTCTGCCAGTGAGTAACATGGCTGCGGACATTGTATATATCTTTTCCTGTGAGCCAGGCTGTATGTTTGCGATACACCACTGACAGTCTACTGTATCCCCCAATACGATGTGTTGATGATGGAAAACAGAACTTCCTTCTCGATTGCTTCTTCAGTCCCTAGGCGCCTTCATCGTAAATGACGAAAATGTCTATGCGCATTGTACAGACGTTCCCCTGAGACTCAGGCTCCAAGATTTCGATGCTCCAGTGACAATTTACTGTATCCTTCAAACCCTCGTCATGACAATGGAACAAAGAAATTGCATCGCAGTTCAATGCCACAGTCGCTAAGAGAATTCTCTCCAAGTGACTAATGTTGCGACGTGCATTGTACAGACGTTCGCCTGAGAGTCAGGCTCCAGGATTCCGATGCTCCAGTGACATTTTACTGTATCCCTCAAACCGTCGTAATGACAACTGAACAAAGAAATTGCATCGCAGTTCAATTCCACAGTCCCTAAGAGACTTCTCTCCAAGTGACTAATGTCTCGACGTGATTGTACAGACGATCAGCTGAGAGTCAGGCTCCAGGATTCCGATGTTCCAGTGACAATTTACTGTATCCTTCAAACCGTCGTAATGACAATGGAACAAAGAAATTCATCGAAGTTCAATTGTACAGTCCCTAATAGACTTCAATCCAAGTGACTAATGTGGCGACATGCATTGTACAGATGTTCCCCTGAGAGTCAGGCTCCAGGATTCCGATGCCCCAGTGACAATTTACTGTATCCCTCAAACCCTCATAATGACAATGGCACAAAAAAATTGCATCGCAGTTCAATTCTACAGTCCCTAAGAGACTTCTCTCCAAGTGACTAATATGGCGACATGCATTGAACAGACGTACCCCTGAGAGTCAGGCTCTAGGATTCCGATGCTCCACTGACAATTTACTGTATCCCTCAAACCCTCGTAATGACAATGGAACAAAGAAATTGCATCGCAGTTCAATTCTACAGCCCCCAAGAGACTTCTCCCCAAGTGACTAATGTGGCGCCGTGCATTGTACAGACGTTCCCCTGAGAGTCAGGCTCCAGGATTCCGATGCTCCAGTGACAATTTACTGTATCTCTCAAACCCTCGTAATGACAATGGAACAAAGAAATTGCATCCCAGTTCAATTCCCCAGTCCCTAAGATACTTCTCTCCAAGTGACTAATGTGGCGACGTGCATTGTAAAGACGTTCCCCTGAGAGTAAGGCTAGAGGATTTCGATGCTCCAGTGACAATTTGCTGTGTCCCTCAAACCCTCGTAATGACAACTGACAAAGAAATTGCATCGCAGTTCAATTCCATAGTCCCTAAGAGACTTCTCTCCAAGTGACTAATGTGGCGACGTGCATTGTACAGACGTTCAGCTGAGAGTCAGGCTCCAGGATTCCGATGTTCCAGTGACAATTTACTGTATCCTTCAAACCGTCGTAATGACAATGGAACAAAGAAATTCATCGAAGTTCAATTGTACAGTCCCCAAGAGACTTCTCCCCAAGTGACTAATGTGGCGACGTGCATTGAACAGACGTTCCCCTGATAGTAAGGCTATAGGATTTCGATGCTCCAGTGACAATTTGCTGTGTCCCTCAAACCCTCGTAATGACTATGGAACTAAGAAATTGCATCGCAGTTCAATTCTACAGTCCCTAAGAGACTTCTCTCCAAGTGAATAATGTGGCGACGTGCATTGTACAGACATGCCCCTGAGAGTCAGTCTCCACGATTCCGATGCTCCAGTGACAATTTACTGTATCCCTCAAACCCTCGTAATAGTAATGGAACAAAGAAATTGCATCGCAGTTCAGTTTTACAGTCCCTAAGAGAATTCCCTCCAAGTGACTAAGGAGGCGACGTGCATTGTATAGAAGTTCCCCTGAGGGTCAGGCTCCAGGATTCGGATGCTCCAGTGACAATATACTGTTTCCCTCAAACCCTCGTAATGACAATGGAACAAGGAAATTGCATCGCAGTTCAATTCAACAGTCCCTAAGCGGCTTCACCCCAAATGACTAATGATGCGACGTGTATTGTACAGACGTTGCCCTGAGAGTCAGGCTCCAGGATTCCGAAGCTCCAGTGACAATTTACTGTATCCCTCACACCGTGGTAATGACAATGAAAGAAAGAAATTGCATCGCAGTTCAATTCTACAGTCCCTAAGAGACTTCTCGGAGTGACTACTGTGACGACGTGCATTGTACAAACGTTCTCCTGAGTGTCAGGCTCCAGGATTCCGATGCTCCAGTGACAATTTACTGTATCCCTCAAACCCTCGTAATGACAATGGAACAAAGAAATTGCATCGCAGTTCAATTCTAC
Source organism: Schistocerca gregaria (assembly GCF_023897955.1). Taxonomy (NCBI): domain Eukaryota; kingdom Metazoa; phylum Arthropoda; class Insecta; order Orthoptera; family Acrididae; genus Schistocerca; species Schistocerca gregaria. The sequence goes on from NC_064926.1 coordinate 77,294,045, forward strand.
AGTCCCTAAGATACTTCTCTCCAAGTGACTAATGTGGCGACGTGCATTGTACAGACTTTCCCCTGAGAGTCAGGCTTCAATATTCCGATGCTCCAGTGACAATTTACTGTATCCCTCAAACGCTCGTAATGACAATGGAACAAAGAAATTGCATCGCAGTTCAATTCTACAATCCCTAAGAGACTTCTCTCCAAGTGACTAATGTGGCGACGTGCATTGTACAGACTTTCCCTGAGAGTCAGGCTCCTGGATTCCGATGCTACAGTGACAATTTACTGTATCCCTCAAACCCTCGTAATGACAATGGAACAAAGAAATTGCATCGCAGTTCAATTCTACAGTCCCTAAGAGACTTCTTTCCAAGTGACTAATGTGGCGACGTGCATTGTACGGACGTTCCCCTGAGGGTCAGGCTCCAGGATTCCGATGCTCCACTGACAATTTACTGTATCCCTCAAACCCTCGTAATGACAATGGAACAAAGAAATTGCATCGCAGTTCAATTCCACAGTCCCAAAGAGACTTCTCCCCAAGTGACTAATGTGGCGACGTGCATTGTACAGACGTTCGCCTGAGAGTCAGGCTCCAGGATTCCGATGCTCCAGTGACAATTTACTGTAGCCCCCAAACCCTCGTCATGACAATGGAACAAAGAAATTGCATCGAAGTTCAATTCTACAGTCCCTAAGAGACTTCTCTCCAAGTGACTAATGTGGCGACCTGCATTGTACAGACGTTTCCTTGAGAGTCAGGCTCCAGGATTCCGATGCTCCACTGGCAATTTACTGTAACCCTAAACCCTCGTAATGACAATGGAACAAAGAAATTGCATCGCAGTTCAACCCTACAGTCCCTATGAGACTTCTCTGCAAGTGCCTAATGTGGCGTCATGCAGTGTAGAGACGTTCCCCTGAGATTCAGGCTCCAGGATTCCGATGCCCCAGTGACAATTTACTGCATCTCTCAAACCCTCGTAATGACAATGGAACATAGAAAACACATCCCAGTTCAATTATACAGTCCCTAACAGACTTCTCTCCAAGTGGCTTATGTGGCGTCGTGCATTGTACAGATGTTCCCCTGAGAGTCAGGCTCCATGATTCCGAAGCTCCAGTGACAATTTACTGTATCCCTCAAACCCTCGTTATAACAATGCAACAAAGAAATTGCATCGCAGTTCAATTCTACAGTCCTTAAGAGACTTCTCTCCAAGTGAATAATGTGGCGACGTGCATTGTACAGACATGCCCCTGAGAGTCAGTCTCCACGATTCCGATGCTCCAGTGACAATTTACTGTATCCCTCAAACCCACGTAATAAAAATGGAACAAAGAAATTGCATCGCAGTTCAATTCTACAGTCCCTAAGAGAATTCTCTCCAAGTGACTAATGTGGCGACGTGCATTGTACAGACGTTCCCCTGAGAGTCAGGCTCCAGGATTTCGATGCTCCAGTGACAATTTACTGTGTCCTTCAAACCCTCGTAATGACAATGGAACAACGGAATTGCATCGCAGTTCAATTCTACAGTCCCTAAGAGACTTCTCTCCAAGTGACTAATGTGGCGACGTGCATTGTACAGACGATCCCCTGAGATTCAGGCTCCAGGATTCCGATGCTCCACTGACAATTTACTGTGTCCCTCAAACCCTCGTAATGACAATGGAACAAAGAAATTGCATCGCAGTTCAATTGTACAGCCCGTAAGAGACTTCTCTCCAAGTGACTAATATTGCGACGTGCATTGTACAGACGATCAGCTAAGAGTCAGGCTCCAGGATTCCGATGCTGCAGTGACGATTTACTGTGTCCCTCAAACCCTCGTAATGACAATGGAACAAAGAAATTGCATCGCAGTTCAATTCTACAGTCCGTAAGAGACTTCTCTCCAAGTGAATAATGTGGCGAGGTGCATTGTACAGACTTGATCCTGAGCGTCAGTCTCCACGATTCCGATGCTCCAGTGACAATTTACTGTATCCCTCAAACCCTCGTAATAACAATGGAACAAAGAAATTGCATCGCAGTTCAATTCTACAGTCCCTAAGAGACTTCTCTCCAAGTGACTAATGTGGCGACGTGCATTGTACAGACGTTCCCCTGAGAGTCAGGCTCCATGATTCCGATGCTCCAGTGATAACTTATTGTATCCCTCAAACCCTCGTAATAACAATGGAACAAAGAAATTGCAGCGCAGTTCAACCCTACAGTCCCTAAGAGAATTCTCTCCAAGTGACTAATGTGGCGAAGTGTATTGCACAGGTGTTCCCCTGAGATTCAGGCTTTAGGATTCCGATGCTCCAGTGACAATTTACTGTATCCCTGAAACCCTCGTAATGACAATGGAACAAAGAAATTGCATCGCAGTTCAATTCTACAGCCCCTAAGAGACTTCTCTCCAAGTGACTAAGGAGGCGACGTGCATTGCACAGACGATCAGCTAAGAGTCAGGCTCCAGGATTCCGATGCTCCAGTGACGATTTACTGTATCCCTCAAATCCTCGTAATGACAATGGAACAAAGAAATTGCATCTCAGTTAAATTCTACAGTCCCTAAGAGATTTCTCTCCAAGTGACTAATGTGGCGACGTGCATTTTACAGACGTTCCCCTGAGGGTCAGGCTCCAGGATTCCGATGCTCCAGTGACAATTTACTGTATACCTCAAACCCTCGTAATGACAATGAACAAAGAAATTGCATCGCAGTTCAAATCTACATTCCCTAAGCGACTTCTCTCCAAGTGACTAATGTGGCAACGTGCATTGTACAGACGTTCCCCTGAGAGTCAGGCTCCAGGATTCCGAAGCTCCAGTCACAATTTACTGTATCCTTCAAACCGTGGTAAAGACAATGAAACAAAGAAATTAAATCGCATTTCAATTCTACAGTCCCAAAGAGACTTCGCGGAGTGACTAATGTGGCGACGTGCATTGTACAAACGATCCCCTGAGTGTCAGGCTCCAGGATTCCGATGCTCCAGTGACAATTTACTGTATCCCTCAAACCCTCGTAATGAAACTGGAACAAAGAAATTGCATCGCAGTTCAGTTCTACAGTCCCTAAGAGACTTCTCCCCAAGTGAATAATGTGGCGACATGCATTGTACAGACGGTCTCCTGAGAGTCAGGCTCCAGGATTCCGATGCTCCAGTGACAATTTACTGTATCCCTCAAACGCTCCTAATGACAATGGAACAAAGAAATTGCATCGCAGTTTAATTCTACAGTCCCTAAGATACTTCTCTCCAAGTGACTAATGTGGCGACGTGCATTGTACAGACGTTCGCCTGAGATTCAGGCTCCAGGATTCCGATGCTCCAGTGACAATTTACTGTATCCCTCAAAACCTCGTAATGACAATGGAAAACAGAAATAGCAACGAATTTCAATTCTGCAGTCCCTAAGAGACTTCTCTCCAAGTGACTAATGGGGCGACGTGCATTGTACAGACGTTCCCCTGAGAGTCAGGCTCCAGGATTCCGTAGCTCCAGTGACAATTTACTGTATCCCTCAAACCCTCGTTATAACAATGCAACAACGAAATTGCATCGCAGTTCAATCCTACAGTGCCTAAGAGACTTCTCTGCAAATCATTAACGTGGCGACGTGCATTCTACAGACGTTCCCCTGAGAGTCAGGTTCCAGGATTCCGATGCACCAGTGACAATTTACTGTATCCCTCAAACCCTCGTAATGACAATGGAACAAAGAAATTGCATCGCAGTTCAACCCTACAGTCCCTATGAGACTTCTCTGCAAGTGCCTAATGTGGCGACATGCATTGTAGAGACGTTCCCCTGAGATTCAGGCTCCAGTATTCCGATGCTCCAGTGACAATTTACTGTATCTCTCAAACCCTCGTAATGACAATGGAACATAGAAATTACATCCCAGTGCAATTCTACAGTCCCTAAGAGACTTCTATCCAAGTGACTGATGTGGCGATGTGCATTGTACAGACGTTCCCCTGAGAGTTATTCTCCAGGATTCCGAAGCTCCAGTGACAATTTACTGTATCCCTCAAACCCTCATAATGACAATGGAACAAGGAAATTGCATCGCAGTTCAATTCTACAGTCCGTAAGAGACTTCCCTCCAAGTGACTAATGTGGCGACGTGCATTGTACAGACGTTCCCCTGTGAGGCAGGCTTCAGGATTCCGATGCTCCACTGATAATTCACTGTATCCCTCAAACCCTCGTAATGACAATCGAACACAGAAATTGCATTGCAGTTCAATTCTACAGTCCCTGAGAGACTTCTCTCCAAGTGACTAATGTGGCGACGTGCATTGTACAAACGTTCCCCTGAGAGTGAGGCTCCAGGATTGCGATGCTCCAGTGACAAATTACTGTATCCCTCAAACCCTCATAATGACAATGGAACAAAGAAATTGCATCGCAGTTCAATTCTGCAGTCCCCAAGAGACTTCTCTCCAAGTGACTAACGTGGCGACGGGCATTGTACAGACGTTCAGCTGAGAGTCAAGCTCCAGGATTCCGATGCTCCAGTGACAATTTACTGTATCCCTCTAACCCTCGTAATGACAATGGAACGAAGAAATTGCGTCGCAGTTGAATTCTGCAGTCCCTAGGCGCCCTCTTCGTAAGTGAAGAAAATGTCCTCGCGCATTGTACAGACGTTCCCCTGAGACTCAGGCTCCAGGATTTCGATGCTCCAGTGACAATTTACTGTTCCCTCAAACCCTCGTAATGACAATGGAACAAAGAAATTGCATCGCAATTCAATTCCACAGTCCCTAAGAGACTTCTCTCCAAGTGACTAATGTGGCGACGAGCATTGTACAGACGTTCGCCTGAGAGTCAGGCTCCAGGATTCCGATGCTCCAGTGACAATTTACTGTATCCCTCAAACCGTCGTAATGACAATGGAACAAAGAAATTGCATCGCAGTTCAATTCTACAGTCCCTAAGATACTTCTCTCCAAGTGACTAATGTGGCGACGTGCATTGTACAGACTTTCCCCTGAGAGTCAGTCTCCAGTATTCCGATGCTCCAGTGACAATTTACTGTATCCCTCAAACCCTCGTAATGACAATGCAACAAAGAAATTGCATCGCAGTTCAATTCTACATTCCCTAAGGGACTTCTCTCCAAGTGACTAATGTAGCGACGTGCATTGTACAGACTTTCCCCTGAGAAACAGGCTCCAGGATTCCGATGCTCCATTGACAATTTACTGTATCCCTCATACCCTCGTAATGACAATGGAACAAAGAAATTGCATCGCAGTTCAATTCTACAGTCATTAAGAGACTTCTTTCCAAGTGACTAATGAGGCAACGTGCATTGTACGGACATTCCCCTGAGAGTCAGGTACCAGAATTCCGATGCTCGGTGACAATTTACTGTATCATTCAAACCCTCGTAATGACAATGGAACAAAGAAATTGCTTCGCAGTTCAATTCTACAGTCCCCAAGAGACTTCTCCCCAAGTGAATAATGTGGCGACGTGCATTGTACAGACGTTCGCCTGAGATTCAGGCTCCAGGATTCCGATGCTCCAGTGACAATTTACTGTATCCCTCAAAACCTCGTAATGACAATGGAAAACAGAAATAGCAACGAATTTCAATTCTGCAGTCCCTAAGAGACTTCTCTCCAAGTGACTAATGGGGCGACGTGCATTGTACAGACGTTCCCCTGAGAGTCAGGCTCCAGGATTCCGAAGCTCCAGTGACAATTTACTGTATCCCTCAAACCCTCGTTATAACAATGCAACAACGAAATTGCATCGCAGTTCAATCCTACAGTGCCTAAGAGACTTCTCTGTAAATCATTAACGTGGCGACGTGCATTCTACAGACGTTCCCATGAGAGTCAGGTTCCAGGATTCCGATGCACCAGTGACAATTTACTGTATCCCTCAAACCCTCGTAATGACAATGGAACAAAGAAATTGCATCGCAGTTCAATTCTACAGTCCCTAACAGACTTCTCTCCAAGTGGCTTATGTGGCGTCGTGCATTGTACAGATGTTCCCCTGAGAGTCAGGCTCCATGATTCCGAAGCTCCAGTGACAATTTACTGTATCCCTCAAACCCTCGTTATAACAATGCAACAAAGAAATTGCATCGCAGTTCAATTCTACAGTCCTTAAGAGACTTCTCTCCAAGTGAATAATGTGGCGACGTGCATTGTACAGACATGCCCCTGAGAGTCAGTCTCCACGATTCCGATGCTCCACTGACAATTTACTGTGTCCCTCAAACCCTCGTAATGACAATGGAACAAAGAAATTGCATCGCAGTTCAATTGTACAGCCCGTAAGAGACTTCTCTCCAAGTGACTAATGTGGCGACGTGCATTGTACAGACGTTCCCCTGAGAGTCAGGCTCCATGATTCCGATGCTCCAGTGATAACTTATTGTATCCCTCAAACCCTCGTAATAACAATGGAACAAAGAAATTGCAGCGCAGTTCAACCCTACAGTCCCTAAGAGAATTCTCTCCAAGTGACTAATGTGGCGAAGTGTATTGCACAGGTGTTCCCCTGAGATTCAGGCTTTAGGATTCCGATGCTCCAGTGACAATTTACTGTATCCCTGAAACCCTCGTAATGACAATGGAACAAAGAAATTGCATCGCAGTTCAATTCTACAGCCCCTAAGAGACTTCTCTCCAAGTGACTAAGGAGGCGACGTGCATTGCACAGACGATCAGCTAAGAGTCAGGCTCCAGGATTCCGATGCTCCAGTGACGATTTACTGTATCCCTCAAATCCTCGTAATGACAATGGAACAAAGAAATTGCATCTCAGTTAAATTCTACAGTCCCTAAGAGATTTCTCTCCAAGTGACTAATGTGGCGACGTGCATTTTACAGACGTTCCCCTGAGGGTCAGGCTCCAGGATTCCGATGCTCCAGTGACAATTTACTGTATACCTCAAACCCTCGTAATGACAATGAACAAAGAAATTGCATCGCAGTTCAAATCTACATTCCCTAAGCGACTTCTCTCCAAGTGACTAATGTGGCAACGTGCATTGTACAGACGTTCCCCTGAGAGTCAGGCTCCAGGATTCCGAAGCTCCAGTCACAATTTACTGTATCCTTCAAACCGTGGTAAAGACAATGAAACAAAGAAATTAAATCGCATTTCAATTCTACAGTCCCAAAGAGACTTCGCGGAGTGACTTATGTGGCGACGTGCATTGTACAAACGATCCCCTGAGTGTCAGGCTCCAGGATTCCGATGCTCCAGTGACAATTTACTGTATCCCTCAAACCCTCGTAATGAAAATGGAACAAAGAAATTGCATCGCAGTTCAGTTCTACAGTCCCTAAGAGACTTCTCCCCAAGTGAATAATGTGGCGACATGCATTGTACAGACGGTCTCCTGAGAGTCAGGCTCCAGGATTCCGATGCTCCAGTGACAATTTACTGTATCCCTCAAACGCTCCTAATGACAATGGAACAAAGAAATTGCATCGCAGTTTAATTCTACAGTCCCTAAGATACTTCTCTCCAAGTGACTAATGTGGCGACGTGCATTGTACAGACTTTCCCCTGAGAGTCAGGCTCTAGGATTCCGATGCTCCAGTGACAATTTACTGTATCCCTCAAACCCTCGTAATGACAATGCAACAAAGAAATTGCATCGCAGTTCAATTCTACAGTCATTGAGAGACTTCTTTCCAAGTGACTAATGAGGCAACGTGCATTGTACGGACGTTCCCCTGAGAGTCAGGTACCAGGATTCCGATGCTCGGTGACAATTTACTGTATCATTCAAACCCTCGTAATGGCAATGGAACAAAGAAATTGCTTCGCAGTTCAATTCTACAGTCCCCAAGAGACTTCTCCCCAAGTGAATAATGTGGCGACGTGCATTGTACAGACGTTCGCCTGAGATTCAGGCTCCAGGATTCCGATGCTCCAGTGACAATTTACTGTATCCCTCAAAACCTCGTAATGACAATGGAAAACAGAAATAGCAACGAATTTCAATTCTGCAGTCCCTAAGAGACTTCTCTCCAAGTGACTAATGGGGCGACGTGCATTGTACAGACGTTCCCCTGAGAGTCAGGCTCCAGGATTCCGAAGCTCCAGTGACAATTTACTGTATCCCTCAAACCCTCGTTATAACAATGCAACAACGAAATTGCATCGCAGTTCAATCCTACAGTGCCTAAGAGACTTCTCTGCAAATCATTAACGTGGCGACGTGCATTCTACAGACGTTCCCCTGAGAGTCAGGTTCCAGGATTCCGATGCACCAGTGACAATTTACTGTATCCCTCAAACCCTCGTAATGACAATGGAACAAAGAAATTGCATCGCAGTTCAACCCTACAGTCCCTATGAGACTTCTCTGCAAGTGCCTAATGTGGCGACATGCATTGTAGAGACGTTCCCCTGAGATTCAGGCTCCAGTATTCCGATGCTCCAGTGACAATTTACTGTATCTCTCAAACCCTCGTAATGACAATGGAACATAGAAATTACATCCCAGTGCAATTCTACAGTCCCTAAGAGACTTCTATCCAAGTGACTGATGTGGCGATGTGCATTGTACAGACGTTCCCCTGAGAGTTATTCTCCAGGATTCCGAAGCTCCAGTGACAATTTACTGTATCCCTCAAACCCTCATAATGACAATGGAACAAGGAAATTGCATCGCAGTTCAATTCTACAGTCCGTAAGAGACTTCCCTCCAAGTGACTAATGTGGCGACGTGCATTGTACAGACGTTCCCCTGTGAGGCAGGCTTCAGGATTCCGATGCTCCACTGATAATTCACTGTATCCCTCAAACCCTCGTAATGACAATCGAACACAGAAATTGCATTGCAGTTCAATTCTACAGTCCCTGAGAGACTTCTCTCCAAGTGACTAATGTGGCGACGTGCATTGTACAAACGTTCCCCTGAGAGTGAGGCTCCAGGATTCCGATGCTCCAGTGACAAATTACTGTATCCCTCAAACCCTCATAATGACAATGGAACAAAGAAATTGCATCGCAGTTCAATTCTGCAGTCCCCAAGAGACTTCTCTCCAAGTGACTAACGTGGCGACGGGCATTGTACAGACGTTCAGCTGAGAGTCAAGCTCCAGGATTCCGATGCTCCAGTGACAATTTACTGTATCCCTCTAACCCTCGTAATGACAATGGAACGAAGAAATTGCGTCGCAGTTGAATTCTGCAGTCCCTAGGCGCCCTCTTCGTAAGTGAAGAAAATGTCCTCGCGCATTGTACAGACGTTCCCCTGAGACTCAGGCTCCAGGATTTCGATGCTCCAGTGACAATTTACTGTTCCCTCAAACCCTCGTAATGACAATGGAACAAAGAAATTGCATCGCAATTCAATTCCACAGTCCCTAAGAGACTTCTCTCCAAGTGACTAATGTGGCGACGAGCATTGTACAGACGTTCGCCTGAGAGTCAGGCTCCAGGATTCCGATGCTCCAGTGACAATTTACTGTATCCCTCAAACCGTCGTAATGACAATGGAACAAAGAAATTGCATCGCAGTTCAATTCTACAGTCCCTAAGATACTTCTCTCCAAGTGACTAATGTGGCGACGTGCATTGTACAGCACTTTCCCCTGAGAGTCAGTCTCCAGTATTCCGATGCTCCAGTGACAATTTACTGTATCCCTCAAACCCTCGTAATGACAATGCAACAAAGAAATTGCATCGCAGTTCAATTCTACATTCCCTAAGGGACTTCTCTCCAAGTGACTAATGTAGCGACGTGCATTGTACAGACTTTCCCCTGAGAAACAGGCTCCAGGATTCCGATGCTCCATTGACAATTTACTGTATCCCTCATACCCTCGTAATGACAATGGAACAAAGAAATTGCATCGCAGTTCAATTCTACAGTCATTAAGAGACTTCTTTCCAAGTGACTAATGAGGCAACGTGCATTGTACGGACATTCCCCTGAGAGTCAGGTACCAGAATTCCGATGCTCGGTGACAATTTACTGTATCATTCAAACCCTCGTAATGACAATGGAACAAAGAAATTGCTTCGCAGTTCAATTCTACAGTCCCCAAGAGACTTCTCCCCAAGTGAATAATGTGGCGACGTGCATTGTACAGACGTTCGCCTGAGATTCAGGCTCCAGGATTCCGATGCTCCAGTGACAATTTACTGTATCCCTCAAAACCTCGTAATGACAATGGAAAACAGAAATAGCAACGAATTTCAATTCTGCAGTCCCTAAGAGACTTCTCTTCAAGTGACTAATGGGGCGACGTGCATTGTACAGACGTTCCCCTGAGAGTCAGGCTCCAGGATTCCGAAGCTCCAGTGACAATTTACTGTATCCCTCAAACCCTCGTTATAACAATGCAACAACGAAATTGCATCGCAGTTCAATCCTACAGTGCCTAAGAGACTTCTCTGTAAATCATTAACGTGGCGACGTGCATTCTACAGACGTTCCCATGAGAGTCAGGTTCCAGGATTCCGATGCACCAGTGACAATTTACTGTATCCCTCAAACCCTCGTAATGACAATGGAACAAAGAAATTGCATCGCAGTTCAACCCTACAGTCCCTATGAGACTTCTCTGCAAGTGCCTAATGTGGCGTCATGCATTGTAGAGACGTTCCCCTGAGATTCAGGCTCCAGTATTCCGATGCTCCAGTGACAATTTACTGTATCTCTCAAACCCTCGTAATGACAATGGAACATAGAAATTACATCCCAGTGCAATTCTACAGTCCCTAAGAGACTTCTATCCAAGTGACTGATGTGGCGATGTGCATTGTACAGACGTTCCCCTGAGATTTATTCTCCAGGATTCCGAAGCTCCAGTGACAATTTACTGTATCCCTCAAACCCTCATAATGACAATGGAACAAGGAAATTGCATCGCAGTTCAATTCTACAGTCCGTAAGGGACTTCCCTCCAAGTGACTAATGTGGCGACGTGCAATGTACAGACGTTCCCCTGTGAGGCAGGCTTCAGGATTCCGATGCTCCACTGATAATTTACTGTATCCCTCAAACCCTCGTAATGACAATCGAACACAGAAATTGCATTGCAGTTCAATTCTACAGTCCCTGAGAGACTTCTCTCCAAGTGACTAATGTGGCGACGTGCATTGTACAAACGTTCCCCTGAGAGTGAGGCTCCAGGATTCCGATGCTCCAGTGACAAATTACTGTATCCCTCACACCCTCATAATGACAATGGAACAAAGAAATTGCATCGCAGTTCAATTCTGCAGTCCCCAAGAGACTTCTCTCCAAGTGACTAATGTGGCGACGGGCATTGTACAGACGTTCAGCTGAGAGTCAAGCTCCAGGATTCCGATGCTCCAGTGACAATTTACTGTATCCCTCTAACCCTCGTAATGACAATGGAACTAAGAAATTGCGTCGCAGTTGAATTCTGCAATCCCTAGGCGCCCTCTTCGTAAGTGAAGAAAATGTCCTCGCGCATTGTACAGACGTTCCCCTGAGACTCAGGCTCCAGGATTTCGATGCTCCAGTGACAATTTACTGTTCCCTCAAACCCTCGTAATGACAATGGAACAAAGAAATTGCATCGCAATTCAATTCCACAGTCCCTAAGAGACTTCTCTCCAAGTGAATAATGTGGCGACGAGCATTGTACAGACGTTCGCCTGAGAGTCAGGCTCCAGGATTCCGATGCTCCAGTGACAATTTACTGTATCCCTCAAACCGTCGTAATGACAATGGAACAAAGAAATTGCATCGCAGTTCAATTCCACAGTCCCTAAGAGACTTCTCTCCAAGTGACAAATGTGGCGACGGGCATTGTACAGACGTTCAGCTCAGAGTCAGGCTCCAGGATTCCGATGCTCCAGTGACAATTTACTGTATCCCTCAAACGGCCGTAGTGACAATGGAACAAAGAAATTGCATCGAAGTTCAACTCTACAGTCCCTAAGAGACTTCTCTCCAAGTGACTAATGTGGCGACGTGCATTGTACAGACGTTCCCCTGAGAGTCAGGCTCCAGGATTCCGATGCTCCAGTGACAATTTATTGTATCCCTCAAACCCTCATAATGACAACGGAACAAAAAAATTGCATCGCAGTTCAATTCTACAGTCCCTAAGAGACTTCTCTCCAAGTGACTAATGTGGCGACATGCATTGTACAGACGTACCCCTGAGAGTCAGGCTGTAGGATTCCGATGCTCCACTGACAATTTACTGTATCCCTCAAACCCTTGTAATGACAATGGAACAAAGAAATTGCATCGCAGTTCTATTCTACAGTCCCCAAGAGACTTCTCTCCAAGTGACTAATGTGTCGACGTGCATTGAACAGTCGTTCGCCTGAGAGTCAGGCTCCAGGATTCCGATGCTCCAGTGGCAATTTACTGGATCCCTCAAACCCTCATAACGACAATGGAACAAAGAAATTGCATCGAAGTTCAATTCTACAGTCCCTAAAAGACTTCTCTCCAAGTGACTAATGAAGCGATCTGCATTGTACAGACGTTCCCGTGAGAGGAAGGCTCCAGGATTCCGAAGCTCCAGTGACAATTTACTGTAAACCTCAAACCCTCGTTATAACAATGGAACAAAGAAATTGAATCGCAGTTCAATTCTACAGTCCCTGAGAGACTTCTCTCCAAGTGACTAATGTGGCGACGTGCATTGTACAGGCGTTCCCCTTACATTCAGGCTCCAGGATTCCGATACTCCACTGACAATTTACTGTATCCATCAAACCCTCGTAATGACAATGGAACAGAGAAATTGTATCGCAGTTCAACCCTACAGTCCCTATGAAACTTCTCTCCAAGTGCCTAATGTAGCGTCATGCATTGTAGAGACGTTCCACTGAGATTCAGGCTCCAGGATTCCAGTGCTCCAGTGACAATTTACTGTATCTCTCAAACCCTCGTAATGACAATGGAACAAAGAAATTGCATCCCAGTTCAATTCCACAGTCCCTAAGAGACTTCTCTCCAAGTGACTAATGTGGCGACGTGCATTGTACAGATGTTCAGCTGAGAGTCAGGCTCCAGGATTCCGAAGCTCCAGTGACAATTTACTGCATCCTTCAAACCGTCGTAATGACAATGGAACAAAGAAATTGCACCGAAGTTCAATTCTACAGTCCCCAAACCGACTTCCCTCCAAGTGACTAATGTGGCGACATGCATTGTACAGTCGTTCCCCTGAGAGTCAGGCTCCAGGATTCCGATGCCCCAGTGACAATTTACTGTATCCCTCAAACCCTCATAATGACAATGGACCAAAATATTGCATCGATGTTCAATTCTGCAGTCCCCAAGAGACTTCTCTCCAAGTGAGTAATGTGGCGACGTGCATTGTACGGACGTTCCCCTGAGAGTCAGGCTCCAGGATTCCGATGCTCCAGTGACAATTTACTGTATCCCTCAAACCCTCATAATGACAATGGAACAAACAAATTGCATCGAAGATCAATTCTACAGTCCCTAAGAGACTTCACTCCGAGTGACTAACGTGGCGATGTGCATTGTACAGACGTTCCCCTGAGAGGCAAGCTCTAGGATTCCGATGCTCCAGAGATAATTTACTGTATCCCTCAAACCCTAGTAATGACAATAGAACACAGAAATTGCATTGCAGTTCAATTCTACAGTCCCTGAGAGACTTCTCTCAAAGTGACTAATGTGGCGACGTGCATTGTACAGACGTTCCCCTGAGAGTCACGCTCCAGGATTTCGATGCTCCAGTGACAATTTACTGTGTCCTTCAAACCCACGTAATGACAATGGAACAAAGGAATTGCATCGCAGTTCAATTCGACAGTCCCTAAGAGACTTCTCTCCAAGTGACTAATGTGGCGACGTGCATTGTACAGACGTTCCCTTGAGATTCAGGCACCAGGATTCCGATGCTCCACTGACAATTTACTGTATCCCTCAAACCCTCGTAATGACAATGGAACAAAGAAATTGCATCGCAGTTCAACCCTACAGTCCCTATGAGACTTCTCTCCAAGTGCCTAATGTGGCGTCATGCATTGTAGAGACGTTCCCCTGAGATTCAGACTCCAGGATTCCGATGCTCCAGTGACAATTTACTGTATCTATCATACCCTCGTAATGACAATGGAACAAAGAAATTGCATCGCAGTTCAATTCTACAGTCCCTAAGAGACTTCTCTCCAAGTGACTAATGTGGCGACGTGCATTGTACAGACGTTCCCCTGACAGTCAGGCTCCAGGATTTTGAAACTCCAGTGATAATTTACTGTATCCCTCAAACCCTCATAATGACAATGGAACAAAGAAATTGCATCGCTGTTCAATTCTACAGTCCCTAAGAGACTTCTCTCCGAGTGACTAATGTGGCGACGTGCATTGTACAAACGTTCCCCTGAGAGTCAGCTCCAGAGATTCCGATGCTCCAGTGACAATTTATTGTATCCCTCAAACCCTCTTTATGACAATGGAACAAAGAAATTGCATCGCAGTTCAATTCTACAGTCAATAAGATACTTCTCTCCAAATGACTAATGTGGCGACGTGCATTGTACAGACATTCCCCTGAGAGTCAGGCACCAGTATTCCGATGCTCCAGTGACAATTTATTGTATCCCACAAACCCCTCGTAATGACAATGGAACAAAGAAATTGCATCGCAGTTCAATTCTACAGTCCCTAAGAGACGTCTCTCCAAGTTAATAATGTGGCGACGTGCATGGTACAGACATTCTTCTGAGAGTCAGTCTCCAGGATTCCGATGCTCCAGTGACAATTTACTGTATCCCTCAAGCCCTCGTAATGACAATGGAAAAAAGAAATTGCATCGCAGTTCAATTCTACAGTCACCAAAGCGACTTCTCTCCAAGTGACTAATGTGGCGACGTGCATTGTACAGACGTTCCCCTGAGAGTCAGTCTCCAGGATTCCGAAGCTCCAGTGACAATTTACTGTATCCCTCAAACCCTCGCTATAACAATGCAACAAAGAAATTGCATCGCAGTTCAATTCTACAGTCCGTAAGAGACTTCTCTCCAAGTGAATAATGTGGCGACGTGCATTTTACAGACATGCCCCTGAGAGTCAGTCTCCACGATTCCGATGCTCCAGTGACAATATACTGTATCCCTCAAGCCCTCGTAATGACAATGGAACAAAGAAATTGCATCGCAGTTCAATTCTACAGTCCCTAAGAGACTTCTTGGAGTGACTAATGTGGCGACGTTCATTGTACAAACGTTCCCCTGAGTGTCAGGCTCCAGGATTCCGATGCTCCAGTGACAATTTACTGTATCCCTCAAACCCTCGTAATGACAATGGAACAAAGAAATTGCATCGCAGTTCAATTCTACAATCCCTAAGAGACCTCTCTCCAAGTGACTAATGTGGCGACGTGCATTGTACAGACTTTCCCCAGAGATTCAGGCTCCAGGATTCCGATGTTCCAGTGACAATTTACTGTATCCCTCAAACCTTCGTAATGACAATGGAACAAAGAAATTGCATCGCAGTTCATTTCTTCAGTCATTAAGAGACTTCTTTCCAAGTGACTAATGTGGCAACGTGCATTGTACGGACGTTCCCCTGAGAGTCAGGCTCCAGGATTCCGATGCTCCAGTGACAATTTACTGTATCCCTCAAACCCTCGTAATGACAATGGAACATAGAAATTACATCCCAGTTCAATTCTACAGTCCCTAAGAGACTTGTTTCCAAGTGACTAATGTGGCGACGTGCATTGTACAGACGTTCGGCTGAGAGTCAGGCTCCAGGATTCCGAAGCTCCAGTGACAATTTACTGTATCCCTCAAACCCTCATAATGACAATGGAACATAGAAATTACATCGCAGTTCAATTCTACAGTCCCTAAGGGACTTCACTCCATGTGACTAATGTGGCGACGTGCATTGTACAGACGTTCCCCTGAGAGACAGGCTCCAGGATTCCGATGCTAAACTGATAATTTACTGTATCCCTCAAACCCTCGTAATGACAATCGAACAAAGAAATTGCATTGCAGTTCAATTCTACAGTCCCTGAGAGACTTCTCTCAAAGTGACTAATGTGGCGACGTGCATTGTACAGACGTTCCCCTGAGAGTAAGGCTATAGGACTTCGATGCTCCAGTGACAATTTACTGTGTCCCTCAAACCCTCGTAATGACAATGGAACAAAGAAATTGCATCGCAGTTCAATTCTACAGTCCGTAAGAGACTTCTCTCCAAGTGAATAATGTGGCGACGTGCATTGTACAGACATGCCCCTGAGAGTCAGTCTCCACGATTCCGATGCTCCAGTGACAATTTACTGTATCCCTGAAACCCTCATAATAACAATAGAACAAAGAAATTGCATCGCAGTTCAATTCGACAGTCCCTAAGAGACTTCTCTCCAAGTGATTAATGTGACGACGTGCATTGTACAGACGTTCCCCTGAGAGTCAGGCTCCATGATTCCGATGCTCCAGTGATTACTTATTGTATCCCTCAAACCCTCGTAATAACAATGGAACAAAGAAATTGCATCGCAGTTCAACCCTACAGTCCCTAAGAGAATTCTCTCCAAGTGACTAATGTGGCGACGTGTATTAAACAGATGTTCCCCTGAGATTCAGGCTTTAGGATTCCGATGCTCCAGTGACAATTTACTGTATCCCTCAAACCCTCGTAATGACAATGGAACAAAGATATTGCATCGCAGTTCCATTCTACAGCCCCTAAGAGACTTCTCTCCAAGTGACTAAGGAGGCGACGTGCATTGTACAGACGTTTCCCTGAGGGTCAGGCTCCAGGATTCCGAAGCTCCAGTGACAGTTTACTGTATCCCTCAAACCCTCGTTATGACAATGGAACAAAGAAATTGCATAGCAGTTAAATTCTACAGTCCCTAAGAGACTTCTCTCCAAGTGACTAATGTTGCGACGTGCATTGTACAGACGATCAACTAAGAGTCAGGCTCCAGGATTCCGATGCTCCAGTGACGATTTACTGTATCCCTCAAATCCTCGTAATGACAATGGAACAAAGAAATTGCATCGAAGTTAAATTCTACAGTCCCTAAGAGATTTCTCTCCAAGCGACTAATGTGACGACGTGCATTTTACAGACGTTCCCCTGAGGGTCAAGCTCCAGGATTCCGATGCTCCAGTGACAATTTACTGTATACCTCAAACCCTCGTAATGACAATGAACAAAGAAATTGCATCGCAGTTCAATTCTACATTCCCTAAGCGACTTCTCTCCAAGTGACTAATGTGGCGACGTGCATTGTACAGACGTTCCCATGGGAGTCAGGCTCCAGGATTCCGAAGCTCCAGTGACAATTTACTGTATCCTTGAAACCGTGGTAATGACAATGAAACAAAGAAATTGCATCGCATTTCAATTCTACAGTCCCTAAGAGACTACTCAGAGTGACTAATGTGGCGACGTGCAATTTACAAACGATCCCCTGAGTGTCAGGCTCCAGGATTCCGATGCTACATTGACAATTTACTGTATCCCTCAAACCCTCGTAATGACAATGGAACAAAGAAATTGCATCGCAGTTCAATTCTACAGTCATTAAGAGACTTCTTTCCAAGTGACTAATGTGGCAATGTGCATTGTACGGACGTTCCCCTGAGAGTCAGGTTCCAGGATTCCGATGTTCGGTGACAATTTACTGTATCCCTCAAACCCTCGTAATGACAATGGAACAAAAAATTGCATCGCAGTTCAATTCTACAGTCCCCAAGAGACTTCTCCCCAAGTGAATAATGTGGCGAAGTGCATTAGACAGACGTTCGCCTGAGATTCAGGCTCCAGGATTCCGATGCTCCAGTGACAATTTACTGTATCCCTCAAACCCTCGTAATGACAATGGAACAAAGAAATTGCATCGCAGTTCAACACTACAGTCCCTATGAGACTTCTCTGCAAGTGCCTAATGTGGCGTCATGCATTGTAGAGACGTTCCCCTGAGATTCAGGCTCCAGGATTCCGATGCTCCAGTGACAATTTACTGTATCTCTCAAACCCTCGTAATGACAATGGAACATAGAAATTACATCCCAGTGCAATTCTACAGTCCCTAAGAGACTTCTCTCCAAGTGACTAATGTGGCGATGTGCATTGTACAGACGTTCCCCAGAGAGTTATTCTCCAGGATTCCGAAGCTCCAGTGACAATTTACTGTATCCCTCAAACCATCATAATGACAATGGAACAAAGAAATTGCATCGCAGTTCAATTCTACAGTCCCTAAGAGACTTCCCTCCAAGTGACTAATGTGGCGACATGCATTGTACAGACGTTCCCCTGTGAGGCAGGCTCCAGGATTCCGATGCTCCACTGATAAATTACTGTATCCCTCAAACCCTCGTAATGACAATCGAACACAGAAATTGCATTGCAGTTTAATTATACAGTCCCTGAAAGACTTCTCTCCAAGTGACTAATGTGGCGACGTGCATTGTACAGACGTTCCCCTGAGATTCAGGCTCCAGGATTTCGATGCTCCAGTGACAATTTACTGTGTCCCTCAAACCCTCGTAATGATAATGGAACAACGGAAATGCACCGCAGTTCAATTTTACAGTCCCAAAGAGACTTCTCTCCAAGTGACTAATGTGGCGACGTGCATTGTACAGACGTTCCCCAGAGGGTAAGGCTCCAGAATTCCGAAGCTCCAGTGACAATTTACTGTATTCCTCATACCGTGGTAATGAGAATGAAACAAAGAAATTACATCGCAGTTCAATTCTACAGTCCCTAAAAGACTTCTCTCCAAGTGACTAATGTGGCGATGTGCATTGTACAGACGTTCCCCTGAGAGTCAGGCTCCAGAATTACGATGCTCCACTGACAATTTACTGTATCCCTCAAACGGCCGTAGTGACAATGGAACAAAGAAATTGCATCGAAGTTCAACTCTACAGTCCCTAAGAGACTTCTCTCCAAGTGACTAATGTGGCGACGTGCATTGTACAGACGTTCCCCTGAGAGTCAGGCTCCAGGATTCCGATGCTCCAGTGACAATTTACTGTATCCCTCAAACCCTCATAATGACAATGGAACAAAAAAATTGCATCGCAGTTCAATTCTACAGTCCCTAAGAGACTTCTCTCCAAGTGACTAATGTGGCGACATGCATTGTACAGACGTACCCCTGAGAGTCAGGCTGTAGGATTCCGATACTCCACTGACAATTTACTGTATCCCTCAAACCCTTGTAATGACAATGGAAGAAAGAAATTGCATCGCAGTTCAATTCTACAGTCCCCAAGAGACTTCTCTCCAAGTGACTAATGTGGCGACGAGCATTGTACATACGTTCGCCTGAGAGGCAGGCTCCAGGATTCCGATGCTCCAGTGACAATTTACTCTATCCCTCAAACCGTCGTAATGACAATGGAACAAAGAAAGTGCATCGCAGTTCAATTCCACAGTCCCTAAGAGACTTCTGTCCAAGTGACAAATGTGGCGACGGGCATTGTACAGACGTTCAGCTGAGAGTCAGGCTCCAGGATTCCGATGCTCCAGTGACAATTTACTGTATCCCTCAAACGGCCGTAGTGACAATGGAACAAAGAAATTGCATCGAAGTTCAACTCTACAGTCCCTAAGAGACTTCTCTCCAAGTGACTAATGTGGCGACGTACATTGTACAGACGTTCCCCTGAGAGTCAGGCTCCAGGATTCCGATGCTCCAGTGACAATTTACTGTATCCCTCAAACCCTCGTAATGACAATGGAACAAAGAAATTGCATCGAAGTTCAATTCTACAGTCCCTAAAAGACTTCTCTCCAATTGACTATTGAGGCGATCTGCATTGTACAGACGTTCCCCTGAGAGTCAGGCTCCAGGATTCCGAAGCTCCAGTGACAATTTACTGTAAACCTCAAACCCCCGTTATAACAATGGAACAAAGAAATTGCATCGCAGTTCAATTCTACAGTCCCTAAGAGACTTCTCTCCAAGTGACTAATGTGGCGACGTGCATTGTACAGACGTTCCCCAGAGGGTAAGGCTCCAGAATTCAGAAGCTCCAGTGACAATTTACTGTATCCCTCAAACCGTGGTAATGAGAATGAAACAAAGAAATTACATCGCAGTTCAATTCTACAGTCCCTAAAAGACTTCTCTCCAAGTGACTAATGTGGCGATGTGCATTGTACAGACGTTCCCCTGAGAGTCAGGCTTCAGGATTACGATGCTCCACTGACAATTTACTGTATCCCTAAAACCCTCGTAATGACAATGGAACAAAGAAATTGCATCGCAGTTCAATTCTACAGTCCCTAAGAGACTTCTCTCCGAGTGACTAATGTGGCGACAAGCATTGTATAGACGCTACCCTGAGATTCAGGCTCCAGGATTCCGATGCTCTACTGACAATTTACTGTATCCCTCTAACCCTCGTAATGACAATGGAGCAAAGAAATTGCGTCGCAGTTGAATTCTGCAGTCCCTAGGCACCCTCTTCGTAAGTTACGAAAATGTCCTCGCGTATTGTACAGACGTTCCCCTGAGACTCAGGCTCCACGATTTCGATGCTCCAGTGACAATTTACTGTATCTCTCAAACCCTCGTAATGACAATGGAACAAAGAAATTGCATCGCAATTCAAAACCACAGTCCCTAAGGGACTTCTCTCCAAGTGACTAATGTGGCGACGAGCATTGTACAGACGTTCGCCTGAGAGTCAGGCTCCAGGATTCCGATGCTCCAGTGACAATTTACTGTATCCCTCAAACCGTCGTAATGACAATGGAACAAAGAAATTGCATCGCAGTTCAATTCCACAGTCCCTAAAAGACTTCTCTCCAAGTGACAAATGTGGCGACGGGCATTGTACAGACGTTCCCCTGAGACTCAGGCTCCAGGATTCCGATGCTCCACTCACAATTTACTGTATCCCTCAAACCGTGGTAATGAGAATGAAACAAAGAAATTGCATCGAAGTTCAACTCTACAGTCCCTAAGAGACTTCTCTCCAAGTGACTAATGTGGCGACGTGCATTGTACAGACGTTCCCCTGAGAGTCAGGCTCCAGGATTCCGATGCTCCAGTGACAATTTACTGTATCCCTCAAACCCTCATTATGACAATGGAACAAAAAAATTGCATCGCAGTTCAATTCTACAGTCCCTAAGAGACTTCTCTCCAAGTGACTAATGTGGCGACATGCATTGTACAGACGTACCCCTGAGAGTCAGGCTGTAGGATTCCGATGCTCCACTGACAATTTACTGTATCCCTCAAACCCTTGTAATGACAATGGAACAAAGAAATTGCATCGCAGTTCAATTCTACAGTCCCCAAGAGACTTCTCTCCAAGTGACTAATGTGTCGACGTGCATTGTACAGACGTTCGCCTGAGAGTCAGGCTCCAGGATTCCGATGCTCCAGTGGCAATTTACTGGATCCCTCAAACCCTCATAACGACAATGGAACAGAGAAATTGCATCGAAGTTCAATTCTACAGTCCCTAAAAGACTTCTCTCCAAGTGACTAATGAGGCGATCTGCATTGTACAGACGTTCCCCTGAGAGTCAGGCTCCAGGATTCCGAAGCTCCAGTGACAATTTACTGTAAACCTCAAACCCTCGTTATAACAATGGAACAAAGAAATTGCATCGCAGTTCAATTCTACAGTCCCTAAGAGACTTCTCTCCAAGTGACAAATGTGGCGACGGGCATTGTACAGACGTTCAGCTGAGAGTCAGGCTCCAGGATTCCGATGCTCCAGTGACAATTTACTGTATCCCTCAAACGGCCGTAGTGACAATGGAACAAAGAAATTGCATCGAAGTTCAACTCTACAGTCCCTAAGAGACTTCTCTCCAAGTGACTAATGTGGCGACGTGCATTGTACAGACGTTCCCCTGAGAATCAGGCTCCAGGATTCCGATGTTCCAGTGACAATTTACTGTATCCCTCAAACCCTCATTATGACAATGGAACAAAAAAATTGCATCGCAGTTCAATTCTACAGTCCCTAAGAGACTTCTCTCCAAGTGACTAATGTGGCGACGTGCATTGTACAGACGTTCCCCTTAGATTCAGGCTCCAGGATTCCGATACTCCACTGACAATTTACTGTATCTCTCAAACCCTCGTAATGACAATGGAACAATGAAATTGCATCCCAGTTCAATTCTACAGTCCCTAAGAGACATCTCTCCAAGTGACTAATGTGGCGACGTGCATTGTACAGATGTTCAGCTGAGAGTCAGGCTCCAGGATTCCGATGCCCCAGTGACAATTTACTGTATCCCTCAAACCCTCATAATGACAATGGAACAAAGAAATTGCATCGCAGTTCAATTCTACAGTCCCTAAGAGACTTCTCTCCAAGTGACTAATGTGGCGACGTGCATTGTACAGACGTTCCCCAGAGGGTAAGGCTCCAGAATTCAGAAGCTCCAGTGACAATTTACTGTATCCCTCAAACCGTGGTAATGAGAATGAAACAAAGAAATTACATCGCAGTTCAATTCTACAGTCCCTAAAAGACTTCTCTCCAAGTGACTAATGTGGCGATGTGCATTGTACAGACGTTCCCCTGAGAGTCAGGCTTCAGGATTACGATGCTCCACTGACAATTTACTGTATCCCTAAAACCCTCGTAATGACAATGGAACAAAGAAATTGCATCGCAGTTCAATTCTACAGTCCCTAAGAGACTTCTCTCCGAGTGACTAATGTGGCGACAAGCATTGTATAGACGCTACCCTGAGATTCAGGCTCCAGGATTCCGATGCTCTACTGAC
This sequence comes from Schistocerca gregaria, assembly GCF_023897955.1. Lineage (NCBI taxonomy): Eukaryota > Metazoa > Arthropoda > Insecta > Orthoptera > Acrididae > Schistocerca > Schistocerca gregaria. The sequence continues at coordinate 77,316,737 of NC_064926.1, forward strand.
AATTTACTGTATCCCTCTAACCCTCGTAATGACAATGGAGCAAAGAAATTGCGTCGCAGTTGAATTCTGCAGTCCCTAGGCACCCTCTTCGTAAGTTACGAAAATGTCCTCGCGTATTGTACAGACGTTCCCCTGAGACTCAGGCTCCACGATTTCGATGCTCCAGTGACAATTTACTGTATCTCTCAAACCCTCGTAATGACAATGGAACAAAGAAATTGCATCGCAATTCAAAACCACAGTCCCTAAGGGACTTCTCTCCAAGTGACTAATGTGGCGACGAGCATTGTACAGACGTTCGCCTGAGAGTCAGGCTGTAGGATTCCGATGCTCCACTGACAATTTACTGTATCCCTCAAACCCTCGTAATGACAATGGAACAAAGAAATTGCATCGCAGTTCAATTCCACAGTCCCTAAAAGACTTCTCTCCAAGTGACAAATGTGGCGACGGGCATTGTACAGACGTTCCCCTGAGACTCAGGCTCCAGGATTCCGATGCTCCACTCACAATTTACTGTATCCCTCAAACCGTGGTAATGAGAATGAAACAAAGAAATTGCATCGAAGTTCAACTCTACAGTCCCTAAGAGACTTCTCTCCAAGTGACTAATGTGGCGACGTGCATTGTACAGACGTTCCCCTGAGAGTCAGGCTCCAGGATTCCGATGCTCCAGTGACAATTTACTGTATCCCTCAAACCCTCATTATGACAATGGAACAAAAAAATTGCATCGCAGTTCAATTCTACAGTCCCTAAGAGACTTCTCTCCAAGTGACTAATGTGGCGACATGCATTGTACAGACGTACCCCTGAGAGTCAGGCTGTAGGATTCCGATGCTCCACTGACAATTTACTGTATCCCTCAAACCCTTGTAATGACAATGGAACAAAGAAATTGCATCGCAGTTCAATTCTACAGTCCCCAAGAGACTTCTCTCCAAGTGACTAATGTGTCGACGTGCATTGTACAGACGTTCGCCTGAGAGTCAGGCTCCAGGATTCCGATGCTCCAGTGGCAATTTACTGGATCCCTCAAACCCTCATAACGACAATGGAACAGAGAAATTGCATCGAAGTTCAATTCTACAGTCCCTAAAAGACTTCTCTCCAAGTGACTAATGAGGCGATCTGCATTGTACAGACGTTCCCCTGAGAGTCAGGCTCCAGGATTCCGAAGCTCCAGTGACAATTTACTGTAAACCTCAAACCCTCGTTATAACAATGGAACAAAGAAATTGCATCGCAGTTCAATTCTACAGTCCCTAAGAGACTTCTCTCCAAGTGACAAATGTGGCGACGGGCATTGTACAGACGTTCAGCTGAGAGTCAGGCTCCAGGATTCCGATGCTCCAGTGACAATTTACTGTATCCCTCAAACGGCCGTAGTGACAATGGAACAAAGAAATTGCATCGAAGTTCAGCTCTACAGTCCCTAAGAGACTTCTCTCCAAGTGACTAATGTGGCGACGTGCATTGTACAGACGTTCCCCTGAGAATCAGGCTCCAGGATTCCGATGTTCCAGTGACAATTTACTGTATCCCTCAAACCCTCATTATGACAATGGAACAAAAAAATTGCATCGCAGTTCAATTCTACAGTCCCTAAGAGACTTCTCTCCAAGTGACTAATGTGGCGACGTGCATTGTACAGACGTTCCCCTTAGATTCAGGCTCCAGGATTCCGATACTCCACTGACAATTTACTGTATCTCTCAAACCCTCGTAATGACAATGGAACAATGAAATTGCATCCCAGTTCAATTCTACAAACCCTAAGAGACATCTCTCCAAGTGACTAATGTGGCGACGTGCATTGTACAGATGTTCAGCTGAGAGTCAGGCTCCAGGATTCCGATGCCCCAGTGACAATTTACTGTATCCCTCAAACCCTCATAATGACAATGGACCAAAATATTGCATCGCAGTTCAATTCTACAGTCCCTAAGAGACTTCTCTCCAAGTGACTAATATGGCGACATGCATTGAACAGACGTACCCCTGAGAGTCAGGCTCTAGGATTCCGATGCTCCACTGACAATTTATGTATCCCTCAAACCCTCGTAATGACAATGGAACAATGAAATTGCATCGCAGGTCAATTCTACAGTCCCCAAGAGACTTCTCTCCAAGTGACTAATGTGGCGACGTGCATTGTACGGACGTTCCCCTGAGAGTCAGGCTCCAGGATTCCGATGCTCCAGTGACAATTTACTGTATCCCTCAAACCCTCATAATGACAATGGAACAAACAAATTGCATCGTAGATCAATTCTACAGTCCCTAAGAGACTTCGCTCCAAGTGACTAATGAGGCGATGTGGATTGTACAGACGTTCCCCTGAGAGTCAGGCTCGAGGATTCGGAAGCTGCAGTGACAATTTACTGTATCCCTCAAACCCTCGATATAAAAATGAAACAAAGAAATTGCATTGCAGTTCAATTCTACAGTCCCTAAGAGACTTCTCTCCAAGTGACTAATGTGGCGACGTGCATTGTACAGACGTTCCCCTGAGACTCAGGCTCCAGGATTCCGATGCTCCACTCACAATTTACTGTATCCCTCAAACCGTGGTAATGAGAATGAAACAAAGAAATTACATCGCAGTTCAATTCCACAGTCCCTAAGAGACTTCTCTCCAAGTGACTAATGTTGCGACGAGCATTGTACAGACGTTCGCCTGAGAGTCAGGCTCCAGGATTCCGATGCTCCAGTGACAATTTACTGTATCCCTCAAACTCTCGTAATGACAATGGAACAAAGAAATTGCATCGCAGTTCAATTCTACAGTCCCCAAACCGACTTCCCTCCAAGTGACTATTGTAGCATCATGCATTGTACAGACGTTCCCCTGATAGTCAGGCTCCAGGTTTCTGATGCTAAACTGATAATTTACTGTATCCCTCAAACCCTCGGAATGACAATCGAACAAAGAAATTGCATTGCAGTTCAATTCTACAGTCCCTGAGAGACTTCTCTCCAAGTGACTAATGTGGCGAAGTGCATTGTACAGACGTTCCCCTGAGATTCAGGATCCAGGATTTCGATGCTCCAGTGACAATTTACTGTGTCCCTCAAACCCTCGTAATGATAATGGAACAACCGAATTGCATCGCAGTTCAATTCTACAGTCCCTAAGAGACTTCTCTCCAAATGACTAATGTGGCGACGTGCATTGTACAGACGTTCCCCAGAGGGTAAGGCTCCAGGATTCCGATGCTCCACTGACAATTTACTGTATCCTTCAAACCCTCGTAATGACAATGGAACAAAGAAATTGCATTGCAGTTCAACCCTAGTGTCCCTATGAGACTTCTCTCCAAGTTCCTAATGTGGCGTCATGCATTGTAGAGACGTTCCCCTGAGATTCAGGCTCCAGGATTCCGATGCTCCAGTGAAAATTTACTGTATCTCTCATACCATCGTAATGACAATGGTACAAAAAAATTGCATCGCAGTTCAATTCTACAGTCCCTAGGCGCCTTCTTCGTAAGTGACGAAAATGTCCTCGCGCATTGTACAGACGTTCGCCTGAGAGTCAGGCTCCAGGATTCCGATGCTCCAGTGACAATTTACTGTATCCTTCAAACCGTCATAACGACAATGGAACAATGAAATTGCATCCCAGTTCAATTCCACAGTCCCTAAGAGACTTCTCTCCAAGTGACTAATGTGGCGACGTGCATTTTACAGATGTTCAGCTGAGAGTCAGGCTCCAGGATTCCGATGCTCCAGTGACAATTTACTGCATCCTTCAAACCGTCGTAATGACAATGAAACAAAGAACTTGCACCGAAGTTCAATTCTACAGTCCCTAAGAGACTTCACTCCAAGTGGATAATGTGGCGACATGCATTGTACAGACGTTCCCCTGAGAGTCAGGCTCCAGGATTCCGATGCCCCAGTGACAATTTACTGTATCCCTCAAACCCTCATAATGACAATGGACCAAAATATTGCATCGCAGTTCAATTCTACAGTCCCTAAGAGACTTCTCTCCAAGTGACTTATATGGCGACATGCATTGAACAGACGTACCCCTGAGAGTCAGGCTCTAGGATTCCGATGCTCCACTGACAATTTACTGTATCCCTCAAACCCTCGTAATGGCAATGGAACAATGAAATTGCATCGCAGGTCAATTCTACAGTCCCCAAGAGACTTCTCTCCAAGTGACTAATGTGGCGACGTGCATTGTACGGACGTTCCCCTGAGAGTCAGGCTCCAGGATTCCGATGCTCCAGTGACAATTTACTGTATCCCTCAAACCCTCATAATGACAATGGAACAAACAAATTGCATCGTAGATCAATTCTACAGTCCCTAAGAGACTTCGCTCCAAGTGACTAATGAGGCGATGTGCATTGTACAGACGTTCCCCTGAGAGTCAGGCTCCAGGATTCGGAAGCTGCAGTGACAATTTACTGTATCCCTCAAACCCTCGATATAAAAATGGAACAAAGAAATTGCTTTGCAGTTCAATTCTACAGTCCCTAAGAGACTTCTCTCCAAGTGACTAAAGTGGCGACGTGCATTGTACAGACGTTCCCCTGAGACTCAGGCTCCAGGATTCCGATGCTCCACTCACAATTTACTGTATCCCTCAAACCGTGGTAATGAGAAAGAAACACAGAAATTACATCGCAGTTCAATTCCACAGTCCCTAAGAGACTTTTCGCCAAGTGACTAATGTGGCGACGAGCATTGTACAGACGTTCGCCTGAGAGTCAGGCTCCAGGATTCCGATGCTCCAGTGACAATTTACTGTATCCCTCAAACTCTCGTAATGACAATGGAACAAAGAAATTGCATCGCAGTTCAATTCTACAGTCCCCAAACCGACTTCCCTCCATGTGACTAATGTGGCGTCATGCATTGTACAGACGTTCCCCTGAGAGTCAGGCTCCAGGATTCCGATGCTAAACTGATAATTTACTGTATCCCTCAAACCCTCGGAATGACAATCGAACAAAGAAATTGCATTGCAGTTCAATTCTACAGTCCCTGAGAGACTTCTCTCCAAGTGACTAATGTGGCGATGTGCATTGTACAGACGTTCCCCTGAGAGTAAGGCTATAGGATTTCGATGCTCCAGTGACAATTTAGTGTATCCCTCAAACCCTCGTAATGACAATGGAACAAAGAAATTGCTTCGCAGTTCAATTCTACAGTCCCTAAGAGACTTCCCTCCAAGTGACTAATGTGGCGACGTGCATTGTAGAGACGTTCCCCTGTGAGGCAGGCTCCAGGATTCCGATGCTCCACTGATAATTTACTGTATCCCTCAAACCCTCGTAATGACAATCGAACACAGAAATTGCATTGCAGTTCAATTCTACAGTCCCTGAGAGACTTCTCTCCAAGTGACTAATGTGGCGACGTGCATTGTACAGACGTTCCCTTGAGATTCAGGCTCCAGGATTTCGATGCTCCAGTGACAATTTACTGTGTCCCTCAAACCCTCGTAATGATAATGGAACAAACGAATTGCATCGCAGTTCAATTCTACAGTCCCTAAGAGACTTCTCTCCAAGTGACTAATGTGGCGAGGTGCATTGTACAGACGTTCCCCAGAGGGTAAGGCTCCAGAATTCCGAAGCTCCAGTGACAATTTACTGTATCCATCAAACCGTGGTAATGACAATGAAACAAAGAAATTACATCGCAGTTCAATTCTACAGTCCCTAAAACAGTTCTCTCAAAGTGACTAATGTGGCGATGTGCATTGTACAGACGTTCCCCTGAGAGTCAGGCTCCAAGATTACGATGCTCCACTGATAATTTACTGTATCCCTCAAACCCTCGTAATGACAATGGAACAAAGAAATTGCATCGCAGTTCAATTCTCCAGTCCCTAAGAGACTTCTCTCCGAGTGACTAATGTGGCGACGTGCATTGTACAAACGTTCCCATGAGAGTGAGGCTCCAGGATTCCGATGCTCCAGTGACAATTTAGTGTATCCCTCAAACCCTCGTAATGACAATGGAACAAAGAAATTGCATCGCAGTTCAATTCTACAGTCCCCAAGAGACTTCTCTCCAAGTGACTAATGTGGCGACATGCATTGTACAGACGCTCCCCTGAGATTCAGGCTCCAGGATTCCGATGCTCCACTGACAATTTACTGTATCCCTCTAACCCTCGTAATGACAATGGAACAAAGAAATTGCATTGCAGTTGAATTCTGCAGTCCCTAAGAGACTTCTCTCCAAGTGACTAATGTGGCGACGTGCATTGTACAGACGTTCCCCTGAGATTCAGGCTCCAGGATTCCGATGCTCCACTGACAATTTACTGTATCCTTCAAACCCTCGTAATGACAATGGAACAAAGAAATTGCATTGCAGTTCAACCCTAGTGTCCCTATGAGACTTCTCTCCAAGTTCCTAATGTGGCGTCATGCATTGTAGAGACGTTCCCCTGAGATTCAGGCTCCAGGATTCCGATGCTCCAGTGAAAATTTACTGTATCTCTCATACCATCGTAATGACAATGGTACAAAAAAATTGCATCGCAGTTCAATTCTACAGTCCCTAGGCGCCTTCTTCGTAAGTGACGAAAATGTCCTCGCGCATTGTACAGACGTTCGCCTGAGAGTCAGGCTCCAGGATTCCGATGCTCCAGTGACAATTTACTGTATCCTTCAAACCGTCATAACGACAATGGAACAATGAAATTGCATCCCAGTTCAATTCCACAGTCCCTAAGAGACTTCTCTCCAAGTGACTAATGTGGCGACGTGCATTTTACAGATGTTCAGCTGAGAGTCAGGCTCCAGGATTCCGATGCTCCAGTGACAATTTACTGCATCCTTCAAACCGTCGTAATGACAATGAAACAAAGAACTTGCACCGAAGTTCAATTCTACAGTCCCTAAGAGACTTCACTCCAAGTGGATAATGTGGCGACATGCATTGTACAGACGTTCCCCTGAGAGTCAGGCTCCAGGATTCCGATGCCCCAGTGACAATTTACTGTATCCCTCAAACCCTCATAATGACAATGGACCAAAATATTGCATCGCAGTTCAATTCTACAGTCCCTAAGAGACTTCTCTCCAAGTGACTTATATGGCGACATGCATTGAACAGACGTACCCCTGAGAGTCAGGCTCTAGGATTCCGATGCTCCACTGACAATTTACTGTATCCCTCAAACCCTCGTAATGGCAATGGAACAATGAAATTGCATCGCAGGTCAATTCTACAGTCCCCAAGAGACTTCTCTCCAAGTGACTAATGTGGCGACGTGCATTCTACGGACGTTCCCCTGAGAGTCAGGCTCCAGGATTCCGATGCTCCAGTGACAATTTACTGTATCCCTCAAACCCTCATAATGACAATGGAACAAACAAATTGCATCGTAGATCAATTCTACAGTCCCTAAGAGACTTCGCTCCAAGTGACTAATGAGGCGATGTGCATTGTACAGACGTTCCCCTGAGAGTCAGGCTCCAGGATTCGGAAGCTGCAGTGACAATTTACTGTATCCCTCAAACCCTCGATATAAAAATGGAACAAAGAAATTGCTTTGCAGTTCAATTCTACAGTCCCTAAGAGACTTCTCTCCAAGTGACTAAAGTGGCGACGTGCATTGTACAGACGTTCCCCTGAGACTCAGGCTCCAGGATTCCGATGCTCCACTCACAATTTACTGTATCCCTCAAACCGTGGTAATGAGAATGAAACACAGAAATTACATCGCAGTTCAATTCCACAGTCCCTAAGAGACTTCTCTCCAAGTGACTAATGTGGCGACGAGCATTGTACAGACGTTCGCCTGAGAGTCAGGCTCCAGGATTCCGATGCTCCAGTGACAATTTACTGTATCCCTCAAACTCTCGTAATGACAATGGAACAAAGAAATTGCATCGCAGTTCAATTCTACAGTCCCCAAACCGACTTCCCTCCATGTGACTAATGTGGCGTCATGCATTGTACAGACGTTCCCCTGAGAGTCAGGCTCCAGGATTCCGATGCTAAACTGATAATTTACTGTATCCCTCAAACCCTCGGAATGACAATCGAACAAAGAAATTGCGTTGCAGTTCAATTCTACAGTCCCTGAGAGACTTCTCTCCAAGTGACTAATGTGGCGATGTGCATTGTACAGACGTTCCCCTGAGAGTAAGGCTATAGGATTTCGATGCTCCAGTGACAATTTAGTGTATCCCTCAAACCCTCGTAATGACAATGGAACAAAGAAATTGCTTCGCAGTTCAATTCTACAGTCCCTAAGAGACTTCCCTCCAAGTGACTAATGTGGCGACGTGCATTGTAGAGACGTTCCCCTGTGAGGCAGGCTCCAGGATTCCGATGCTCCACTGATAATTTACTGTATCCCTCAAACCCTCGTAATGACAATCGAACACAGAAATTGCATTGCAGTTCAATTCTACAGTCCCTGAGAGACTTCTCTCCAAGTGACTAATGTGGCGACGTGCATTGTACAGACGTTCCCTTGAGATTCAGGCTCCAGGATTTCGATGCTCCAGTGACAATTTACTGTGTCCCTCAAACCCTCGTAATGATAATGGAACAAACGAATTGCATCGCAGTTCAATTCTACAGTCCCTAAGAGACTTCTCTCCAAGTGACTAATGTGGCGAGGTGCATTGTACAGACGTTCCCCAGAGGGTAAGGCTCCAGAATTCCGAAGCTCCAGTGACAATTTACTGTATCCATCAAACCGTGGTAATGACAATGAAACAAAGAAATTACATCGCAGTTCAATTCTACAGTCCCTAAAACAGTTCTCTCAAAGTGACTAATGTGGCGATGTGCATTGTACAGACGTTCCCCTGAGAGTCAGGCTCCAAGATTACGATGCTCCACTGATAATTTACTGTATCCCTCAAACCCTCGTAATGACAATGGAACAAAGAAATTGCATCGCAGTTCAATTCTCCAGTCCCTAAGAGACTTCTCTCCGAGTGACTAATGTGGCGACGTGCATTGTACAAACGTTCCCATGAGAGTGAGGCTCCAGGATTCCGATGCTCCAGTGACAATTTAGTGTATCCCTCAAACCCTCGTAATGACAATGGAACAAAGAAATTGCATCGCAGTTCAATTCTACAGTCCCCAAGAGACTTCTCTCCAAGTGACTAATGTGACGACATGCATTGTACAGACGCTCCCCTGAGATTCAGGCTCCAGGATTCCGATGCTCCACTGACAATTTACTGTATCCCTCTAACCCTCGTAATGACAATGGAACAAAGATATTGCATTGTAGTTGAATTCTGCAGTCCCTAAGAGACTTCTCTCCAAGTGACTAATGTGGCGACGTGCATTGTACAGACGTTCCCCTGAGATTCAGGCTCCAGGATTCCGATGCTCCACTGATAATTTACTGTATCCTTCAAACCCTCGTAATGACAATGGAACAAAGAAATTGCATCGCAGTTCAACCCTAGTGTCCCTATGAGACTTCTCTCCAAATTCCTAATGTGGCGTCATGCATTGTAGAGACGTTCCCCTGAGACTCAGGCTCCAGGATTCCGATGCTCCAGTGAAAATTTACTGTATCTCTCATACCCTCGTAATGACAATGGAACAAAAAAATTGCATCGCAATTCAATTCTACAGTCCCTAGGCGCCTTCTTCGTAAGTGACGAAAATGTCCTCGCGCATTTTACAGACGTTCCCCTGAGACTCAGGCTCCAGGATTTCGATGCTCCAGTGACAATTTACTGTATCCCTCACACCGTGGTAATGACAATGGAACAAAGAAATTGCATCGCAGTTCATTTCCACAGTCCCTAAGAGACTTCTCTCCAAGTGACAAATGTGGCGACGGGCATTGTACAGACGTTCTGCTGATAGTCAGGCTCCAGGATTCCGATGCTCCAGTGACAATTTACTATATCCCTCAAACCGCCGTAGTAACAATGGAACAAAGAAATTGCATCGAAGTTCAACTCTACAGTCCCTAAGAGACTTCTCTCCAAGTGAGTAATGTGGCGACGTGCATTGTACAGACGTTCCCCTGAGAGTCAGGCTCCAGGATTCCGATGCTCCAGTGGCAATTTACTGGATCCCTCAAACCCTCATAACGACAATGGAACAAAGAAATTGCATCGAAGTTCAATTCTACAGTCCCTAAAAGACTTCTCTCCAAGTGACTAATGAGGCGATCTGCATTCTACAGACGTTCCCCTGAGAGTCAGGCTCCAGGATTCCGAAGCTCCAGTGACAATTTACTGTAAACCTCAAACCCTCGTAATGACTATGGAACAGAGAAATTGCATCGCAGTTCAACCCTACAGTCCCTATGAAACTTCTCTCCAAGTGCCTAATGTAGCGTCATGCATTGTAGAGACGTTCCACTGAGATTCAGGCTCCAGGATTCCGATGCCCCAGTGACAAATTACTGTATCCCTCAAACCCTCATAATGACAATGGACCAAAATATTGCATCGCAGTTCAATTCTACAGTCCCTAAGAGACTTCTCTCCAAGTGACTAATATGGCGACATGCATTGAACAGACGTACCCCTGTGAGGCAGGCTCCAGGATTCCGATGCTCCACTGATAATTTACTGTATCCCTCAAACCCTCGTAATGACAATCGAACACAGAAATTGCATTGCAGTTCAATTCTACAGTCCCTGAGAGACTTCTCTCCAAGTGACTAATGTGGCGACGTGCATTGTACAGACGTTCCCCTGAGATTCAGGCTCCAGGATTTCGATGCTCCAGTGACAATTTACTGTGTCCCTCAAACCCTCGTAATGATAATGGAACAACGGAATTGCATCGCAGTTCAATTCTACAGTCCCTAAGAGACTTCTCTCCAAGTGACTAATGTGGCGACGTGCATTGTACAGACGTTCCCCAGAGGGTAAGGCTCCAGAATTCCGAAGCTCCAGTGACAATTTACTGTATCCATCAAACCGTGGTAATGAGAATGAAACAAAGAAATTACATCGCAGTTCAATTCTACAGTCCCTAAAAGACTTCTCTCAAAGTGACTAATGTGGCGATGTGCATTGTACAGACGTTCCCCTGAGAGTCAGGCTCCAGGATTACGATGCTCCACTGATAATTTACTGTATCCCTCAAACCCTCGTAATGACAATGGAACAAAGAAATTGCATCGCAGTTCAATTCTACAGTCCCTAAGAGACTTCTCTCCAAGTGAATAATGTGGCGACCTGCATTGTACAGACATGCCCCTGAGAGTCAGTCTCCACGATTCCGATGCTCCAGTGACAATTTACTGTATCCCTCAAACCCTCGTAATAACAATGGAACAAAGAAATTAAATCGCAGTTCAATTCTACAGTCCCTAAGAGACTTCTCTCCAAGTGACTAAGGAGGCGACGTGCATTGTACAGACGTTCCCCTGAGGGTCAGGCTCCAGGATTCCGAAGCTCCAATGACAGTTCACTGTATCCGTCAAACCCTCGTTATAACAATGGAACAAAGAAATTGCATAGGAATTCAATTCTACAGTCCCTAAGAGACTTCTCTCCGAGTGACTAATGTTGCGACGTGCATTGTACAGACAATCAGCTGAGAGTCAGGCTCCAGGATTCCGATGCTCCAGTGACGATTTACTGTATCCCTCAAACCCTAGTTATAACAATGGAACAAAGAAACTGCATTGCAGTTCAATTCTACAGTCCCTAAGAAACTTCTCGGAGTGACTAATGTGGCGACGTGCATTGTACAAACGTTCCCCTGAGTGTCAGGCTCCAGGATTCCGATGCTCCAGTGACAATTTACTGTATCCCTCAAAACCTCGTAATGACAATGGAACAAAGAAATTGCATCGCAGTTCAATTCTACAGTCCCTAAGAAACTTCTCGGAATGACTAATGTGGCGAAGTGCATTGTACAAACGTTCCCCTGAGTGTCAGGCTCCAGAATTCCCATGCTCCTCTGACAATTTACTGTATCGCTCAAACCCTCGTAATGACAATGGAACAAATAAATTGCATCGCAGTTCAATTCTACAGTCATTAAGAGACTTCTTTCCAAGTGACTAATGTGGCAACGTGCATTGTACGGACGTTCCCCTGAGAGTCAGGTTCCAGGATTCCGATGCTCCAGTGACAATTTACTGTATCCCTGAAACCCTCGTAATGACAATGGAACAAAGAAATTGAATCGCAGTTGAATTCTGCAGTCCCTGAGAGACTTCTCTCCAAGTGACTAATGAGGCGACGTGCATTGTACAGACGTTCCCCTGAGAGTCAGGCTCTAGGATTCCGAAGCTCCAGTGACAATTTACTGTATCCCTCAAACCCTCGTTATAACAATGCAACAAAGAAATAGCATCGCAGTTCAATCCTACAGTCCCTAAGAGACTTCTCTGCAAATCATTAACGTGGCGACGTGCATTCTACAGACGTTCCCCTGAGAGTCATTCTCCAGGATTCCGAAGCTCCAGTGACAATTTACTGTATCCCTCAAACCCTCATAATGACAATGGAACAAAGAAATTGCATCGCAGTTGAATTCTGCAGTCCCTGAGAGACTTCTCTGCAAGTGCCTAATGTGGAGTCATGCATTGTAGAGACTTTCCCCTGAGATTCAGGCTCCAGGATTCCGATGCTCCAGTGACAATTTACTGTATCTCTCAAACCCTCGTAATGACAATGGAACATAGAAATTACATCCCAGTGCAATTCTACAGTCCCTAAGAGACTTCTCTCCAAGTGACAAATGTGGCGACGTGCATTGTACAGATGTTCCCCTGAGAGACATTCTCCAGGATTCCGAAGCTCCAGTGACAATTTACTGTATCCCTCAAACCCTCATAATGACAATGGAACAAAGAAATTACATCGCAGTTCAATTCTACAGTCCCTAAGAGACTTCCCTCCAAGTGATTAATGTGGCGATGTGCATTGTACAGACGTTTGCCTGTGAGGCAGGCTCCAGTATTCCGATGCTCCACTGATAATTTACTGTATCCCTCAAACCCTCGTAATGTCAATCGAACACAGAAATTGAATTGCAGTTCAATCCTACAGTCCCTGAGAGACTTCTCTCCAAGTGACTAATGTGGCGACGTGCATTGTACAGACGTTCCCTGAGATTCAGGCTCCAGGATTTCGATGCTCCAGTGACAATTTACTGTGTCCCTCAAACCCTCGTAATGATAATGGAACAACGGAATTGCATCGCAGTTCAATTCTACAGTCCCTAAGAGACTTCTCTCCAAGTGACTAATGTGGCGACGTGCATTGTACAGACATTCCCCAGAGGGTCAGGCTCCAGAATTCCGAAGCTCCAGTGACAATTTACTGTATCCCTCAAACCCTCGTAATAACAATGGAACAAAGAAATTGCATCGCAGTTCAATGCTACAGTCCCTAAGAGACTTCTCTCCAAGTGGTTAAGGAGGCGACGTGCATTGTACAGACGTTCCCCTGAGGGTCAGGCTCCAGGATCGCGAAGCTCCAGTGACAGTTTACTGTATCCCTCAAACCCTCGTTACAACAATGGAGCAAAGAAATTGCATAGCAATTCAATTCTACAGTTCCTAAGTGACTTCTCTCCAAGTGACTAATGTTGCGACGTGCATTGTACAGACAATCAGCTGAGAGTCAGGCTCCAGGATTCCGATGCTCCAGTGACGATTTACTGTATCCCTCAAACCCTAGTTATAACAATGGAACAAAGAAATTGCATTGCAGTTTAATTCTACACTCCCTAAGAGATTTCTCTCCAAGTGACTAATGTGGCGACGTGCATTTTACAGACTTTCCCCTGAGAGTCAGGCTCCAGGATTCCGATGCTCCAGTGACAATTTACTGTATCCCTCAAACCGTCGTAATGACAATGGAACAAAGAAATTGCATCGAAGTTGAATTCTACAGTCCCTAAGAGACTTCTCTCCAAGTGACTAATGTGGCGACGTGCATTGTACAGACGTTCCCCCGAGAGTCAGGCTCCAGAATTCCGATGCTCCAGTGACAATTTACTGTATCCCTCAAACCCTCATAATGACAATGGAACAAAAAAATTGCATCGCAGTTCAATTCTACAGTCCCTAAGAGACTTCTCTCCAAGTGACTAATGTGGCGACATGCATTGTACAGACGTACCCCTGAGAGTCAGGCTGTAGGATTCCGATGCTCCACTGACAATTTACTGTATCCCTCAAACCCTCGTAATGACAATGGAACAAAGAAATTGCATCGCAGTTCAATTCTACAGTCCCCAAGAGACTTCTCTCCAAGTGACTAATGTGTCGACGTGCATTGTACAGACGTTCGCCTGAGAGTCAGGCTCCAGGATTCCGATGCTCCAGTGGCAATTTACTGTATCCCTCAAACCCTCATAACGACAATGGAACAAAGAAATTGCATCGAAGTTCAATTCTACAGTCCCTAAAAGACTTCTCTCCAAGTGACTAATGAGGCGATGTGCATTGTACAGACGTTCCCCTGAGAGTCAGGCTCCAGGATTCCGAAGCTCCAGTGACAATTTACTGTATCCCTCAAACCCTCGTTATAACAATGGAACAAAGAAATTGCATCGCAGTTCAATTCTACAGTCCCTAAGAGACTTCTCTCCAAGTGACTAATGTGGCGACGTAAATTGTACAGACGTTCCCCTGAGATTCAGGCTCCAGGACTCCGATACTCGACTGACAATTTACTGTATCCCTCAAACCCTCGTAATGACAATGGAACAAAGAAATTGCATCCCAGTTCAATTCCACAGTCCCTAAGAGACTTCTCTCCAAGTGACTAATGTGGCGACGTGCATTGTACAGACGTTCAGCTGAGAGTCAGGCTCCAGGATTCCGATGCTCCAGTGACAATTTACTGTATCCCTATAACCCTTATAATGTCAATGGAACAAAGAAATTGCATCGAAGATCAATTCTACAGTCCCTAAGAGACTTCTCTCCAAGTGACTGATGAGGCGATGTGCATTGTACAGACGTTCCCCTGAGAGTCAGGCTCCAGGATTCCGAAGCTGCAGTGACAATTTACTGTATCCCTCAAACCCTCGTTATAAAAGTGGAACAAAGAAATTGCATCGCAGTTCAAATCTACAGTCCCTAAGAGACTTCTCTCCAAGTGACTAATGTGGCGACGTGCATTATAAAGACGTTCCCCTGAGATTCAGGCTCCAGGATTCCGATGCTCCACTGTCAATTTACTGTATCCCTCAACCCTCATAATGACAATGAAAGAAAGAAATTGCATCGCAGTTCAATTCTACAGTCCCTAAGCGACTTCTCTCCAAGTGACTAATCTGGCGTCATGCATTGTACAGACGTTCCCCTGAGAGTCAGGCTCCAGGATTCCGATGCTCCAGTGACAATTTACTGTATCCCTCAAACTCTCGTAATGACAATGAAACAAAGAAATTGCATCGCAGTTCAATTCTACAGTCCCCAACGCGACTTCCCTCCAAGTGACTAACGTGGCGTCATACATTGTACAGACGTTCCCCTCAGAGTCAGGCTCCAGGATTCCGATGCTCCAGTGACAATTTACTGTATCCTTCAAACCCTCGTAAATACAATGCAACAAAGAAATTGCATCACATTTCATTTCTACAGTCCCTAAGCGACTTCTCTCCAAGTGACTAATGTGGTGACCTGCATTGTACAGACGTTCCCCTGACAGTCAGGCTCTAGGATTCCGAAGCTCCAGTGACAATTTACTGTATCCTTCAAACCCTCGTAAATACAATGCAATAAAGAAATTGCATCGCAGTACAATTCTACAGTCCCTAAGCGACCTCTCTCCAAGTGACTAATGTGGTGACCTGCATTGTACAGACGTTCCCCTGAGAGTCAGGCTCCAGGATTCCGAAGCTCCAGTGACAATTTACTGTATCCCTCAAACCCTCGTAATAACAATGGAACAAAGAAATTGCATCGCAGTTCAATGCTACAGTCCCTAAGAGACTTCTCTCCAAGTGGTTAAGGAGGCGACGTGCATTGTACAGACGTTCCCCTGAGGGTCAGGCTCCAGGATCCCGAAGCTCCAGTGACAGTTTACTGTATCCCTCAAACCCTCGTTACAACAATGGAGCAAAGAAATTGCATAGCAATTCAATTCTACAGTTACTAAGTGACTTCTCTCCAAGTGACTAATGTTGCGACGTGCATTGTACAGACAATCAGCTGAGAGTCAGGCTCCAGGATTCCGATGCTCCAGTGACGATTTACTGTATCCCTCAAACCCTAGTTATAACAATGGAACAAAGAAATTGCATTGCAGTTTAATTCTACACTCCCTAAGAGATTTCTCTCCAAGTGACTAATGTGGCGACGTGCATTTTACAGACTTTCCCCTGAGAGTCATGCTCCAGGATTCCGATGCTCCAGTGACAATTTACTGTATCCCTCAAACCCTCGTAATGACAATGGAACAAAGAAATTGCATCGCAGTTCAATTCTACAGTCCCCAAGAGACTTCTCCCCGAGTGAATAATGTGGCGACGTGCATTGTACAGACGTTCACCTGAGAGTCAGGCTCCAGAATTCCGATGCTCCAGTGACAATTTACTGTATCCCTCAAACCCTCGTAATGACAATGGAACAAAGAAATTGCATCGCAGTTGAATTCTGCAGTCCCTAAGAGACTTCTCTCCAAGTGACTAATGAGGCGACGTGCATTGCACAGACGTTCCCCTGAGAGTCAGGCTCCAGGATTCCGAAGCTCCTGTGACAATTTACTGTATCCCTCAAACCGTGGTAATGAGAATGAAACAAAGAAATTGCATCGCAGTTCAATTCTACAGTCCCTAAAAGACTTCTCTCCAAGTGACTAATCTGGCGATGTGCATTGTACAGACGTTCCCCTGAGAGTCAGGCTCCAGAATTCCGATACTCGACTGACAATTTACTGTATTCCTCAAACCCTCGTAATGACAATGGAACAAAGAAATTGCATCGCAGTTCAATTCTACAGTCCCCAAGAGACTTCTCTCCAAGTGACTAATGTGGCGACGTGCATTGTACAGAAGCTCCCCTGAGATTCAGGCTCCAGGATTCCGATGCTCCAGTGACAATTTACTGTATCCCTCAAACCTTCGTTATAACAATGGAACAAAGAAATTGCATCGCAGTTGAATTCTGCAGTCCCTAAGAGTCTTCTCTCCAAGTGACTAATGTGGCGACGAGCATTGTACAGACGTTCGCCTGAGAGTCAGGCTCCAGGATTCCGATGCTCCAGTGACAATTTACTGTATCCCTCAAACCGTCGTAATGACAATGGAACAAAGAAATTGCATCGAAGTTGAATTCTACAGTCCCTAAGAGACTTCTCTCCAAGTGACTAATGTGGCGACGTGCATTGTACAGACGTTCCCCCGAGAGTCAGGCTCCAGAATTCCGATGCTCCAGTGACAATTTACTGTATCCCTCAAACCCTCATAATGACAATGGAACAAAAAAATTGCATCGCAGTTCAATTCTACAGTCCCTAAGAGACTTCTCTCCAAGTGACTAATGTGGCGACATGCATTGTACAGACGTACCCCTGAGAGTCAGGCTGTAGGATTCCGATGCTCCACTGACAATTTACTGTATCCCTCAAACCCTCGTAATGACAATGGAACAAAGAAATTGCATCGCAGTTCAATTCTACAGTCCCCAAGAGACTTCTCTCCAAGTGACTAATGTGTCGACGTGCATTGTACAGACGTTCGCCTGAGAGTCAGGCTCCAGGATTCCGATGCTCCAGTGGCAATTTACTGTATCCCTCAAACCCTCATAACGACAATGGAACAAAGAAATTGCATCGAAGTTCAATTCTACAGTCCCTAAAAGACTTCTCTCCAAGTGACTAATGAGGCGATGTGCATTGTACAGACGTTCCCCTGAGAGTCAGGCTCCAGGATTCCGAAGCTCCAGTGACAATTTACTGTATCCCTCAAACCCTCGTTATAACAATGGAACAAAGAAATTGCATCGCAGTTCAATTCTACAGTCCCTAAGAGACTTCTCTCCAAGTGACTAATGTGGCGACGTAAATTGTACAGACGTTCCCCTGAGATTCAGGCTCCAGGACTCCGATACTCGACTGACAATTTACTGTATCCCTCAAACCCTCGTAATGACAATGGAACAAAGAAATTGCATCCCAGTTCAATTCCACAGTCCCTAAGAGACTTCTCTCCAAGTGACTAATGTGGCGACGTGCATTGTACAGACGTTCAGCTGAGAGTCAGGCTCCAGGATTCCGATGCTCCAGTGACAATTTACTGTATCCCTATAACCCTTATAATGTCAATGGAACAAAGAAATTGCATCGAAGATCAATTCTACAGTCCCTAAGAGACTTCTCTCCAAGTGACTGATGAGGCGATGTGCATTGTACAGACGTTCCCCTGAGAGTCAGGCTCCAGGATTCCGAAGCTGCAGTGACAATTTACTGTATCCCTCAAACCCTCGTTATAAAAGTGGAACAAAGAAATTGCATCGCAGTTCAAATCTACAGTCCCTAAGAGACTTCTCTCCAAGTGACTAATGTGGCGACGTGCATTATAAAGACGTTCCCCTGAGATTCAGGCTCCAGGATTCCGATGCTCCACTGACAATTTACTGTATCCCTCAACCCTCATAATGACAATGAAAGAAAGAAATTGCATCGCAGTTCAATTCTACAGTCCCTAAGCGACTTCTCTCCAAGTGACTAATCTGGCGTCATGCATTGTACAGACGTTCCCCTGAGAGTCAGGCTCCAGGATTCCGATGCTCCAGTGACAATTTACTGTATCCCTCAAACTCTCGTAATGACAATGAAACAAAGAAATTGCATCGCAGTTCAATTCTACAGTCCCCAACGCGACTTCCCTCCAAGTGACTAACGTGGCGTCATACATTGTACAGACGTTCCCCTCAGAGTCAGGCTCCAGGATTCCGATGCTCCAGTGACAATTTACTGTATCCTTCAAACCCTCGTAAATACAATGCAACAAAGAAATTGCATCACATTTCATTTCTACAGTCCCTAAGCGACTTCTCTCCAAGTGACTAATGTGGTGACCTGCATTGTACAGACGTTCCCCTGACAGTCAGGCTCTAGGATTCCGAAGCTCCAGTGACAATTTACTGTATCCTTCAAACCCTCGTAAATACAATGCAATAAAGAAATTGCATCGCAGTACAATTCTACAGTCCCTAAGCGACCTCTCTCCAAGTGACTAATGTGGTGACCTGCATTGTACAGACGTTCCCCTGAGAGTCAGGCTCCAGGATTCCGAAGCTCCAGTGACAATTTACTCTATCCCTCAAACCCTCGTTATAACAATGCAACAAAGAAATTGCATCGCAGTTCAATTCTACAGTCCTTAAGAGACTTCTCTCCAAGTGACTAATGTGGCGACCTGCATTGTACAGACGTTCCCCTGAGAGTCAGGCTACAGGATTCCGATGCTCCAGTGACAATTTACTGTATCCCTCAAACCCTCGTAATGACAATGGAACAAAGAAATTGCATCGCAGTTCAATTCTACAGTCCCCAAAGCGACTTCTCTCCAAAAGACTAATTTGGCGACGTTCATTGTACAGACGTTCCCCAGAGATTCAGCCTCCAGGACTCCGATGCTCCAGTGACAATTTACTGTATCCCTCAAACCCTCGTTATAACAATGCAACAAAGAAATTGCATCGCAATTCAATTCTACAGTCCCTAAGAGACTTCTCTCCAAGTGACTAATGGGGCGACCTGCATTGTACAGACGTTACCCTGAGAGTCAGGCTCCAGGATTCCGAAGCTAAAGTGTCAATTTACTGTATCCCTCAAACCCTCGTTATAACAATGCAACAAAGAAATTGCATCGCAATTCAATCCTACAGTCCCTAAGAGACTTCTCTCCAAGTGACTAATGTGGCGACGTGCATTTTACAGACTTTCCCCTGAGAGTCAGGCTCCAGGATTCCGATGCTCCAGTGACAATTTACTGGATCCTTCAAACCCTTGTAATGACAATGGAACAAAGAAATTGCATCGCAGTTCAACCCTACAGTCCCTATGAGACTTCTCTGCAAGTGCCTAATGTGGCGTCATGCATTGTAGAGACGTTCACCTGAGATTCTGGCTCCAGGATTCCGATGCTCCAGTGACAATTTACTGTATCCCTCAAACCCTCGTAATGACAATGGAACAAAGAAATTGCATCGTAGTTCAACCCTACAGTCCCTATGAGACTTCTCTGCAAGTGCCTAATGTGGCGTCATGCATTGTAGAGACGTTCCCCTGAGATTCAGGCTCCAGGATTCCGATGCTCCAGTGACAATTTACTGTATCCCTCAAACCCTCGTAATGACAATGGAACAAAGAAATTGCATCGCAGTTCAACCCTACAGTCCCTATGAGACTTCTCTGCAAGTGCCTAATGTGGCGTCATGCATTGTAGACACGTTCCCCTGAGATTCAGGCTCCAGGATTCCGATGCTCCAGTGACAATTTACTGTATCCCTCAAACCCTCGTAATGAGAATGGAACAAAGAAATTGCATCGCAGTTCAATTCTACAGGCCCCAAAGCGACTTCTCTCCAAGTGACTAATGTGGCCACGTGCATTGTACAGACGTTCCGCTGAGATTCAGGCTCCAGGATTCCGATGCTCCAGTAACAATTTACTGTATCCCTCAAACCCTCGTAATGACAATGGAACAAAGAAATTGCATCGCAGTTCAACCCTACAGTCAGTATGAGACCTCTCTGCAAGTGCCTAATGTGGCGTCATGCATTGTAGAGACGTTCCCCTGAGATTCAGGCTCCAGGATTCCGATGCTCCACTGACAATTTACTGTAACCCTCAAACCCTCATAATGACAATGGAACAAAGAAATTGCATCGCAGTACAAGCCTACAGTCCCTATGAGGCTTCTCTGCAAGTGCCTAATGTGGCGTCATGCATTGTAGAGCCGTTCCCCTGGGATTCAGCTCCAGGATTCCGATGCTCCACTGACAATTTACTGTAACCCTCAAACCCTCGTAATGACAATGGAACAAAGAAATTGCATCGCAGTTCAACCCTACAGTCCCTATGAGACCTCTCTGCAAGTGCCTAATGTGGCGTCATGCATTGTAGAGACGTTCCCCTGAGATTCAGGCTCCAGGATTCCGATGTTCCACTGACAATTTACTGTATCCCTCAAACCCTCGTTATAACAATGCAACAAAGAAATTGCATCGCAGTTCAATTCTACAGTCCCTAAGAGACTTCTCTCCAAGTGACTAATGTGGCGACCTGCATTGTAAAGACGTTCCCCTGAGAGTCAGGCTCATGGATTCCGATGCTCCAGTGACAATTTACTGTATCCCTCAAACCCTCGTAATGACAATGGAACAAAGAAATTGCATCGCAGTTCAACCCTACAGTCCCTATGACACTTCTCTGCAAGTGCCTAATGTGGCGTCATGCATTGTAGAGACGTTACCCTGAGATTCAGGCTCCAGGATTCCGATGCTCCAGTGACAATTTACTGTATCCCTCAAACCCTCGTAATGACAATGGAACAAAGAAATTGCATCGCAGTTCAACCCTACTGTCCCAATGAGATTTCTCTGCAAGTGCCTAATGTGGCGTCATGCATTGTAGAGACGTTCCCCTGAGATTCAGGCCCCAGGATTCCGATGCTCTAGTGACAATTTACTGTATCCCTCAAACCCTCGTAATGACAATGGAACAAAGAAATTGCATCGCAGTTCAACCCTACAGTCCCTATGAGACTTCTCTGCAAGTGCCTAATGTGGCGTCATGCATTGTAGAGACATTCCCCTGAGATTCAGGCTCCAGGATTCCGATGCTCCATTGACAATTTACTGTATCCCTCAAACCCTCGTAATGACAATGGAACAAAGAAATTGCATCGCAGATCAATTCTACAGTCCCCAAAGCGACTTCTCTCCAAGTGACTAATGTGGCGACCTGCATTGTACAGACGTCCCCTGAGATTAAGGCTCCAGGATTCCGATGCTCCAGTAACAATTTACTGTATCCCTCAAACCCTCGTAATGACAATGGAACATAGAAATTGCATCGCAGTTCAAATTCTACAGTCCCCAAAGCGACTTCTCTCCAAGTGACTAATGTGGCGACGTGCATTGTACAGACGTTCCCCTGAGAGTCAGGCTCCACGATTCCGAAGCTCCAGTGACAATTTACTGTATCCCTCAAACCCTCGTTATAACAATGCAACAAAGAAATTGCGTCACAGTTCAATTCTACAGACCCTAAGAGACTTCTCTCCAAGTGACTAATGTGGCGACCTGCATTGTAAAGACGTTCCCCTGAGAGTCAGGCTCCAGGATTCCGATGCTCCAGTGACAATTTACTGTATCCCTCAAACCCTCGTAATGACAATGGAACAAAGAAATTGCATCGCAGTTCAACCCTACAGTCCCTATGAGACTTCTCTGCAAGTGCCTAATGTGGCGTCATGCATTGTAGAGACGTTCCCCTGAGATTCAGGCTCCAAGATTCCGATGCTCCAGTGACAATTTACTGTATCCCTCAAACCCTCGTAATGACAATGGAGCAAAGAAATTGCATTGCAGTTCAACCCTACAGTCCCTATGAGATTTCTCTGCAAGTGCCTAATGTGGCGTCATGCATTGTAGAGACGTTCCCCTGAGATTCAGGCTCCAGGATTCCGATGCTCCAGTGACAATTTACTGTATCCCTCAAACCCTCGTAATGACAATGGAACAAAGAAATTGCATCGCAGTTCAATTCTACAGTCCCCAAAGCGACTTCTCTCCAAGTGACTAATGTGGCGACGTGCATTGTACAGACGTTCCCCTGAGATTCAGGCTCCAGGATTCCGATGCTCCAGTAACAATTTACTGTATCCCTCAAACCCTTGTAATGACAATGGAACAAAGAAATTGCATCGCAGTTCAACCCTACAGTCCCTATGAGACTTCTCTGCAAGTGCCTAATGTGGCGTCATGCAATGTAGAGACGTTCCCCTGAGATTCAGGCTCCAGGATTCCGATACTCCACTGACAATTTACTTTAACCCTCAAACCCTCGTAATGACAATGGAACAAAGAAATTGCATCGCAGTTCAACCCTACAGTCCCTATGAGACTTCTCTGCAAGTGCCTAATGTGGCGTCATGCATTGTAGAGACGTTCCCCTGAGATTCAGGCTCCAGGATTCCGATGCTCCAGTGACAATTTACTGTAACCCTCAAACCCTCGTAATGACAATGGAACAAATAAATTGCATCGCAGTTCAACCCTACAGTCGCTATGAGACCTCTCTGCAAGTGCCTAATGTGGCGTCATGCATTGTAGAGACGTTCCCCTGAGATTCAGGCTCCAGGATTCCGATGCTCCAGTGACAATTTACTGTAACCCTCAAACCCTCGTAATGACAATGGAACAAAGAAATTGCATCGCAGTTCAACCCTACAGTCCCTATGAGACCTCTCTGCAAGTGCCTAATGTGGCGTCATGCATTGTAGAGACGTTCCCCTGAGATTCAGGCTCCAGGATTCCGAAGCTCCTGTGACAATTTACTGTATCCCTCAAACCCTTGTAATGACAACGGAACAAAGAAATTGCATCGCAGTTCAACCCTACAGTCCCTATGAGACTTCTCTGCAAGTGCCTAACGTGGCGTCATGCATTGTAGAGACGTTCCCCTGAGATTCAGGCTCCAGGATTCCGAAGCTCCAGTGACAATTTACTGTATCCCTCAAACCCTCATAATGACAATGGAACAAAGAAATTGCATCGCAGTTCAACCCTACAGTCCCTATGAGACTTCTCTGCAAGTGCCTAATGTGGCGTCATGCATTGTAGAGACGTTTTCCTGAGATTCAGGCTCCAGGATTCCGATGCTCCAGTGACAATTTACTGTATCCCTCAAACCCTCGTAATGACAATGGAACAAAGAAATTGCATCGCAGTTCAACCCTACAGTCCCTATGAGATTTCTCTGAAAGTGCCTAATGTGGCGTCATGCATTGTAGAGACGTTCCCCTGAGATTCAGGCTCCAGGATTCCGATGCTCCAGTGACAATTTACTGTATCCCTCAAACCCTCGTAATGACAATGGAACAAAGAAATTGCATCGCAGTTCAACCCTACAGTCCCTATGAGACTTCTCTGCAAGTGCCTAATGTGGCGTCATGCATTGTAGAGACATTCCCCTGAGATTCAGGCTGCAGGATTCCGATGCTCCAGTGACAATTTACTGTATCCCTCAAACCCTCGTAATGACAATGGAACAAAGAAATTGCATCGCAGTTCAACCCTACAGTCCCTATGAGACTTCTCTGCAAGTGCCTAATGTGGCGTCATGCATTGTAGAGACGTTCCTCTGAGATTCAGGCTCCAGGATTCCGAAGCTCCAGTGACAATTTACTGTATCCCTCAAACCCTTGTAAAGACAATGGAACAAAGAAATTGCATCGCAGTTCAACCCTACAGTCCCTATGAGACTTCTCTGCAAGTGCCTAATGTGGCGTCATGCATTGTAGAGACGTTCCCTGAGATTCAGGCTCCAGGATTCCGATGCTCCAGTGACAATTAACTGTATCCCTCAAACCCTCGTAATGACAATGGAACAAAGAAATTGCATCGCAGTTCAACCCTACAGTCCCTATGAGACTTCACTGCAAGTGTCTAATGTGGCGTCATGCATTGTAGAGACGTTCCCCTGAGATTCAGCCTCCAGGATTCCGATGCTCCAGTGACAATTTACTGTAACCCTCAAACCCTCGTAATGACAATGGAACAAAGAAATTGCATCGCAGTTCAACCCTACAGTCCCTATGAGACTTCTCTGCAAGTGCCTAATGTGGCGTCATGCATTGTAGAGACGTTCACCTGAGATTCAGGCTCCAGGATTCCGATGCTCCAGTGACAATATACTGTAACCCTCAAACCCTCGTAATGACAATGGAACAAAGAAATTGCATCGCAGTTCAACCCTACAGTCCCTATGAGACTTCTCTGCAAGTGCCTAATGTGGCGTCATGCATTGTAGAGACGTTCCCCTGAGATTCAGGCTCCAGGATTCCGAAGCTCCAGTGACAATTTACTGTATCCCTCAAACCCTTGTAATGACAATGGAACAAAGAAATTGCATCGCAGTTCAACTCTACAGTCCCTATGAGACTTCTCTGCAAGTGCCTAATGTGGCGTCATGCATTGTAGAGACGTTTCCCTGAGATTCAGGCTCCAGGATTCCGATGCTCCACTGACAATTTACTGTATCCCTCAAACCCTCGTAATGACAATGGAACAAAGAAATTGCATCGCAGTTCAACCCTACAGTCCCTATGAGATTTCTCTGCAAGTGCCTAATGTGGCGTCATGCATTGTGGAGACGTTCCCCTGAGATTCAGGCTCCAGGATTCCGATGCTCCAGTGACAATTTACTGTATCCCTCAAACCCTCGTTATAACAATGCAACAAAGAAATTGCATCGCAATTCAATTCTACAGTCCCTAAGAGACTTCTCTCCAAGTGACTAATGGGGCGACCTGCATTGTACAGACGTTACCCTGAGAGTCAGGCTCCAGGATTCCGAAGCTAAAGTGTCAATTTACTGTATCCCTCAAACCCTCGTTATAACAATGCAACAAAGAAATTGCATCGCAATTCAATCCTACAGTCCCTAAGAGACTTCTCTCCAAGTGACTAATGTGGCGACGTGCATTTTACAGACTTTCCCCTGAGAGTCAGGCTCCAGGATTCCGATGCTCCAGTGACAATTTACTGTATCCTTCAAACCCTTGTAATGACAATGGAACAAAGAAATTGCATCGCAGTTCAACCCTACAGTCCCTATGAGACTTCTCTGCAAGTGCCTAATGTGGCGTCATGCATTGTAGAGACGTTCACCTGAGATTCTGGCTCCAGGATTCCGATGCTCCAGTGACAATTTACTGTATCCCTCAAACCCTCGTAATGACAATGGAACAAAGAAATTGCATCGTAGTTCAACCCTACAGTCCCTATGAGACTTCTCTGCAAGTGCCTAATGTGGCGTCATGCATTGTAGAGACGTTCCCCTGAGATTCAGGCTCCAGGATTCCGATGCTCCAGTGACAATTTACTGTATCCCTCAAACCCTCGTAATGACAATGGAACAAAGAAATTGCATCGCAGTTCAACCCTACAGTCCCTATGAGACTTCTCTGCAAGTGCCTAATGTGGCGTCATGCATTGTAGACACGTTCCCCTGAGATTCAGGCTCCAGGATTCCGATGCTCCAGTGGCAATTTACTGGATCCCTCAAACCCTCATAACGACAATGGAACAAAGAAATTGCATCGAAGTTCAATTCTACAGTCCCTAAAAGACTTCTCTCCAAGTGACTAATGAGGCGATCTGCATTCTACAGACGTTCCCCTGAGAGTCAGGCTCCAGGATTCCGAAGCTCCAGTGACAATTTACTGTAAACCTCAAACCCTCGTAATGACTATGGAACAGAGAAATTGCATCGCAGTTCAACCCTACAGTCCCTATGAAACTTCTCTCCAAGTGCCTAATGTAGCGTCATGCATTGTAGAGACGTTCCACTGAGATTCAGGCTCCAGGATTCCGATGCCCCAGTGACAAATTACTGTATCCCTCAAACCCTCATAATGACAATGGACCAAAATATTGCATCGCAGTTCAATTCTACAGTCCCTAAGAGACTTCTCTCCAAGTGACTAATATGGCGACATGCATTGAACAGACGTACCCCTGAGAGTCAGGCTCTAGGATTCCGATGCTCCACTGACAATTTACTGTATCCCTCAAACCCTCGTAATGACAATGGAACAATAAAATTGCATCGCAGGTCAATTCTACAGTCCCTGAGAGACTTCTCTCCAAGTGACTAATGTGGCGACGTGCATTGTACAGACGTTCCCCTGAGAGTAAGGCTATAGGATTTCGATGCTCCAGTGACAATTTAGTGTATCCCTCAAACCATCGTAATGACAATGGAACAAAGAAATTGCATCGCAGTTCAATTCTACAGTCCCTAAGAGACTTCCCTCCAAGTGAATAATGTGGCGACGTGCATTGTACAGACGTTCCCCTGTGAGGCAGGCTCCAGGATTCCGATGCTCCACTGATAATTTACTGTATCCCTCAAACCCTCGTAATGACAATCGAACACAGAAATTGCATTGCAGTTCAATTCTACA
Source organism: Schistocerca gregaria (assembly GCF_023897955.1). Classification (NCBI taxonomy): domain Eukaryota; kingdom Metazoa; phylum Arthropoda; class Insecta; order Orthoptera; family Acrididae; genus Schistocerca; species Schistocerca gregaria. The sequence goes on from NC_064926.1 coordinate 77,343,833, forward strand.
GTCCCTGAGAGACTTCTCTCCAAGTGACTAATGTGGCGACGTGCATTGTACAGACGTTCCCCTGAGATTCAGGCTCCAGGATTTCGATGCTCCAGTGACAATTTACTGTGTCCCTCAAACCCTCGTAATGATAATGGAACAACGGAATTGCATCGCAGTTCAATTCTACAGTCCCTAAGAGACTTCTCTCCAAGTGACTAATGTGGCGACGTGCATTGTACAGACGTTCCCCAGAGGGTAAGGCTCCAGAATTCCGAAGCTCCAGTGACAATTTACTGTATCCATCAAACCGTGGTAATGAGAATGAAACAAAGAAATTACATCGCAGTTCAATTCTACAGTCCCTAAAAGACTTCTCTCAAAGTGACTAATGTGGCGATGTGCATTGTACAGACGTTCCCCTGAGAGTCAGGCTCCAGGATTACGATGCTCCACTGATAATTTACTGTATCCCTCAAACCCTCGTAATGACAATGGAACAAAGAAATTGCATCGCAGTTCAATTCTACAGTCCCTAAGAGACTTCTCTCCAAGTGAATAATGTGGCGACCTGCATTGTACAGACATGCCCCTGAGAGTCAGTCTCCACGATTCCGATGCTCCAGTGACAATTTACTGTATCCCTCAAACCCTCGTAATAACAATGGAACAAAGAAATTAAATCGCAGTTCAATTCTACAGTCCCTAAGAGACTTCTCTCCAAGTGACTAAGGAGGCGACGTGCATTGTACAGACGTTCCCCTGAGGGTCAGGCTCCAGGATTCCGAAGCTCCAATGACAGTTCACTGTATCCGTCAAACCCTCGTTATAACAATGGAACAAAGAAATTGCATAGGAATTCAATTCTACAGTCCCTAAGAGACTTCTCTCCGAGTGACTAATGTTGCGACGTGCATTGTACAGACAATCAGCTGAGAGTCAGGCTCCAGGATTCCGATGCTCCAGTGACGATTTACTGTATCCCTCAAACCCTAGTTATAACAATGGAACAAAGAAACTGCATTGCAGTTCAATTCTACAGTCCCTAAGAAACTTCTCGGAGTGACTAATGTGGCGACGTGCATTGTACAAACGTTCCCCTGAGTGTCAGGCTCCAGGATTCCGATGCTCCAGTGACAATTTACTGTATCCCTCAAAACCTCGTAATGACAATGGAACAAAGAAATTGCATCGCAGTTCAATTCTACAGTCCCTAAGAAACTTCTCGGAATGACTAATGTGGCGAAGTGCATTGTACAAACGTTCCCCTGAGTGTCAGGCTCCAGAATTCCCATGCTCCTCTGACAATTTACTGTATCGCTCAAACCCTCGTAATGACAATGGAACAAATAAATTGCATCGCAGTTCAATTCTACAGTCATTAAGAGACTTCTTTCCAAGTGACTAATGTGGCAACGTGCATTGTACGGACGTTCCCCTGAGAGTCAGGTTCCAGGATTCCGATGCTCCAGTGACAATTTACTGTATCCCTGAAACCCTCGTAATGACAATGGAACAAAGAAATTGCATCGCAGTTGAATTCTGCAGTCCCTGAGAGACTTCTCTCCAAGTGACTAATGAGGCGACGTGCATTGTACAGACGTTCCCCTGAGAGTCAGGCTCTAGGATTCCGAAGCTCCAGTGACAATTTACTGTATCCCTCAAACCCTCGTTATAACAATGCAACAAAGAAATAGCATCGCAGTTCAATCCTACAGTCCCTAAGAGACTTCTCTGCAAATCATTAACGTGGCGACGTGCATTCTACAGACGTTCCCCTGAGAGTCATTCTCCAGGATTCCGAAGCTCCAGTGACAATTTACTGTATCCCTCAAACCCTCATAATGACAATGGAACAAAGAAATTGCATCGCAGTTGAATTCTGCAGTCCCTGAGAGACTTCTCTGCAAGTGCCTAATGTGGAGTCATGCATTGTAGAGACTTTCCCCTGAGATTCAGGCTCCAGGATTCCGATGCTCCAGTGACAATTTACTGTATCTCTCAAACCCTCGTAATGACAATGGAACATAGAAATTACATCCCAGTGCAATTCTACAGTCCCTAAGAGACTTCTCTCCAAGTGACAAATGTGGCGACGTGCATTGTACAGATGTTCCCCTGAGAGACATTCTCCAGGATTCCGAAGCTCCAGTGACAATTTACTGTATCCCTCAAACCCTCATAATGACAATGGAACAAAGAAATTACATCGCAGTTCAATTCTACAGTCCCTAAGAGACTTCCCTCCAAGTGACTAATGTGGCGATGTGCATTGTACAGACGTTTGCCTGTGAGGCAGGCTCCAGTATTCCGATGCTCCACTGATAATTTACTGTATCCCTCAAACCCTCGTAATGTCAATCGAACACAGAAATTGAATTGCAGTTCAATCCTACAGTCCCTGAGAGACTTCTCTCCAAGTGACTAATGTGGCGACGTGCATTGTACAGACGTTCCCTGAGATTCAGGCTCCAGGATTTCGATGCTCCAGTGACAATTTACTGTGTCCCTCAAACCCTCGTAATGATAATGGAACAACGGAATTGCATCGCAGTTCAATTCTACAGTCCCTAAGAGACTTCTCTCCAAGTGACTAATGTGGCGACGTGCATTGTACAGACATTCCCCAGAGGGTCAGGCTCCAGAATTCCGAAGCTCCAGTGACAATTTACTGTATCCCTCAAACCCTCGTAATAACAATGGAACAAAGAAATTGCATCGCAGTTCAATGCTACAGTCCCTAAGAGACTTCTCTCCAAGTGGTTAAGGAGGCGACGTGCATTGTACAGACGTTCCCCTGAGGGTCAGGCTCCAGGATCCCGAAGCTCCAGTGACAGTTTACTGTATCCCTCAAACCCTCGTTACAACAATGGAGCAAAGAAATTGCATAGCAATTCAATTCTACAGTTCCTAAGTGACTTCTCTCCAAGTGACTAATGTTGCGACGTGCATTGTACAGACAATCAGCTGAGAGTCAGGCTCCAGGATTCCGATGCTCCAGTGACGATTTACTGTATCCCTCAAACCCTAGTTATAACAATGGAACAAAGAAATTGCATTGCAGTTTAATTCTACACTCCCTAAGAGATTTCTCTCCAAGTGACTAATGTGGCGACGTGCATTTTACAGACTTTCCCCTGAGAGTCAGGCTCCAGGATTCCGATGCTCCAGTGACAATTTACTGTATCCCTCAAACCGTCGTAATGACAATGGAACAAAGAAATTGCATCGAAGTTGAATTCTACAGTCCCTAAGAGACTTCTCTCCAAGTGACTAATGTGGCGACGTGCATTGTACAGACGTTCCCCCGAGAGTCAGGCTCCAGAATTCCGATGCTCCAGTGACAATTTACTGTATCCCTCAAACCCTCATAATGACAATGGAACAAAAAAATTGCATCGCAGTTCAATTCTACAGTCCCTAAGAGACTTCTCTCCAAGTGACTAATGTGGCGACATGCATTGTACAGACGTACCCCTGAGAGTCAGGCTGTAGGATTCCGATGCTCCACTGACAATTTACTGTATCCCTCAAACCCTCGTAATGACAATGGAACAAAGAAATTGCATCGCAGTTCAATTCTACAGTCCCCAAGAGACTTCTCTCCAAGTGACTAATGTGTCGACGTGCATTGTACAGACGTTCGCCTGAGAGTCAGGCTCCAGGATTCCGATGCTCCAGTGGCAATTTACTGTATCCCTCAAACCCTCATAACGACAATGGAACAAAGAAATTGCATCGAAGTTCAATTCTACAGTCCCTAAAAGACTTCTCTCCAAGTGACTAATGAGGCGATGTGCATTGTACAGACGTTCCCCTGAGAGTCAGGCTCCAGGATTCCGAAGCTCCAGTGACAATTTACTGTATCCCTCAAACCCTCGTTATAACAATGGAACAAAGAAATTGCATCGCAGTTCAATTCTACAGTCCCTAAGAGACTTCTCTCCAAGTGACTAATGTGGCGACGTAAATTGTACAGACGTTCCCCTGAGATTCAGGCTCCAGGACTCCGATACTCGACTGACAATTTACTGTATCCCTCAAACCCTCGTAATGACAATGGAACAAAGAAATTGCATCCCAGTTCAATTCCACAGTCCCTAAGAGACTTCTCTCCAAGTGACTAATGTGGCGACGTGCATTGTACAGACGTTCAGCTGAGAGTCAGGCTCCAGGATTCCGATGCTCCAGTGACAATTTACTGTATCCCTATAACCCTTATAATGTCAATGGAACAAAGAAATTGCATCGAAGATCAATTCTACAGTCCCTAAGAGACTTCTCTCCAAGTGACTGATGAGGCGATGTGCATTGTACAGACGTTCCCCTGAGAGTCAGGCTCCAGGATTCCGAAGCTGCAGTGACAATTTACTGTATCCCTCAAACCCTCGTTATAAAAGTGGAACAAAGAAATTGCATCGCAGTTCAAATCTACAGTCCCTAAGAGACTTCTCTCCAAGTGACTAATGTGGCGACGTGCATTATAAAGACGTTCCCCTGAGATTCAGGCTCCAGGATTCCGATGCTCCACTGTCAATTTACTGTATCCCTCAACCCTCATAATGACAATGAAAGAAAGAAATTGCATCGCAGTTCAATTCTACAGTCCCTAAGCGACTTCTCTCCAAGTGACTAATCTGGCGTCATGCATTGTACAGACGTTCCCCTGAGAGTCAGGCTCCAGGATTCCGATGCTCCAGTGACAATTTACTGTATCCCTCAAACTCTCGTAATGACAATGAAACAAAGAAATTGCATCGCAGTTCAATTCTACAGTCCCCAACGCGACTTCCCTCCAAGTGACTAACGTGGCGTCATACATTGTACAGACGTTCCCCTCAGAGTCAGGCTACAGGATTCCGATGCTCCAGTGACAATTTACTGTATCCCTCAAACCCTCGTAATGACAATGGAACAAAGAAATTGCATCGCAGTTCAATTCTACAGTCCCCAAAGCGACTTCTCTCCAAAAGACTAATTTGGCGACGTTCATTGTACAGACGTTCCCCAGAGATTCAGCCTCCAGGACTCCGATGCTCCAGTGACAATTTACTGTATCCCTCAAACCCTCGTTATAACAATGCAACAAAGAAATTGCATCGCAATTCAATTCTACAGTCCCTAAGAGACTTCTCTCCAAGTGACTAATGGGGCGACCTGCATTGTACAGACGTTACCCTGAGAGTCAGGCTCCAGGATTCCGAAGCTAAAGTGTCAATTTACTGTATCCCTCAAACCCTCGTTATAACAATGCAACAAAGAAATTGCATCGCAATTCAATCCTACAGTCCCTAAGAGACTTCTCTCCAAGTGACTAATGTGGCGACGTGCATTTTACAGACTTTCCCCTGAGAGTCAGGCTCCAGGATTCCGATGCTCCAGTGACAATTTACTGTATCCTTCAAACCCTTGTAATGACAATGGAACAAAGAAATTGCATCGCAGTTCAACCCTACAGTCCCTATGAGACTTCTCTGCAAGTGCCTAATGTGGCGTCATGCATTGTAGAGACGTTCACCTGAGATTCTGGCTCCAGGATTCCGATGCTCCAGTGACAATTTACTGTATCCCTCAAACCCTCGTAATGACAATGGAACAAAGAAATTGCATCGTAGTTCAACCCTACAGTCCCTATGAGACTTCTCTGCAAGTGCCTAATGTGGCGTCATGCATTGTAGAGACGTTCCCCTGAGATTCAGGCTCCAGGATTCCGATGCTCCAGTGACAATTTACTGTATCCCTCAAACCCTCGTAATGACAATGGAACAAAGAAATTGCATCGCAGTTCAACCCTACAGTCCCTATGAGACTTCTCTGCAAGTGCCTAATGTGGCGTCATGCATTGTAGACACGTTCCCCTGAGATTCAGGCTCCAGGATTCCGATGCTCCAGTGACAATTTACTGTATCCCTCAAACCCTCGTAATGAGAATGGAACAAAGAAATTGCATCGCAGTTCAATTCTACAGGCCCCAAAGCGACTTCTCTCCAAGTGACTAATGTGGCCACGTGCATTGTACAGACGTTCCGCTGAGATTCAGGCTCCAGGATTCCGATGCTCCAGTAACAATTTACTGTATCCCTCAAACCCTCGTAATGACAATGGAACAAAGAAATTGCATCGCAGTTCAACCCTACAGTCAGTATGAGACCTCTCTGCAAGTGCCTAATGTGGCGTCATGCATTGTAGAGACGTTCCCCTGAGATTCAGGCTCCAGGATTCCGATGCTCCACTGACAATTTACTGTAACCCTCAAACCCTCATAATGACAATGGAACAAAGAAATTGCATCGCAGTACAAGCCTACAGTCCCTATGAGGCTTCTCTGCAAGTGCCTAATGTGGCGTCATGCATTGTAGAGCCGTTCCCCTGGGATTCAGCTCCAGGATTCCGATGCTCCACTGACAATTTACTGTAACCCTCAAACCCTCGTAATGACAATGGAACAAAGAAATTGCATCGCAGTTCAACCCTACAGTCCCTATGAGACCTCTCTGCAAGTGCCTAATGTGGCGTCATGCATTGTAGAGACGTTCCCCTGAGATTCAGGCTCCAGGATTCCGATGTTCCACTGACAATTTACTGTATCCCTCAAACCCTCGTTATAACAATGCAACAAAGAAATTGCATCGCAGTTCAATTCTACAGTCCCTAAGAGACTTCTCTCCAAGTGACTAATGTGGCGACCTGCATTGTAAAGAACGTTCCCCTGAGAGTCAGGCTCATGGATTCCGATGCTCCAGTGACAATTTACTGTATCCCTCAAACCCTCGTAATGACAATGGAACAAAGAAATTGCATCGCAGATCAACCCTACAGTCCCTATGAAACTTCTCTGCAAGTGCCTAATGTGGCGTCATGCATTGTAGAGACGTTACCCTGAGATTCAGGCTCCAGGATTCCGATGCTCCAGTGACAATTTACTGTATCCCTCAAACCCTCGTAATGACAATGGAACAAAGAAATTGCATCGCAGTTCAACCCTACTGTCCCAATGAGATTTCTCTGCAAGTGCCTAATGTGGCGTCATGCATTGTAGAGACGTTCCCCTGAGATTCAGGCCCCAGGATTCCGATGCTCTAGTGACAATTTACTGTATCCCTCAAACCATCGTAATGACAATGGAACAAAGAAATTGCATCGCAGTTCAACCCTACAGTCCCTATGAGACTTCTCTGCAAGTGCCTAATGTGACGTCATGCATTGTAGAGACATTCCCCTGAGATTCAGGCTCCAGGATTCCGATGCTCCATTGACAATTTACTGTATCCCTCAAACCCTCGTAATGACAATGGAACAAAGAAATTGCATCGCAGTTCAATTCTACAGTCCCCAAAGCGACTTCTCGCCAAGTGACTAATGTGGCGACGTGCATTGTACAGACGTTCCCCTGAGATTCAGGCTCCAGGATTCCGATGCTCCATTGACAATTTACTGTATCCCTCAAACCCTCGTAATGACAATGGAACAAAGAAATTGCATCGCAGATCAATTCTACAGTCCCCAAAGCGACTTCTCTCCAAGTGACTAATGTGGCGACCTGCATTGTACAGACGTCCCCTGAGATTAAGGCTCCAGGATTCCGATGCTCCAGTAACAATTTACTGTATCCCTCAAACCCTCGTAATGACAATGGAACATAGAAATTGCATCGCAGTTCAAATTCTACAGTCCCCAAAGCGACTTCTCTCCAAGTGACTAATGTGGCGACGTGCATTGTACAGACGTTCCCCTGAGAGTCAGGCTCCACGATTCCGAAGCTCCAGTGACAATTTACTGTATCCCTCAAACCCTCGTTATAACAATGCAACAAAGAAATTGCGTCACAGTTCAATTCTACAGACCCTAAGAGACTTCTCTCCAAGTGACTAATGTGGCGACCTGCATTGTAAAGACGTTCCCCTGAGAGTCAGGCTCCAGGATTCCGATGCTCCAGTGACAATTTACTGTATCCCTCAAACCCTCGTAATGACAATGGAACAAAGAAATTGCATCGCAGTTCAACCCTACAGTCCCTATGAGACTTCTCTGCAAGTGCCTAATGTGGCGTCATGCATTGTAGAGACGTTCCCCTGAGATTCAGGCTCCAAGATTCCGATGCTCCAGTGACAATTTACTGTATCCCTCAAACCCTCGTAATGACAATGGAGCAAAGAAATTGCATTGCAGTTCAACCCTACAGTCCCTATGAGATTTCTCTGCAAGTGCCTAATGTGGCGTCATGCATTGTAGAGACGTTCCCCTGAGATTCAGGCTCCAGGATTCCGATGCTCCAGTGACAATTTACTGTATCCCTCAAACCCTCGTAATGACAATGGAACAAAGAAATTGCATCGCAGTTCAATTCTACAGTCCCCAAAGCGACTTCTCTCCAAGTGACTAATGTGGCGACGTGCATTGTACAGACGTTCCCCTGAGATTCAGGCTCCAGGATTCCGATTCTCCAGTAACAATTTACTGTATCCCTCAAACCCTTGTAATGACAATGGAACAAAGAAATTGCATCGCAGTTCAACCCTACAGTCCCTATGAGACTTCTCTGCAAGTGCCTAATGTGGCGTCATGCAATGTAGAGACGTTCCCCTGAGATTCAGGCTCCAGGATTCCGATACTCCACTGACAATTTACTTTAACCCTCAAACCCTCGTAATGGCAATGGAACAAAGAAATTGCATCGCAGTTCAACCCTACAGTCCCTATGAGACTTCTCTGCAAGTGCCTAATGTGGCGTCATGCATTGTAGAGACGTTCCCCTGAGATTCAGGCTCCAGGATTCCGATGCTCCAGTGACAATTTACTGTAACCCTCAAACCCTCGTAATGACAATGGAACAAATAAATTGCATCGCAGTTCAACCCTACAGTCGCTATGAGACCTCTCTGCAAGTGCCTAATGTGGCGTCATGCATTGTAGAGACGTTCCCCTGAGATTCAGGCTCCAGGATTCCGATGCTCCAGTGACAATTTACTGTAACCCTCAAACCCTCGTAATGACAATGGAACAAAGAAATTGCATCGCAGTTCAACCCTACAGTCCCTATGAGACCTCTCTGCAAGTGCCTAATGTGGCGTCATGCATTGTAGAGACGTTCCCCTGAGATTCAGGCTCCTGGATTCCGATGCTCCAATGACAATTTACTGTAACCCTCAAACCCTCGTAATGACAATGGAACAAAGAAATTGCATCGCAGTTCAACCCTACAGTCCCTATGAGACTTCTCTGCAAGTGCCTAATGTGGCGTCATGCATTGTAGAGACGTTCCCCTGAGATTCAGGCTCCAGGATTCCGAAGCTCCTGTGACAATTTACTGTATCCCTCAAACCCTTGTAATGACAACGGAACAAAGAAATTGCATCGCAGTTCAACCCTACAGTCCCTATGAGACTTCTCTGCAAGTGCCTAACGTGGCGTCATGCATTGTAGAGACGTTCCCCTGAGATTCAGGCTCCAGGATTCCGAAGCTCCAGTGACAATTTACTGTATCCCTCAAACCCTCATAATGACAATGGAACAAAGAAATTGCATCGCAGTTCAACCCTACAGTCCCTATGAGACTTCTCTGCAAGTGCCTAATGTGGCGTCATGCATTGTAGAGACGTTTTCCTGAGATTCAGGCTCCAGGATTCCGATGCTCCAGTGACAATTTACTGTATCCCTCAAACCCTCGTAATGACAATGGAACAAAGAAATTGCATCGCAGTTCAACCCTACAGTCCCTATGAGATTTCTCTGAAAGTGCCTAATGTGGCGTCATGCATTGTAGAGACGTTCCCCTGAGATTCAGGCTCCAGGATTCCGATGCTCCAGTGACAATTTACTGTATCCCTCAAACCCTCGTAATGACAATGGAACAAAGAAATTGCATCGCAGTTCAACCCTACAGTCCCTATGAGACTTCTCTGCAAGTGCCTAATGTGGCGTCATGCATTGTAGAGACATTCCCCTGAGATTCAGGCTGCAGGATTCCGATGCTCCAGTGACAATTTACTGTATCCCTCAAACCCTCGTAATGACAATGGAACAAAGAAATTGCATCGCAGTTCAACCCTACAGTCCCTATGAGACTTCTCTGCAAATGCCTAATGTGGCGTCATGCATTGTAGAGACGTTCCTCTGAGATTCAGGCTCCAGGATTCCGAAGCTCCAGTGACAATTTACTGTATCCCTCAAACCCTTGTAAAGACAATGGAACAAAGAAATTGCATCGCAGTTCAACCCTACAGTCCCTATGAGACTTCTCTGCAAGTGCCTAATGTGGCGTCATGCATTGTAGAGACGTTCCCCTGAGATTCAGGCTCCAGGATTCCGATGCTCCAGTGACAATTAACTGTATCCCTCAAACCCTCGTAATGACAATGGAACAAAGAAATTGCATCGCAGTTCAACCCTACAGTCCCTATGAGACTTCACTGCAAGTGCCTAATGTGGCGTCATGCATTGTAGAGACGTTCCCCTGAGATTCAGCCTCCAGGATTCCGATGCTCCAGTGACAATTTACTGTAACCCTCAAACCCTCGTAATGACAATGGAACAAAGAAATTGCATCGCAGTTCAACCCTACAGTCCCTATGAGACTTCTCTGCAAGTGCCTAATGTGGCGTCATGCATTGTAGAGACGTTCACCTGAGATTCAGGCTCCAGGATTCCGATGCTCCAGTGACAATATACTGTAACCCTCAAACCCTCGTAATGACAATGGAACAAAGAAATTGCATCGCAGTTCAACCCTACAGTCCCTATGAGACTTCTCTGCAAGTGCCTAATGTGGCGTCATGCATTGTAGAGACGTTCCCCTGAGATTCAGGCTCCAGGATTCCGAAGCTCCAGTGACAATTTACTGTATCCCTCAAACCCTTGTAATGACAATGGAACAAAGAAATTGCATCGCAGTTCAACTCTACAGTCCCTATGAGACTTCTCTGCAAGTGCCTAATGTGGCGTCATGCATTGTAGAGACGTTTCCCTGAGATTCAGGCTCCAGGATTCCGATGCTCCACTGACAATTTACTGTATCCCTCAAACCCTCGTAATGACAATGGAACAAAGAAATTGCATCGCAGTTCAACCCTACAGTCCCTATGAGATTTCTCTGCAAGTGCCTAATGTGGCGTCATGCATTGTGGAGACGTTCCCCTGAGATTCAGGCTCCAGGATTCCGATGCTCCAGTGACAATTTACTGTATCCCTCAAACCCTCGTAATGTCAATGGAACAAAGAAATTGCATCGCAGTTCAACCCTACAGTCCCTATGAGACTTCTCTGCAAGTGCCTAATGTGGCGTCATGCATTGTAGAGACTTTCCCCTGAGATTCAGGCTCCAGGATTCCGATGCTCCAGTGACAATTTACTGTAACCCTCAAACCCTCGTAATGACAATGGAACAAAGAAATTGCATCGCAGTTCAACCCTACAGTCCCTATGAGACTTCTCTGCAAGAGCCTAATGTGGCGTCATGCATTGTAGAGACGTTCCCCTGAGATTCAGGCTCCAGGATTCCGATGCTCCAGTGACAATTTACTGTATCCCTCAAACCCTCGTAATGACAATGGAACAAAGAAATTGCATCGCAGTTCAACCCTACAGTCCCTATGAGATTTCTCTGAAAGTGCCTAATGTGGCGTCATGCATTGTAGAGACGTTCCCCTGAGATTCAGGCTCCAGGATTCCGATGCTCCAGTGACAATTTACTGTATCCCTCAAACCCTCGTAATGACAATGGAACAAAGAAATTGCATCGCAGTTCAACCCTACAGTCCCTACGAGACTTCTCTGCAAGTGCCTATTGTGGCGTCATGCATTGTAGAGACGTTCCCCTGAGATTCAGGCTGCAGGATTCCGATGCTCCAGTGACAATTTACTGTATCCCTCAAACCCTCGTAATGACAATGGAACAAAGAAATTGCATCGCAGTTCAACCCTACAGTCCCTATGAGACTTCTCTGCAAGTGCCTAATGTGTCGTCATGCATTGTAGAGACGTTCCCCTGAGATTCAGGCTCCAGGATTCCGATGCTCCAGTGACAATTTACTGTATCCCTCAAACCCTCGTAATGACAATGGAACAAAGAAATTGCATCGCAGTTCAATGCTACAGTCCCCAAAACGACTTCTCTCCAAGTAACTAATGTGGCGACGTGCATTGTAGAGACGTTCACCTGAGAGTCAGGCTCCAGGATTCCGAAGCTCCAGTGACAATTTACTGTATCCCTCAAACCCTCGTTATAACAATGCAACAAAGAAATTGCATCGCAGTTCAATTCTACAGTCCCTAAGAGACTTCTCTGCAAGTGACTAATGTGGCGACCTGCATTGTACAGACGTTCCCCTGAGAGTCAGGCTCCAGGATTCCGATGCTCCAGTGACAATTTACTGTATCTCTCAAACCCTCGTAATGACAATGGAACAAAGAAATTGCATCGCAGTTCAACCCTACAGTCCCTATGAGACTTCTCTGCAAGTGCCTAATGTGGCGACATGCATTGTAGAGACGTTCCCCTGAGATTCAGGCTCCAGGATTCCGATGCTCCAGTGACAATTTACTGTATCCCTCAAACCCTCGTAATGACAATGGAACAAAGAAATTGCATCGCAGTTCAACCCTACAGTCCCTATGAGACTTCTCTGCAAGTGCCTAATGTGGCGTCATGCATTGTAGAGACGTTCCCCTGAGATTCAGGCTCCAGGATTGCGATGCTCCAGTACCAATTTACTGTATCCCTCAAACCCTCGTAATGACAATGGAACAAGAAATTGCATCGCAGTTCAACCCTACAGTCCCTATGAGACTTCTCTGCAAGTGCCTAATGTGGCGTCATGCATTGTCGAGACGTTCCCCTGAGATTCAGCATCCAGGATTCCGATGCTCCACTGACAATTTACTGTAATCCTCAAACCCTCGTAATGACAATGGAACAAAGAAATTGCATCGCAGTTACACCCTACAGTCCCTATGAGACTTCTCTGCAAGTGCCTAATGTGGCGTCATGCATTGTAGAGACGTTCCCCTGAGATTCAGGCTGCAGGATTCCGATGCTCCAGTGACAATTTACTGTATCCCTCAAACCCTCGTAATGACAATGGAACAAAGAAATTGCATCGCAGTTCAATTCTACAGTCCCCAAAGCGACTTCTCTCCAAGTGACTAATGTGGCGACGTACATTGTACAGACGTTCCCCTGAGATTCAGGCTCCAGGATTCCGAAGCTCCAGTGACAATTTACTGTATCCCTCAAACCCTCGTAATGACAATGGAACAAAGAAATTGCATCGCAGTTCAATTCTACAGTCCCCAAAGCGACTTCTCTCCAAGTGACTAATGTGGCGACGTGCATTGTACAGACGTTCCCCTGAGATTCAGGCTCCAGGATTCCGATGCTCCAGTAACAATTTACTGTATCCCTCAAACCCTCGTAATGACAATGGAACAAAGAAATTGCATCGCAGTTCAACCCTACAGTCCCTATGAGACCTCTCTGCAAGTGCCTAATGTGGCGTCATGCATTGTAGAGACGTTCCCCTGAGATTCAGGCTCCAGGATTCCGAAGCTCCAGTGACAATTTACTGTATCCCTCAAACCCTCGTAATGACAATGGAACAAAGAAATTGCATCGCAGTTCAATTCTACAGTCCCCAAAGCGACTTCTCTCCAAGTGACTAATGTGGCGACGTGCATTGTACAGACGTTCCCCTGAGATTCAGCCTCCAGGATTCCGATGCTCCAGTGACAATTTACTGTATCCCTCAAACCCTCGTAATGACAATGGAACAAAGAAACTGCATCGCAGTTCAATTCTACAGTCCCCAAAGCGACTTCTCTCCAAGTGACTATTGTGGCGACGTACATTGTATAGACGTTCCCCTGAGATTCAGCCTCCAGGATTCCGATGCTCCAGTAACAATTTACTGTATCCCTCAAACCCTCGTAATGACAATGGAACAAAGAAATTGCATTGCAGTTCAACCCTACAGTCCCTATGAGACCTCTCTGCAAGTGCCTAATGTGGCGTCATGCATTGTAGAGACGTTCCCCTGAGATTCAGGCTCCAGGATTCCGATGCTCCACTGACAATTTACTGTAACCCTCAAACCCTCGTAATGGCAATGGAACAATGAAACTGCATCGCAGTTCAACCCTACAGTCCCTATGAGTCTTCTCTGCAAGTGCCTAATGTGGCGTCATGCCTTGTAAAGACGTTCCCCTGACATTCAGGCTCCAGGATTCCGAAGCTCCAGTGACAATTTACTGTATCCCTCAAACCCTTGTAATGACAATGGAACAAAGAAATTGCATCGCAGTTCAACCCTACAGTCCCTATGAGACTTCTCTGCAAATGCCTAATGTGGCGTCATGCATTGTAGAGACGTTCCCCTGAGATTCAGGCTCCAGGATTCCGAAGCTCCAGTGACAATTTACTGTATCCCTCAAACCCTTGTAATGACAATGGAACACAGAAATTGCATCGCAGTTCAACCCTACAGTCCCTATGAGACTTCTCTGCAAGTGCCTAATGTGGCGTCATGCATTGTAGAGACGTTCCCCTGAGATTCAGGCTCCAGGATTCCGATGCTCCAGTGACAATTTACTGTATCCCTCAAACCATCGTAATGACAATGGAACAAAGAAATTGCATCGCAGTTAAACCCTACAGTCCCTATGAGATTTCTCTTCAAGTGCCTAATGTGGCGTCATGCATTGTAGAGACGTTCCCCTGAGATTCAGGCTCCAGGATTCCGATGCTCCAGTGACAGTTTACTGTATCCCTCAAACCCTCGTAATGACAATGGAACAAAGAAATTGCATCGCAGTTCAACCCTACAGTCCCTATGAGACTTCTCTGCAAGTGCCTAATGTGGCGTCATGCATTGTAGACACGTTCCCCTGAGATTCAGGCTCCAGGATTCCGAAGCTCCAGTGACAATTTACTGTATCCCTCAAACCCTCGTAATGACAATGGAACAAAGAAATTGCATCGCAGTTCAATTCTACAGTCCCCAAAGCGACTTCTCTCCAAGTGACTAATGTGGCGACGTGCATTGTACAGACGTTCCCCTGAGATTCAGACTCCAGGATTCCGATGCTCCAGTAACAATTTACTGTATCCCTCAAACCCTCGTAATGACAATGGAACAAAGAAATTGCATCGCAGTTCAACCCTACAGTCCCTATGAGACCTCTCTGCAAGTGCCTAATGTGGCGTCATGCATTGTAGAGACGTTCCCCTTAGATTCAGGCTCCAGGATTCCGAAGCTCCAGTGACAATTTACTGTATCCCTCAAACCCTCGTAATGACAATGGAACAAAGAAATTGCATCGCAGTTCAATTCTACAGTCCCCAAAGCGACTTCTCTCCAAGTGACTAATGTGGCGACGTGCATTGTACAGACGTTCCCCTGAGATTCAGCCTCCAGGATTCCGATGCTCCAGTGACAATTTACTGTATCCCTCAAACCCTCGTAATGACAATGGAACAAAGAAACTGCATCGCAGTTCAATTCTACAGTCCCCAAAGCGACTTCTCTCCAAGTGACTAATGTGGCGACGTGCATTGTACAGACGTTCCCCTGAGATTCAGGCTCCACGATTCCGATGCTCCAGTAACAATTTACTGTATCCCTCAAACCCTCGTAATGACAATGGAACAAAGAAATTGCATCGCAGTTCAACCCAACAGTCCCTATGAGACTTCTCTGCAAGTGCCTAATGTGGCGTCATGCATTGTAGAGACGTTCCCCTGAGATTCAGGCTCCAGGATTCCGAAGCTCCAGTGACAATTTACTGTATCCCTCAAACCCTCGTAATGACAATGGAACAAAGAAATTGCATCGCAGTTCAATTCTACAGTCCCCAAAGCGACTTCTCTCCAAGTGACTAATGTGGCGACGTGCATTGTACAGACGTTCCCCTGAGATTCAGCCTCCAGGATTCCGATGCTCCAGTGACAATTTACTGTATCCCTCAAACCCTCGTAATGACAATGGAACAAAGAAACTGCATCGCAGTTCAATTCTACAGTCCCCAAAGCGACTTCTCTCCAAGTGACTAATGTGGCGACGTACATTGTAGAGACGTTCCCCTGAGATTCAGGCTCCAGGATTCCGTAGCTCCAGTGACAATTTACTGTATCCCTCAAACCCTTGTAATGACAATGGAACAAAGAAATTGCATCGCAGTTCAACCCTACAGTCCCTATGAGACTTCTCTGCAAATGCCTAATGTGGCGTCATGCATTGTAGAGACGTTCCCCTCAGATTCAGGCTCCAAAATTCCGAAGCTCCAGTGCCAATTTACTGTATCCCTCAAACCCTTGTAATGACAATGGAACATAGAAATTGCATCCCAGTTCAACCCTACAGTCCCTATGAGACTTCTCTGCAAGTGCCTAATGTGGCGTCATGCATTGTAGAGATGTTCCCCTGAGATTCAGGCTCCAGGATTCCGATGCTCCAGTGACAATTTACTGTTTCCCTCAAACCATCGTAATGACAATGGAACAAAGAAATTGCATCGCAGTTCAACCCTACAGTCCCTATGAGACTTCTCTGCAAGTGCCTAATGTGGCGTCATGCATTGTAGAGACGTTCCCCTGAGATTCAGGCTCCAGGATTCCGATGCTCCAGTGACAATTTACTGTATCCCTCAAACCCTCGTAATGACAATGGAACAAAGAAATTGCATCGCAGTTCAACCCTACAGTCCCTATGAGACTTCTTCAAGTGCCTAATGTGGCGTCATGCATTGTAGAGACGTTCCCCTGAGATTCAGGCTCCAGGATTCCGATGCTCCAGTGACAATTTACTGTATCCCTCAAACCCTCGTAATGACAATGGAACAAAGAAATTGCATCGCAGTTCAACCCTACAGTCCCTATGAGACTTCTCTGCAAGTGCCTAATGTGGCGTCATGCATTGTAGAGACGTTCCCCTGAGATTCAGGCGCCAGGATTCCGAAGCTCCAGTGACATTTTACTGTATCCCTCAAACCCTCGTAATGACAATGGAACAAAGAAATTGCATCGCAGTTCAATTCTACAGTCCCCAAAGCGACTTCTCTCCAAGTGACTAATGTGGCGACGTGCATTGTACAGACGTTCCCCTGAGATTCAGGCTCCACGATTCCGATGCTCCAGTAACAATTTACTGTATCCCTCAAACCCTCGTAATGACAATGGAACAAAGAAATTGCATCGCAGTTCAACCCTACAGTCCCTATGAGACCTCTCTGCAAGAGCCTAATGTGGCGTCATGCATTGTAGAGACGTTCCCCTGAGATTCAGGCTCCAGGATTCCGAAGCTCCAGTGACAATTTACTGTATCCCTCAAACCCTCGTAATGACAATGGAACAAAGAAATTGCATCGCAGTTCAATTCTACAGTCCCCAAAGCGACTTCTCTCCAAGTGACTAATGTGGCGACGTGCATTGTACAGACGTTCCCCTGAGATTCAGCCTCCAGGATTCCGATGCTCCAGTGACAATTTACTGTATCCCTCAAACCCTCGTAATGACAATGGAACAAAGAAACTGCATCGCAGTTCAATTCTACAGTCCCCAAAGCGACTTCTCTCCAAGTGACTAATGTGGCGACGTGCATTGTACAGACGTTCCCCTGAGATTCAGGCTCCACGATTCCGATGCTCCAGTAACAATTTACTGTATCCCTCAAACCCTCGTAATGACAATGGAACAAAGAAATTGCATCGCAGTTCAACCCAACAGTCCCTATGAGACTTCTCTGCAAGTGCCTAATGTGGCGTCATGCATTGTAGAGACGTTCCCCTGAGATTCAGGCTCCAGGATTCCGAAGCTCCAGTGACAATTTACTGTATCCCTCAAACCGTCGTAATGACAATGGAACAAAGAAATTGCATCGCAGTTCAATTCTACAGTCCCCAAAGCGACTTCTCTCCAAGTGACTAATGTGGCGACGTGCATTGTACAGACGTTCCCCTGAGATTCAGCCTCCAGGATTCCGATGCTCCAGTGACAATTTACTGTATCCCTCAAACCCTCGTAATGACAATGGAACAAAGAAACTGCATCGCAGTTCAATTCTACAGTCCCCAAAGCGACTTCTCTCCAAGTGACTAATGTGGCGACGTACATTGTAGAGACGTTCCCCTGAGATTCAGCCTCCAGGATTCCGATGCTCCAGTAACAATTTACTGTATCCCTCAAACCCTCGTAATGACAATGGAACAAAGAAATTGCATTGCAGTTCAACCCTACAGTCCCTATGAGACCTCTCTGCAAGTGCCTAATGTGGCGTCATGCATTGTAGAGACGTTCCCCTGAGATTCAGGCTCCAGGATTCCGTAGCTCCAGTGACAATTTACTGTATCCCTCAAACCCTTGTAATGACAATGGAACAAAGAAATTGCATCGCAGTTCAACCCTACAGTCCCTATGAGACTTCTCTGCAAATGCCTAATGTGGCGTCATGCATTGTAGAGACGTTCCCCTGAGATTCAGGCTCCAAAATTCCGAAGCTCCAGTGCCAATTTACTGTATCCCTCAAACCCTTGTAATGACAATGGAACATAGAAATTGCATCCCAGTTCAGCCCTACAGTCCCTATGAGACTTCTCTGCAAGTGCGTAATGTGGCGTCATGCATTGTAGAGATGTTCCCCTGAGATTCAGGCTCCAGGATTCCGATGCTCCAGTGACAATTTACTGTATCCCTCAAACCCTCGTAATGACAATGGAACAAAGAAATTGCATCGCAGTTCAACCCTACAGTCCCTATGAGACTTCTTCAAGTGCCTAATGTGGCGTCATGCATTGTAGAGACGTTCCCCTGAGATTCAGGCTCCAGGATTCCGATGCTCCAGTGACAATTTACT
The DNA here is from genome assembly GCF_023897955.1 of Schistocerca gregaria. NCBI lineage: Eukaryota > Metazoa > Arthropoda > Insecta > Orthoptera > Acrididae > Schistocerca > Schistocerca gregaria. Next base: position 77,362,651 of record NC_064926.1, read on the forward strand.
GTATCGCTCAAACCCTCGTAATGACAATGGAACAAAGAAATTGCATCGCAGTTCAACCCTACAGTCCCTATGAGACTTCTCTGCAAGTGCCTAATGTGGCGTCATGCATTGTAGAGACGTTCCCCTGAGATTCAGGCTCCAGGATTCCGAAGCTCCAGTGACAATTTACTGTATCCCTCAAACCCTCGTAATGACAATGGAACAAAGAAATTGCATCGCAGTTCAATTCTACAGTCCCCAAAGCGACTTCTCTCCAAGTGACTAATGTGGCGACGTGCATTGTACAGACGTTCCCCTGAGATTCAGGCTCCACGATTCCGATGCTCCAGTAACAATTTACTGTATCCCTCAAACCCTCGTAATGACAATGGAACAAAGAAATTGCATCGCAGTTCAACCCTACAGTCCCTATGAGACCTCTCTGCAAATGCCTAATGTGGCGTCATGCATTGTAGAGACGTTCCCCTGAGATTCAGGCTCCAGGATTCCGAAGCTCCAGTGACAATTTACTGTATCCCTCAAACCCTTGTAATGACAATGGAACAAAGAAATTGCATCGCAGTTCAATTCTACAGTCCCCAAAGCGACTTCTCTCCAAGTGACTAATGTGGCGACGTGCATTGTACAGACGTTCCCCTGAGATTCAGCCTCCAGGATTCCGATGCTCCAGTGACAATTTACTGTATCCCTCAAACCCTCGTAATGACAATGGAACAAAGAAATTGCATCGCAGTTCAATTCTACAGTCCCCAAAGCGACTTCTCTCCAAGTGACTAATGTGGCGACGTACATTGTAGAGACGTTCCCCTGAGATTCAGCCTCCAGGATTCCGATGCTCCAGTAACAATTTACTGTATCCCTCAAACCCTCGTAATGACAATGGAACAAAGAAATTGCATCGCAGTTCCACCCTACAGTCCCTATGAGACTTCTCTGCAAATGCCTAATGTGGCGTCATGCATTGTAGAGACGTTCCCCTGAGATTCAGGCTCCAGGATTCCGAAGCTCCAGTGACAATTTACTGTATCCCTCAAACCCTTGTAATGACAATGGAACATAGAAATTGCATCGCAGTTCAACCCTACAGTCCCTATGAGACTTCTCTGCAAGTGCCTAATGTGGCATCATGCATTGTAGAGATGTTCCCCTGAGATTCAGGCTCCAGGATTCCGATGCTCCAGTGACAATTTACTGTATCCCTCAAACCATCGTAATGACAATGGAACAAAGAAATTGCATCGCAGTTCAACCCTACAGTCCCTATGAGATTTCTCTTCAAGTGCCTAATGTGGCGTCATGCATTGTAGAGACGTTCCCCTGAGATTCAGGCTCCAGGATTCCGATGCTCCAGTGACAATTTACTGTATCCCTCAAACCCTCGTAATGACAATGGAACAAAGAAATTGCATCGCAGTTCAACCCTACAGTCCCTATGAGACTTCTCTGCAAGTGCCTAATGTGGCGTCATGCATTGTAGAGACGTTCCCCTGAGATTCAGGCTCCAGGATTCCGAAGCTCCAGTGACAATTTACTGTATCCCTCAAACCCTCGTAATGACAATGGAACAAAGAAATTGCATCGCAGTTCAATTCTACAGTCCCAAAAGCGACTTCTCTCCAAGTGACTAATGTGGCGACGTGCATTGTACAGACGTTCCCCTGAGATTCAGGCTCCACGATTCCGATGCTCCAGTAACAATTTACTGTATCCCTCTAACCCTCATAATGACAATGGAACAAAGAAATTGCATCGCAGTTCAATCCTACAGTCCCTATGAGTCCTCTCTGCAAGTGCCTAATGTGGCGTCATGCATTGTAGAGACGTTCCCCTGAGATTCAGGCTCCAGGATTCCGAAGCTCCAGTGACAATTTACTGTATCCCTCAAACCCTCGTAATGACAATGGAACAAAGAAATTGCATCGCAGTTCAATTCTACAGTCCCCAAAGCGACTTCTCTCCAAGTGACTAATGTGGCGACGTGCATTGTACAGACGTTCCCCTGAGATTCAGGCTGCAGGATTCCGATGCTCCAGTGACAATTTACTGTAACCCTCAAACCCTCGTAATGGCAATGGAACAATGAAATTGCATCGCAGTTCAACCCTACAGTCCCTATGAGATTTCTCTTCAAGTGCCTAATGTGGCGTCATGCATTGTAGAGACGTTCCCCTGAGATTCAGGCTCCAGGATTCCGATGCTCCAGTGACAATTTACTGTATCCCTCAAACCCTCGTAATGACAATGGAACAAAGAAATTGCATCGCAGTTCAACCCTACAGTCCCTATGAGACTTCTCTGCAAGTGCCTAATGTGGCGTCATGCATTGTAGGCACGTTCTCCCTGAGATTCAGGCTCCAGGATTCCGATGCTCCAGTGACAATTTACTGTATCCCTCAAACCCTCGTAATGACAATGGAACAAAGAAATTGCATCGCAGTTCAATTCTACAGTCCCCAAAGCGACTTCTCTCCTAGTGACTAATGTGGCGACGTGCGTTGTACAGACGTTCCCCTGAGATTCAGGCTCCAGGATTCCGATGCTCCAGTAACAATTTACTGTATCCCTCAAACCCTCGTAATGACAATGGAACAAAGAAATTGCATCGCAGTTCAACCCTACAGTCATTATGAGACCTCTCTGCAAGAGCCTAATGTGGCGTCATGCATTGTAGAGACGTTCCCCTGAGATTCAGGCTCCAGGATTCCGATGCTCCACTGACAATTTACTGTAACCCTCAAACCCTCGTAATGACAATGGAGCAAAGAAATTGCATCGCAGTTCAACCCTACAGTCCCTATGAGACTTCTCTGCAAGTGCCTAATGTGGCGTCATGCATTGTAGAGACGTTCCCCTGAGATTCAGGTTCCAGAATTCCGAAGCTCCAGTGACAATTTACTGTATCCCTCAAACCCTTGTAATGACAATGGAACAAAGAAATGGCATCGCAGTTCAACCCTACAGTCCCTTTGAGACTTCTCTGCAAGTGCCTAATGTGGCGTCATGCATTGTAGAGACGTTCCCCTGAGATTCAGGCTCAAGGATTCCGATGCTCCAGTGACAATTTACTGTATCCCTCAAACCCTCGTAATGACAATGGAAGAAAGAAATTGCATCGCAGATCAACCCTACAGTCCCTATGAAACTTCTCTGCAAGTGCCTAATGTGGCGTCATGCATTGTAGAGACGTTCCCCTGAGATTCAGGCTCCAGGATTCCGATGCTCCAGTGACAATTTACTGTATCCCTCAAACCCTCGTAATGACAATGGAACAAAGAAATTGCATCGCAGTTCAACCATACAGTCCCTATGAGACTTCTCTGCAAGTGCCTAATGTGGCGTCATGCATTGTAGAGACGTACCCCTGAGATTCAGGCTCCAGGATTCCGATGCTCCACTGACAATTTACTGTATCCCTCAAACCCTCGTAATGACAATGGAACAAAGAAATTGCATCGCAGTTCAATTCTACAGTCCCCAAAGCGACTTCTCTCCAAGTGACTAATATGGCGAAGTGCATTGTACAGACGTTCCAATGAGATTCAGGCTCCAGGATTCCGATGCTCCAGTAACAATTTACTGTATCCCTCTAACCCTCGTAATGACAATGGAACAAAGAAATTGCATCGCAGTTCAACCCTACAGTCCCTATGAGACTTCTCTGCAAGTGCCTAATGTGGCGTCATGCATTGTAGACACGTTCCCCTGAGATTCAGGCTCCAGGATTCCGATGCTCCACTGACAATTTACTGTAACCCTCAAACCCTCGTAATGACAATGGAACAAAGAAATTGCATCGCAGTTCAATTCTACAGTCCCCAAAGCGACTTCTCTCCAAGTGACTAATGTGGCGTCATGCATTGTAGAGACGTTCCCCTGAGATTCAGCCTCCAGGATTCCGATGCTCCACTGACAATTTACTGTACCCTCAAACCCTCGTAATGACAATGGAACAAAGAAATTGCATCGCAGTTCAACCCTACAGTCCCTATGAGACCTCTCTGCAAGTGCCTAATGTGGCGTCATGCATTGTAGAGACGTTCCCCTGAGATTCAGGCTCCAGGATTCCGATACTCCACTGACAATTTACTGTAACCCTCAAACCCTCGTAATGACAATGGAACAAAGAAATTACATCGCAGTTCAACCCTACAGTCCCTATGAGACTTCTCTGCAAATGCCTAATGTGGCGTCATGCATTGTAGAGACGTTCCCCTGAGATTCAGGCTCCAGGATTCCGAAGCTCCAGTGACAATTTACTGTATCCCTCAAACCCTTGTCATGACAATGGAACAAAGAAATTGCATCGCAGTTCAACCCTACAGTCCCTATGAGACTTCTCTGCAAGTTCCTAATGTGGCGTCATGCATTGTAGAGACGTTCCCCTGAGATTCAGGCTCCAGGATTCCGATGCTCCACTGACAATTTAATGTAACCCTCAAACCCTTGTAATGACAATGGAACAAAGAAATTGCATCGCAGTTCAACCCTACAGTCCCTATGAGACTTCTCTGCAAATGCCTAATGTGGCGTCATGCATTGTAGAGACGTTCCCCTGAGATTCAGGCTCCAGGATTCCGAAGCTCCAGTGACAATTTACTGTATCCCTCAAACCCTTGTAATGACAATGGAACATAGAAATTGCATCGCAGTTCAACCCTACAGTCCCTATGAGACTTCTCTGCAAGTGCCTAATGTGGCATCATGCATTGTAGAGATGTTCCCCTGAGATTCAGGCTCCAGGATTCCGATGCTCCCGTGACAATTTACTGTATCCCTCAAACCATCGTAATGACAATGGAACAAAGAAATTGCATCGCAGTTCAACCCTACAGTCCCTATGAGACTTCTCTGCAAGTGCCTAATGTGGCGTCATGCATTGTAGAGATGTTCCCCTGAGATTCAGGCTCCAGGATTCCGATGCTCCAGTGACAATTTACTGTATCCCTCAAACCCTCGTAATGACAATGGAACAAAGAAATTGCATCGCAGTTCAACCCTACAGTCCCTATGAGACTTCTCTGCAAGTGCCTAATGTGGCGTCATGCATTGTAGAGACGTTCCCCTGAGATTCAGGCTCCAGGATTCCGAAGCTCCAGTGACAATTTACTGTATCCCTCAAACCCTCGTAATGACAATGGAACAAAGAAATTGCATCGCAGTTCAATTCTACAGTCCCCAAAGCGACTTCTCTCCAAGTGAGTAATGTGGCGACGTGCATTGTACAGACGTTCCCCTGAGATTCAGGCTCCACGATTCCGATGCTCCAGTAACAATTTACTGTATCCCTCTAACCCTCGTAATGACAATGGAACAAAGAAATTGCATCGCAGTTCAATCCTACAGTCCCTATGAGTCCTTTCTGCAAGTGCCTAATGTGGCGTCATGCATTGTAGAGACGTTCCCCTGAGATTCAGGCTCCAGAATTCCGAAGCTCCAGTGACAATTTACTGTATCCCTCAAACCCTTGTAATGACAATGGAACAAAGAAATTGCATCGCAGTTCAACCCTACAGTCCCTATGAGACTTCTCTGCAAGTGCCTAATGTGGCGTCATGCATTGTAGAGACGTTCCCCTGAGATTCAGGCTCCAGAATTCCGAAGCTCCAGTGACAATTTACTGTATCTCTCAAACCCTTGTAATGACAATGGAACAAAGAAATTGCATCGCAGTTCAACCCTACAGTCCCTATGAGACTTCTCTGCAAGTGCCTAATGTGGCGTCATGCATTGTAGAGACGTTCCCCTGAGATTCAGGCTCAAGGATTCCGATGCTCCAGTGACAATTTACTGTATCCCTCAAACCCTCGTAATGACAATGGAACAAAGAAATTGCATCGCAGATCAACCCTACAGTCCCTATGAAACTTCTCTGCAAGTGCCTAATGTGGCGTCATGCATTGTAGAGACGTTCCCCTGAGATTCAGGCTCCAGGATTCCGATGCTCCAGTGACAATTTACTGTATCCCTCAAACCCTCGTAATGACAATGGAACAAAGAAATTGCATCGCAGTTCAACCCTACAGTCCCTATGAGACTTCTCTGCAAGTGCCTAATGTGGCGTCATGCATTGTAGAGACGTTCCCCTGAGATTCAGGCTCCAGGATTCCGATGCTCCACTGACAATTTACTGTATCCCTCAAACCCTCGTAATGACAATGGAACAAAGAAATTGCATCGCAGTTCAATTCTACAGTCCCCAAAGCGACTTCTCTCCAAGTGACTAATGTGGCGAAGTGCATTGTACAGACGTTCCAATGAGATTCAGGCTCCAGGATTCCGATGCTCCAGTAACAATTTACTGTATCCCTCTAACCCTCGTAATGACAATGGAACAAAGAAATTGCATCGCAGTTAAACCCTACAGTCCCTATGAGACTTCTCTGCAAGTGCCTAATGTGGCGTCATGCATTGTAGACACGTTCCCCTGAGATTCAGGCTCCAGGATTCCGATGCTCCAGTGACAATTTACTGTAACCCTCAAACCCTAGTAATGACAATGGAACAAAGAAATTGCATCGCAGTTCAATTCTACAGTCCCCAAAGCGACTTCTCTCCAAGTGACTAATGTGGCGTCATGCATTGTAGAGACGTTCCCCTGAGATTCAGCCTCCAGGATTCCGATGCTCCACTGACAATTTACTGTACCCTCAAACCCTCGTAATGACAATGGAACAAAGAAATTGCATCGCAGTTCAACCCTACAGTCCCTATGAGACCTCTCTGCAAGTGCCTAATGTGGCGTCATGCATTGTAGAGACGTTCCCCTGAGATTCAGGCTCCAGGATTCCGATGCTCCACTGACAATTTACTGTAACCCTCAAACCCTCGTAATGACAATGGAACAAAGAAATTGCATCGCAGTTCAACCCTACAGTCCCTATGAGATTTCTCTTCAAGTGCCTAATGTGGCGTCATGCATTGTAGAGACGTTCCCCTGAGATTCAGGCTCCAGGATTCCGATGCTCCAGTGACAATTTACTGTATCCCTCAAACCCTCGTAATGACAATGGAACAAAGAAATTGCATCGCAGTTCAACCCTACAGTCCCTATGAGACTTCTCTGCAAGTGCCTAATGTGGCGTCATGCATTGTAGAGATGTTCCCCTGAGATTCAGGCTCCAGGATTCCGATGCTCCAGTGACAATTTACTGTATCCCTCAAACCCTCGTAATGACAATGGAACAAAGAAATTGCATCGCAGTTCAACCCTACAGTCCCTATGAGACTTCTCTGCAAGTGCCTAATGTGGCGTCATGCATTGTAGAGACGTTCCCCTGAGATTCAGGCTCCAGGATTCCGATGCTCCAGTGACAATTTACTGTATCCCTCAAACCCTCGTAATGACAATGGAACAAAGAAATTGCATCGCAGTTCAATTCTACAGTCCCCAAAGCGACTTCTCTCCAAGTGACTAATGTGGCGACGTGCATTGTACAGACGTTCCCCTGAGATTCAGGCTCCACGATTCCGATGCTCCAGTAACAATTTACTGTATCTCTCAAACCCTTGTAATGACAATGGAACAAAGAAATTGCATCGCAGTTCAACCCTACAGTCCCTATGAGACTTCTCTGCAAGTGCCTAATGTGGCGTCATGCATTGTAGAGACGTTCCCCTGAGATTCAGGCTCAAGGATTCCGATGCTCCAGTGACAATTTACTGTATCCCTCAAACCCTCGTAATGACAATGGAACAAAGAAATTGCATCGCAGATCAACCCTACAGTCCCTATGAAACTTCTCTGCAAGTGCCTAATGTGGCGTCATGCATTGTAGAGACGTTCCCCTGAGATTCAGGCTCCAGGATTCCGATGCTCCAGTGACAATTTACTGTATCTCTCAAACCCTCGTAATGACAATGGAACAAAGAAATTGCATCGCAGTTCAACCCTACAGTCCCTATGAGACTTCTCTGCAAGTGCCTAATGTGGCGTCATGCATTGTAGAGACGTTCCCCTGAGATTCAGGCTCCAGGATTCCGATGCTCCACTGACAATTTACTGTATCCCTCAAACCCTCGTAATGACAATGGAACAAAGAAATTGCATCGCAGTTCAATTCTACAGTCCCCAAAGCGACTTCTCTCCAAGTGACTAATGTGGCGAAGTGCATTGTACAGACGTTCCAATGAGATTCAGGCTCCAGGATTCCGATGCTCCAGTAACAATTTACTGTATCCCTCTAACCCTCGTAATGACAATGGAACAAAGAAATTGCATCGCAGTTAAACCCTACAGTCCCTATGAGACTTCTCTGCAAGTGCCTAATGTGGCGTCATGCATTGTAGACACGTTCCCCTGAGATTCAGGCTCCAGGATTCCGATGCTCCAGTGACAATTTACTGTAACCCTCAAACCCTCGTAATGACAATGGAACAAAGAAATTGCATCGCAGTTCAATTCTACAGTCCCCAAAGCGACTTCTCTCCAAGTGACTAATGTGGCGTCATGCATTGTAGAGACGTTCCCCTGAGATTCAGCCTCCAGGATTCCGATGCTCCACTGACAATTTACTGTACCCTCAAACCCTCGTAATGACAATGGAACAAAGAAATTGCATCGCAGTTCAACCCTACAGTCCCTATGAGACCTCTCTGCAAGTGCCTAATGTGGCGTCATGCATTGTAGAGACGTTCCCCTGAGATTCAGGCTCCAGGATTCCGATGCTCCACTGACAATTTACTGTAACCCTCAAACCCTCGTAATGACAATGGAACAAAGAAATTGCATCGCAGTTCAACCCTACAGTCCCTATGAGACTTCTCTGCAAATGCCTAATGTGGCGTCATGCATTGTAGAGACGTTCCCCTGAGATTCAGGCTCCAGGATTCCGAAGCTCCAGTGACAATTTACTGTATCCCTCAAACCCTTGTCATGACAATGGAACAAAGAAATTGCATCGCAGTTCAACCCTACAGTCCCTATGAGACTTCTCTGCAAGTTCCTAATGTGGCGTCATGCATTGTAGAGACGTTCCCCTGAGATTCAGGCTCCAGGATTCCGATGCTCCACTGACAATTTAATGTAACCCTCAAACCCTTGTAATGACAATGGAACAAAGAAATTGCATCGCAGTTCAACCCTACAGTCCCTATGAGACTTCTCTGCAAGTGCCTAATGTGGCGGCATGCATTGTAGAGACATTCCCCTGAGATTCAGGCTCCAGGATTCCGATGCTCCAGTGACAATTTACTGTATCCCTCAAACCCTCGTAATGACAATGGATTAAAGAAATTGCATCGCAGTTCAATGCTACAGTCCCCAAAGTGTCTTCTCTCCAAGTGACTAATGTGGCGACGTGCATTGTACAGACGTTCCCCTGAGAGTCAGGCTCCAGGATTCCGAAGCTCCAGTGACAATTTACTGTAACCTTCAAACCCTCGTTATAACAATGCAACAAAGAATTTGCATCGCAGTTCAATTCCACAGTCCCTATGAGACTTCTCTGCAAGTTCCTAATGTGGCGTCATGCATTGTAGAGACGTTCCCCTGAGATTCAGGCTCCAGGATTCCGATGCTCCACTGACAATTTAATGTAACCCTCAAACCCTTGTAATGACAATGGAACAAAGAAATTGCATCGCAGTTCAACCCTACAGTCCCTATGAGACTTCTCTGCAAATGCCTAATGTGGCGTCATGCATTGTAGAGACGTTCCCCTGAGATTCAGGCTCCAGGATTCCGAAGCTCCAGTGACAATTTACTGTATCCCTCAAACCCTTGTAATGACAATGGAACATAGAAATTGCATCGCAGTTCAACCCTACAGTCCCTATGAGACTTCTCTGCAAGTGCCTAATGTGGCATCATGCATTGTAGAGATGTTCCCCTGAGATTCAGGCTCCAGGATTCCGATGCTCCACTGACAATTTACTGTATCCCTCAAACCATCGTAATGACAATGGAACAAAGAAATTGCATCGCAGTTCAACCCTACAGTCCCTATGAGATTTCTCTTCAAGTGCCTAATGTGGCGTCATACATTGTAGAGACGTTCCCCTGAGATTCAGGCTCCAGGATTCCGATGCTCCAGTGACAATTTACTGTATCCCTCAAACCCTCGTAATGACAATGGAACAAAGAAATTGCATCGCAGTTCAACCCTACAGTCCCTATGAGACTTCTCTGCAAGTGCCTAATGTGGCGTCATGCATTGTAGAGATGTTCCCCTGAGATTCAGGCTCCAGGATTCCGATGCTCCAGTGACAATTTACTGTATCCCTCAAACCCTCGTAATGACAATGGAACAAAGAAATTGCATCGCAGTTCAACCCTACAGTCCCTATGAGACTTCTCTGCAAGTGCCTAATGTGGCGTCATGCATTGTAGAGACGTTCCCCTGAGATTCAGGCTCCAGGATTCCGAAGCTCCAGTGACAATTTACTGTATCCCTCAAACCCTCGTAATGACAATGGAACAAAGAAATTGCATCGCAGTTCAATTCTACAGTCCCCAAAGCGACTTCTCTCCAAGTGACTAATGTGGCGACGTGCATTGTACAGACGTTCCCCTGAGATTCAGGCTCCACGATTCCGATGCTCCAGTAACAATTTACTGTATCCCTCTAACCCTCGTAATGACAATGGAACAAAGAAATTGCATCGCAGTTCAATCCTACAGTCCCTATGAGTCCTCTCTGCAAGTGCCTAATGTGGCGTCATGCATTGTAGAGACGTTCCCCTGAGATTCAGGCTCCAGAATTCCGAAGCTCCAGTGACAATTTACTGTATCCCTCAAACCCTTGTAATGACAATGGAACAAAGAAATTGCATCGCAGTTCAACCCTACAGTCCCTATGAGACTTCTCTGCAAGTGCCTAATGTGGCGTCATGCATTGTAGAGACGTTCCCCTGAGATTCAGGCTCCAGAATTCCGAAGCTCCAGTGACAATTTACTGTATCTCTCAAACCCTTGTAATGACAATGGAACAAAGAAATTGCATCGCAGTTCAAGCCTACAGTCCCTATGAGACTTCTCTGCAAGTGCCTAATGTGGCGTCATGCATTGTAGAGACGTTCCCCTGAGATTCAGGCTCAAGGATTCCGATGCTCCAGTGACAATTTACTGTATCCCTCAAACCCTCGTAATGACAATGGAACAAAGAAATTGCATCGCAGATCAACCCTACAGTCCCTATGAAACTTCTCTGCAAGTGCCTAATGTGGCGTCATGCATTGTAGAGACGTTCCCCTGAGATTCAGGCTCCAGGATTCCGATGCTCCAGTGACAATTTACTGTATCCCTCAAACCCTCGTAATGACAATGGAACAAAGAAATTGCATCGCAGTTCAACCCTACAGTCCCTATGAGACTTCTCTGCAAGTGCCTAATGTGGCGTCATGCATTGTAGAGACGTTCCCCTGAGATTCAGGCTCCAGGATTCCGATGCTCCACTGACAATTTACTGTACCCCTCAAACCCTCGTAATGACAATGGAACAAAGAAATTGCATCGCAGTTCAATTCTACAGTCCCCAAAGCGACTTCTCTCCAAGTGACTAATGTGGCGAAGTGCATTGTACAGACGTTGCAATGAGATTCAGGCTCCAGGATTCCGATGCTCCAGTAACAATTTACTGTATACCTCTAACCCTCGTAATGACAATGGAACAAAGAAATTGCATCGCAGTTCAACCCTACAGTCCCTATGCGACTTCTCTGCAAGTGCCTAATGTGGCGTCATGCATTGTAGACACGTTCCCCTGAGATTCAGGCTCCAGGATTCCGATGCTCCAGTGACAATTTACTGTAACCCTCAAACCCTCGTAATGACAATGGAACAAAGAAATTGCATCGCAGTTCAATTCTACAGTCCCCAAAGCGACTTCTCTCCAAGTGACTAATGTGGCGTCATGCATTGTAGAGACGTTCCCCTGAGATTCAGCCTCCAGGATTCCGATGCTCCACTGACAATTTACTGTACCCTCAAACCCTCGTAATGACAATGGAACAAAGAAATTGCATCGCAGTTCAACCCTACAGTCCCTATGAGACCTCTCTGCAAGTGCCTAATGTGGCGTCATGCATTGTAGAGACGTTCCCCTGAGATTCAGGCTCCAGGATTCCGATGCTCCACTGACAATTTACTGTAACCCTCAAACCCTCGTAATAACAATGGAACAAAGAAATTGCATCGCAGTTCAACCCTACAGTCCCTATGAGACTTCTCTGCAAATGCCTAATGTGGCGTCATGCATTGTAGAGACGTTCCCCTGAGATTCAGGCTCCAGGATTCCGAAGCTCCAGTGACAATTTACTGTATCCCTCAAACCCTTGTCATGACAATGGAACAAAGAAATTGCATCGCAGTTCAACCCTACAGTCCCTATGAGACTTCTCTGCAAATTCCTAATGTGGCGTCATGCATTGTAGAGACGTTCCCCTGAGATTCAGGCTCCAGGATTCCGATGCTCCACTGACAATTTAATGTAACCCTCAAACCCTTGTAATGACAATGGAACAAAGAAATTGCATCGCAGTTCAACCCTACAGTCCCTATGAGACTTCTCTGCAAGTGCCTAATGTGGCGGCATGCATTGTAGAGACATTCCCCTGAGATTCAGGCTCCAGGATTCCGATGCTCCAGTGACAATTTACTGTATCCCTCAAACCCTCGTAATGACAATGGATTAAAGAAATTGCATCGCAGTTCAATGCTACAGTCCCCAAAGTGTCTTCTCTCCAAGTGACTAATGTGGCGACGTGCATTGTACAGACGTTCCGCTGAGAGTCAGGCTCCAGGATTCCGAAGCTCCAGTGACAATTTACTGTAACCTTCAAACCCTCGTTATAACAATGCAACAAAGAAATTGCATCGCAGTTCAATTCCACAGTCCCTATGAGACTTCCCTGCAAGTTCCTAATGTGGCGTCATGCATTGTTGAGACGTTCCCCTGAGATTCAGGCTCCAGGATTCCGATGCTCCACTGACAATTTAATGTAACCCTCAAACCCTTGTAATGACAATGGAACAAAGAAATTGCATCGCAGTTCAACCCTACAGTCCCTATGAGACTTCTCTGCAAATGCCTAATGTGGCGTCATGCATTGTAGAGACGTTCCCCTGAGATTCAGGCTCCAGGATTCCGAAGCTCCAGTGACAATTTACTGTATCCCTCAAACCCTTGTAATGACAATGCAACATAGAAATTGCATCGCAGTTCAACCCTACAGTCCCTATGAGACTTCTCTGCAAGTGCCTAATGTGGCATCATGCATTGTAGAGATGTTCCCCTGAGATTCAGGCTCCAGGATTCCGATGCTCCAGTGACAATTTACTGTATCCCTCAAACCATCGTAATGACAATGGAACAAAGAAATTGCATCGCAGTTCAACCCTACAGTCCCTATGAGATTTCTCTTCAAGTGCCTAATGTGGCGTCATGCATTGTAGAGACGTTCCCCTGAGATTCAGGCTCCAGGATTCCGATGCTCCAGTGACAATTTACTGTATCCCTCAAACCCTCGTAATGACAATGGAACAAAGAAATTGCATCGCAGTTCAACCCTACAGTCCCTATGAGACTTCTCTGCAAGTGCCTAATGTGGCGTCATGCATTGTAGAGATGTTCCCCTGAGATTCAGGCTCCAGGATTCCGATGCTCCAGTGACAATTTACTGTATCCCTCAAACCCTCGTAATGACAATGGAACAAAGAAATTGCATCGCACTTCAACCCTACAGTCCCTATGAGACTTCTCTGCAAGTGCCTAATGTGGCGTCATGCATTGTAGACACGTTCCCCTGAGATTCAGGCTCCAGGATTCCGATGCTCCAGTGACAATTTACTGTATCCCTCAAACCCTCGTAATGACAATGGAACAAAGAAATTGCATCGCAGTTCAATTCTACAGTCCCCAAAGCGACTTCTCTCCTAGTGACTAATGTGGCGACGTGCGTTGTACAGACGTTCCCCTGAGATTCAGGCTCCAGGATTCCGATGCTCCAGTAACAATTTACTGTATCCCTCAAACCCTCGTAATGACAATGGAACAAAGAAATTGCATCGCAGTTCAACCCTACAGTCATTATGAGACCTCTCTGCAAGAGCCTAATGTGGCGTCATGCATTGTAGAGACGTTCCCTGAGATTCAGGCTCCAGGATTCCGATGCTCCACTGACAATTTACTGTAACCCTCAAACCCTCGTAATGACAATGGAGCAAAGAAATTGCATCGCAGTTCAACCCTACAGTCCCTATGAGACTTCTCTGCAAGTGCCTAATGTGGCGTCATGCATTGTAGAGACGTTCCCCTGAGATTCAGGCTCCAGAATTCCGAAGCTCCAGTGACAATTTACTGTATCCCTCAAACCCTTGTAATGACAATGGAACAAAGAAATTGCATCGCAGTTCAACCCTACAGTCCCTATGAGACTTCTCTGCAAGTGCCTAATGTGGCGTCATGCATTGTAGAGACGTTCCCCTGAGATTCAGGCTCAAGGATTCCGATGCTCCAGTGACAATTTACTGTATCCCTCAAACCCTCGTAATGACAATGGAAGAAAGAAATTGCATCGCAGATCAACCCTACAGTCCCTATGAAACTTCTCTGCAAGTGCCTAATGTGGCGTCATGCATTGTAGAGACGTTCCCCTGAGATTCAGGCTCCAGGATTCCGATGCTCCAGTGACAATTTACTGTATCCCTCAAACCCTCGTAATGACAATGGAACAAAGAAATTGCATCGCAGTTCAACCCTACAGTCCCTATGAGACTTCTCTGCAAGTGCCTAATGTGGCGTCATGCATTGTAGAGACGTTCCCCTGAGATTCAGGCTCCAGGATTCCGATGCTCCACTGACAATTTACTGTATCCTTCAAACCCTCGTAATGACAATGGAACAAAGAAATTGCATCGCAGTTCAATTCTACAGTCCCCAAAGCGACTTCTCTCCAAGTGACTAATGTGGCGAAGTGCATTGTACAGACGTTCCAATGAGATTCAGGCTCCAGGATTCCGATGCTCCAGTAACAATTTACTGTATCCCTCTAACCCTCGTAATGACAATGGAACAAAGAAATTGCATCGCAGTTCAACCCTACAGTCCCTATGAGACTTCTCTGCAAGTGCCTAATGTGGCGTCATGCATTGTAGACACGTTCCCCTGAGATTCAGGCTCCAGGATTCCGATGCTCCAGTGACAATTTACTGTAACCCTCAAACCCTCGTAATGACAATGGAACAAAGAAATTGCATCGCAGTTCAATTCTACAGTCCCCAAAGCGACTTCTCTCCAAGTGACTAATGTGGCGTCATGCATTGTAGAGACGTTCCCCTGAGATTCAGCCTCCAGGATTCCGATGCTCCACTGACAATTTACTGTACCCTCAAACCCTCGTAATGACAATGGAACAAAGAAATTGCATCGCAGTTCAACCCTACAGTCCCTATGAGACCTCTCTGCAAGTGCCTAATGTGGCGTCATGCATTGTAGAGACGTTCCCCTGAGATTCAGGCTCCAGGATTCTGATGCTCCACTGACAATTTACTGTAACCCTCAAACCCTCGTAATGACAATGGAACAAAGAAATTGCATCGCAGTTCAACCCTACAGTCCCTATGAGACTTCTCTGCAAATGCCTAATGTGGCGTCATGCATTGTAGAGACGTTCCCCTGAGATTCAGGCTCCAGGATTCCGAAGCTCCAGTGACAATTTACTGTATCCCTCAAACCCTTGTCATGACAATGGAACAAAGAAATTGCATCGCAGTTCAACCCTACAGTCCCTATGAGACTTCTCTGCAAGTTCCTAATGTGGCGTCATGCATTGTAGAGACGTTCCCCTGAGATTCAGGCTCCAGGATTCCGATGCTCCACTGACAATTTAATGTAACCCTCAAACCCTTGTAATGACAATGGAACAAAGAAATTGCATCGCAGTTCAACCCTACAGTCCCTATGAGACTTCTCTGCAAGTGCCTAATGTGGCGGCATGCATTGTAGAGACATTCCCCTGAGATTCAGGCTCCAGGATTCCGATGCTCCAGTGACAATTTACTGTATCCCTCAAACCCTCGTAATGACAATGGATTAAAGAAATTGCATCGCAGTTCAATGCTACAGTCCCCAAAGCGTCTTCTCTCCAAGTGACTAATGTGGCGACGTGCATTGTACAGACGTTCCCCTGAGAGTCAGGCTCCAGGATTCCGAAGCTCCAGTGACAATTTACTGTAACCTTCAAACCCTCGTTATAACAATGCAACAAAGAAATTGCATCGCAGTTCAATTCCACAGTCCCTAAGAGACTTCTCTGCAAGTGACTAATGTGGCGACTTGCATTGTACAGACGTTCCCCTGAGAGTCAGGCTCCACGATTCCGATGCTCCAGTGACAATTTACTGTATCCCTCAAACCCTCGTAATGACAATGGAACAAAGAAATTGCATCGCAGTTCAACCCAACAGTCCCTATGAGACTTCTCTGCAAGTGCCTAATGTGGCGTCATGCATTGTAGAGACGTTCCCCTGAGATTCAGGCTCCAGGATTCCGATGCTCCAGTGACAATTTACTGTATCCCTCAAACCATCCTAATGACAATGGAACAAAGAAATTGCATCGCAGTTCAACCCTACAGTCCCTATGAGATTTCTCTTCAAGTGCCTAATGTGGCGTCATGCATTGTAGAGACGTTCCAGTGAGATTCAGGCTCCAGGATTCCGATGCTCCAGTGACAATTTACTGTATCCCTCAAACCCTCGTAATGACAATGGAACAAAGAAATTGCATCGCAGTTCAACCCTACAGTCCCTATGAGACTTCTCTGCTAGTGCCTAATGTGGCGTCATGCATTGTAGAGACGTTCCCCTGAGATTCAGGCTCCAGGATTCCGATGCTCCAGTGACAATTTACTGTATCCCTCAAACCCTCGTAATGACAATGGAACAAAGAAATTGCATCGCAGTTCAACCCTACAGTCCCTATGAGACTTCTCTGCAAGTGCCTAATGTGGCGTCATGCATTGTAGAGACGTTCCCCTGAGATTCAGGCTCCAGGATTCCGATGCTCCACTGACAATTTACTGTAACCCTAGAACCCTCGTAATGACAATGGAACAAAGACATTGCATCGCAGTTCAACCCTACAGTCCCTATGAGACTTCTCTGCAAGTGCCTAATGTGGCGTCATGCATTGTAGAGACGTTCCCCTGAGATTCAGGCTCCAGGATTCCGATGCTCCACTGACAATTTACTGTATCCCTCAAACCCTCGTAATGACAATGGAACAAAGAAATTGCATCGCAGTTCAGTTCTACAGTCCCCAAAGCGACTTCTCTCCAAGTGACTAATGTGGCGACGTGCATTGTACAGACGTTCCCCTGAGATTCAGCCTCCAGGATTCCGATGCTCCAGTGACAATTTACTGTAACCCTCAAACCCTCGTAATGACAATGGAACAAAGAAATTGCATCGCAGTTCAACCCTACAGTCCCTATGAGACTTCTCTGCAAGTGCCTAATGTGGCGTCATGCATTGTAGAGACGTTCCCCTGAGATTCAGGCTCCAGGATTCCGAAGCTCCAGTGACAATTTACTGTATCCCTCAAACCCTTGTAATGACAATGGAACAAAGAAATTGCATCGCAGTTCAACCCTACAGTCCCTATGAGACTTCTCTGCAAGTGCCTAATGTGGCGTCATGCATTGTAGAGACGTTCCCCTGAGATTCAGGCTCCAGGATTCCGAAGCTCCAGTGACAATTTACTGTATCCCTCAAACCCTCATAATGACAATGGAACAGAGAAATTGCATCGCAGTTCAACCCTACAGTCCCTATGAGACTTCTCTGCAAGTGCCTAATGTGGCGTCATGCATTGTAGAGACGTTTCCCTGAGATTCAGGCTCCAGGATTCCGATGCTCCACTGACAATTTACTGTATCCCTCAAACCCTCGTAATGACAATGGAACAAAGAAATTGCATCGCAGTTCAACCCTACAGTCCCTATGAGACTTCTCTGCAAGTGCCTAATGTGGCATCATGCATTGTAGAGTCGTTCCCCTGACATTCAGGATCCAGGATTCCGATGCTCCAGTGACAATTTACTGTATCCCCCAAACCCTCGTAATGACAATGGAACAAAGAAATTGCATCGCAGTTCAACCCTACAGTCCCTATGAGACTTCTCTGCAAATGCCTAATGTGGCGTCATGCATTGTAGAGACGTTCCCCTGAGATTCAGGCTCCAGGATTCCGAAGCTCCAGTGACAATTTACTGTATCCCTCAAACCCTTGTAATGACAATGGAACAAAGAAATTGCATCGCAGTTCAACCCTACAGTCCCTATGAGACTTCTCTGCAAGTGCCTAATGTGGCGTCATGCATTGTAGAGACGTTCCCCTGAGATTCAGGATCCAGGATTCCGATGCTCCAGTGACAATTTACTGTATCCCTCAAACCCTCGTAATGACAATGGAACAAAGAAATTGCATCGCAGTTCAACCCTACAGTCCCTATGGGACTTCTCTGCAAGTGCCTAATGTGGCGTCATGCATTGTAGAGACGTTCCCCTGAGATTCAGGCTCCAGGATTCCGATGCTAGAGTGACAATCTACAGTATCCCTCAAACCCTCGTAATGACAATGGAACAAAGAAATTGCATCGCAGTTCAACCCTACAGTCCCTGTGAGACTTTTCTGCAAGTTCCTAATGTGGCGTCATCCATTGTAGAGACGTTCCCCTGAGATTCAGGCTCCAGGATTCCGATGCTCCACTGACAATTTAATGTAACCCTCAAACCCTTGTAATGACAATGGAACAAAGAAATTGCATCGCAGTTCAACCCTACAGTCCCTATGAGACTTCTCTGCAAGTGCCTAATGTGGCGGCATGCATTGTAGAGACATTCCCCTGAGATTCAGGCTCCAGGATTCCGATGCTCCAGTGACAATTTACTGTATCCCTCAAACCCTCGTAATGACAATGGATTAAAGAAATTGCATCGCAGTTCAATGCTACAGTCCCCAAAGCGTCTTCTCTCCAAGTGACTAATGTGGCGACGTGCATTGTACAGACGTTCCCCTGAGAGTCAGGCTCCAGGATTCCGAAGCTCCAGTGACAATTTACTGTAACCTTCAAACCCTCGTTATAACAATGCAACAAAGAAATTGCATCGCAGTTCAATTCCACAGACCCTAAGAGACTTCTCTGCAAGTGACTAATGTGGCGACTTGCATTGTACAGACGTTCCCCTGAGAGTCAGGCTCCACGATTCCGATGCTCCAGTGACAATTTACTGTATCCCTCAAACCCTCGTAATGACAATGGAACAAAGAAATTGCATCGCAGTTCAACCCAACAGTCCCTATGAGACTTCTCTGCAAGTGCCTAATGTGGCGTCATGCATTGTAGAGACGTTCCCCTGAGATTCAGGCTCCAGGATTCCGATGCTCCACTGACAATTTACTGTATCCCTCAAACCCTCGTAATGACAATGGAACAAAGAAATTGCATCGCAGTTCAACCCTACAGTCCCTATGAGACTTCTCTGCAAGTGCCTAATGTGGCGTCATGCATTGTAGAGACGTTCCAGTGAGATTCAGGCTCCAGGATTCCGATGCTCCAGTGACAATTTACTGTATCCCTCAAACCCTCGTAATGACAATGGGACAAAGAAATTGCATCGCAGTTCAACCCTACAGTCCCTATGAGACTTCTCTGCAAGTGCCTAATGTGGCGTCATGCATTGTAGAGACGTTCCCCTGAGATTCAGGCTCCAGGATTCCGATTCTCCACTGACAATTTACTGTAACCCTAGAACCCTCGTAATGACAATGGAACAAAGAAATTGCATCGCAGTTCAACCCTACAGTCCCTATGAGACTTCTCTGCAAGTGCCTAATGTGGCGTCATGCATTGTAGAGACGTTCCCCTGAGATTCAGGCTCCAGGATTCCGATGCTCCAGTGACAATCTACAGTATCCCACAAACCCTCGTAATGACAATGGAACAAAGAAATTGCATCGCAGTTCAACCCTACAGTCCCTATGAGACTTCTCTGCAAGTTCCTAATGTGGCGTCATGCATTGTAGAGACGTTCCCCTGAGATTCAGGCTCCAGGATTCCGATGCTCCACTGACAATTTAATGTAACCCTCAAACCCTTGTAATGACAATGGAACAAAGAAATTGCATCGCAGTTCAACCCTACAGTCCCTATGAGACTTCTCTGCAAGTGCCTAATGTGGCGGCATGCATTGTAGAGACATTCCCCTGAGATTCAGGCTCCAGGATTCCGATGCTCCAGTGACAATTTACTGTATCCCTCAAACCCTCGTAATGACAATGGATTAAAGAAATTGCATCGCAGTTCAATGCTACAGTCCCCAAAGCGTCTTCTCTCCAAGTGACTAATGTGGCGACGTGCATTGTACAGACGTTCCCCTGAGAGTCAGGCTCCAGGATTCCGAAGCTCCAGTGACAATTTACTGTACCCTTCAAACCCTCATAATGACAATGGAACAAAGAAATTGCATCGCAGTTCAACCCTACAGTCCCTATGAGACTTCTCTGCAAGTGCCTAATGTGGCGTCATGCATTGTAGAGACGTTTCCCTGAGATTCAGGCTCCAGGATGCCTATGCTCCACTGACAATTTACTGTATCCCTCAAACCCTCGTAATGACAATGGAACAAAGAAATTGCATCGCAGTTCAACCCTACAGTCCCTATGAGACTTCTCTGCAAGTGCCTAATGTGGCGTCATGCATTGTAGAGTCGTTCCCCTGAGATTCAGGATCCAGGATTCCGATGCTCCAGTGACAATTTACTGTATCCCTCAAACCCTCGTAATGACAATGGAACAAAGAAATTGCATCGCAGTTCAACCCTACAGTCCCTATGAGACTTCTATGCAAATGCCTAATGTGGCGTCATGCATTGTAGAGACGTTCCCCTGAGATTCAGGCTCCAGGATTCCGAAGCTCCAGTGACAATTTACTGTATCCCTCAAACCCTTGTAATGACAATGGAACAAAGAAATTGCATCGCAGTTCAACCCTACAGTCCCTATGAGACTTCTCTGCAAGTGCCTAATGTGGCGTCATGCATTGTAGAGACGTTCCCCTGAGATTCAGGATCCAGGATTCCGATGCTCCAGTGACAATTTACTGTATCCCTCAAACCCTCGTAATGACAATGGAACAAAGAAATTGCATCGCAGTTCAACCCTACAGTCCCTATGAGACTTCTCTGCAAGTGCCTAATGTGGCGTCATGCATTGTAGAGACGTTCCCCTGAGATTCAGGCTCCAGGATTCCGATGCTCCAGTGACAATCTACAGTATCCCTCAAACCCTCGTAATGACAATGGAACAAAGAAATTGCATCGCAGTTCAACCATACAGTCCCTATGAGACTTCTCTGCAAGTTCCTAATGTGGCGTCATCCATTGTAGAGACGTTCCCCTGAGATTCAGGCTCCAGGATTCCGATGCTCCACTGACAATTTAATGTAACCCTCAAACCCTTGTAATGACAATGGAACAAAGAAATTGCATCGCAGTTCAACCCTACAGTCCCTATGAGACTTC
The DNA here is from genome assembly GCF_023897955.1 of Schistocerca gregaria. Taxonomy (NCBI): domain Eukaryota; kingdom Metazoa; phylum Arthropoda; class Insecta; order Orthoptera; family Acrididae; genus Schistocerca; species Schistocerca gregaria. Next base: position 77,384,171 of record NC_064926.1, read on the forward strand.
TCTGCAAGTGCCTAATGTGGCGGCATGCATTGTAGAGACGTTCCCCTGAGATTCAGGCTCCAGGATTCCGATGCTCCAGTGACAATTTACTGTATCCCTCAAACCCTCGTAATGACAATGGATTAAAGAAATTGCATCGCAGTTCAATGCTACAGTCCCTAAAGCGTCTTCTCTCCAAGTGACTAATGTGGCGACGTGCATTGTACAGACGTTCGCCTGAGAGTCAGGCTCCAGGATTCCGAAGCTCCAGTGACAATTTACTGTAACCTTCAAACCCTCGTTATAACAATGCAACAAAGAAATTGCATCGCAGTTCAATTCCACAGTCCCTAAGAGACTTCTCTGCAAGTGACTAATGTGGCGACTTGCATTGTACAGACGTTCCCCTGAGAGTCAGGCTCCACGATTCCGATGCTCCAGTGACAATTTACTGTATCCCTCAAACCCTCGTAATGACAATGGAACAAAGAAATTGCATCGCAGTTCAACCCAACAGTCCCTATGAGACTTCTCTGCAAGTGCCTAATGTGGCGTCATGCATTGTAGAGACGTTCCCCTGAGATTCAGGCTCCAGGATTCCGATGCTCCAGTGACAATTTACTGTATCCCTCAAACCCTCGTAATGACAATGGAACAAAGAAATTGCATCGCAGTTCAACCCTACAGTCCCTATGAGACTTCTCTGCAAGTGCCTAATGTGGCGTCATGCATTGTAGAGACGTTCCAGTGAGATTCAGGCTCCAGGATTCCGATGCTCCAGTGACAATTTACTGTATCCCTCAAACCCTCGTAATGACAATGGAACAAAGAAATTGCATCGCAGTTCAACCCTACAGTCCCTATGAGACTTCTCTGCAAGTGAGTAATGTGGCGTCATGCATTGTAGACACGTTCCCCTGAGATTCAGGCTCCAGGATTCCGATGCTCCACTGACAATTTACTGTAACCCTAGAACCCTCGTAATGACAATGGAACAAAGAAATTGCATCGCAGTTCAACCCTACAGTCCCTATGAGACTTCTCTGCAAGTGCCTAATGTGGCGTCATGCATTGTAGAGACGTTCCCCTGAGATTCAGGCTCCAGGATTCCGATGCTCCAGTGACAATCTACAGTATCCCTCAAACCCTCGTAATGACAATGGAACAAAGAAATTGCATCGCAGTTCAACCCTACAGTCCCTATGAGACTTCTCTGCAAGTGCCTAATGTGGCGGCATGCATTGTAGAGACGTTCCCCTGAGATTCAGGCTCCAGGATTCCGATGCTCCAGTGACAATTTACTGTATCCCTCAAACCCTCGTAATGACAATGGATTAAAGAAATTGCATCGCAGTTCAATGCTACAGTCCCTAAAGCGTCTTCTCTCCAAGTGACTAATGTGGCGACGTGCATTGTACAGACGTTCCCCTGAGAGTCAGGCTCCACGATTCCGATGCTCCAGTGACAATTTACTGTATCCCTCAAACCCTCGTAATGACAATGGAACAAAGAAATTGCATCGCAGTTCAACCCAACAGTCCCTATGAGACTTCTCTGCAAGTGCCTAATGTGGCGTCATGCATTGTAGAGACGTTCCCCTGAGATTCAGGCTCCAGGATTCCGATGCTCCAGTGACAATTTACTGTATCCCTCAAACCCTCGTAATGACAATGGAACAAAGAAATTGCATCGCAGTTCAACCCTACAGTCCCTATGAGACTTCTCTGCAAGTGCCTAATGTGGCGTCATGCATTGTAGAGACGTTCCAGTGAGATTCAGGCTCCAGGATTCCGATGCTCCAGTGACAATTTACTGTATCCCTCAAACCCTCGTAATGACAATGGGACAAAGAAATTGCATCGCAGTTCAACCCTACAGTCCCTATGAGACTTCTCTGCAAGTGCCTAATGTGGCGTCATGCATTGTAGAGACGTTCCCCTGAGATTCAGGCTCCAGGATTCCGATGCTCCACTGACAATTTACTGTAACCCTAGAACCCTCGTAATGACAATGGAACAAAGAAATTGCATCGCAGTTCAACCCTACAGTCCCTATGAGACTTCTCTGCAAGTGCCTAATGTGGCGTCATGCATTGTAGAGACGTTCCCCTGAGATTCAGGCTCCAGGATTCCGATGCTCCAGTGACAATCTACAGTATCCCACAAACCCTCGTAATGACAATGGAACAAAGAAATTGCATCGCAGTTCAACCCTAAAGTCCCTATGAGACTTCTCTGCAAGTTCCTAATGTGGCGTCATGCATTGTAGAGACGTTCCCCTGAGATTCAGGCTCCAGGATTCCGATGCTCCACTGACAATTTAATGTAACCCTCAAACCCTTGTAATGACAATGGAACAAAGAAATTGCATCGCAGTTCAACCCTACAGTCCCTATGAGACTTCTCTGCAAGTGCCTAATGTGGCGTCATGCATTGTAGAGACGTTTCCCTGAGATTCAGGCTCCAGGATGCCGATGCTCCACTGACAATTTACTGTATCCCTCAAACCCTCGTAATGACAATGGAACAAAGAAATTGCATCGCAGTTCAACCATACAGTCCCTATGAGACTTCTCTGCAAGTGCCTAATGTGGCGTCATGCATTGTAGAGTCGTTCCCCTGAGATTCAGGATCCAGGATTCCGATGCTCCAGTGACAATTTACTGTATCCCTCAAACCCTCGTAATGACAATGGAACAAAGAAATTGCATCGCAGTTCAACCCTACAGTCCCTATGAGACTTCTATGCAAATGCCTAATGTGGCGTCATGCATTGTAGAGACGTTCCCCTGAGATTCAGGCTCCAGGATTCCGAAGCTCCAGTGACAATTTACTGTATCCCTCAAACCCTTGTAATGACAATGGAACAAAGAAATTGCATCGCAGTTCAACCCTACAGTCCCTATGAGACTTCTCTGCAAGTGCCTAATGTGGCGTCATGCATTGTAGAGACGTTCCCCTGAGATTCAGGATCCAGGATTCCGATGCTCCAGTGACAATTTACTGTATCCCTCAAACCCTCGTAATGACAATGGAACAAAGAAATTGCATCGCAGTTCAACCCTACAGTCCCTATGAGACTTCTCTGCAAGTGCCTAATGTGGCGACTTGCATTGTAGAGACGTTCCCCTGAGATTCAGGCTCCAGGATTCCGATGCTCCAGTGACAATCTACAGTATCCCTCAAACCCTCGTAATGACAATGGAACAAAGAAATTGCATCGCAGTTCAACCCTACAGTCCCTATGAGACTTCTCTGCAAGTTCCTAATGTGGCGTCATCCATTGTAGAGACGTTCCCCTGAGATTCAGGCTCCAGGATTCCGATGCTCCACTGACAATTTAATGTAACCCTCAAACCCTTGTAATGACAATGGAACAAAGAAATTGCATCGCAGTTCAACCCTACAGTCCCTATGAGACTTCTCTGCAAGTGCCTAATGTGGCGGCATGCATTGTAGAGACGTTCCCCTGAGATTCAGGCTCCAGGATTCCGATGCTCCAGTGACAATTTACTGTATCCCTCAAACCCTCGTAATGACAATGGATTAAAGAAATTGCATCGCAGTTCAATGCTACAGTCCCTAAAGCGTCTTCTCTCCAAGTGACTAATGTGGCGACGTGCATTGTACAGACGTTCCCCTGAGAGTCAGGCTCCAGGATTCCGAAGCTCCAGTGACAATTTACTGTAACCTTTAAACCCTCGTTATAACAATGCAACAAAGAAATTGCATCGCAGTTCAATTCCACAGTCCCTAAGAGACTTCTCTGCAAGTGACTAATGTGGCGACTTGCATTGTACAGACGTTCCCCTGAGAGTCAGGCTCCACGATTCCGATGCTCCAGTGACAATTTACTGTATCCCTCAAACCCTCGTAATGACAATGGAACAAAGAAATTGCATCGCAGTTCAACCCAACAGTCCCTATGAGACTTCTCTGCAAGTGCCTAATGTGGCGTCATGCATTGTAGAGACGTTCCCCTGAGATTCAGGCTCCAGGATTCCGATGCTCCAGTGACAATTTACTGTATCCCTCAAACCCTCGTAATGACAATGGAACAAAGAAATTGCATCGCAGTTCAACCCTACAGTCCCTATGAGACTTCTCTGCAAGTGCCTAATGTGGCGTCATGCATTGTAGAGACGTTCCAGTGAGATTCAGGCTCCAGGATTCCGATGCTCCAGTGACAATTTACTGTATCCCTCAAACCCTCGTAATGACAATGGAACAAAGAAATTGCATCGCAGTTCAACCCTACAGTCCCTATGAGACTTCTCTGCAAGTGCCTAATGTGGCGTCATGCATTGTAGACACGTTCCCCTGAGATTCAGGCTCCAGGATTCCGATGCTCCACTGACAATTTACTGTAACCCTAGAACCCTCGTAATGACAATGGAACAAAGAAATTGCATCGCAGTTCAACCCTACAGTCCCTATGAGACTTCTCTGCAAGTGCCTAATGTGGCGTCATGCATTGTAGAGACGTTCCCCTGAGATTCAGGCTCCAGTATTCCGATGCTCCAGTGACAATCTACAGTATCCCTCAAACCCTCGTAATGACAATGGAACAAAGAAATTGCATCGCAGTTCAACCCTACAGTCCCTATGAGACTTCTCTGCAAGTGCCTAATGTGGCGGCATGCATTGTAGAGACGTTCCCCTGAGATTCAGGCTCCAGGATTCCGATGCTCCAGTGACAATTTACTGTATCCCTCAAACCCTCGTAATGACAATGGATTAAAGAAATTGCATCGCAGTTCAATGCTACAGTCCCTAAAGCGTCTTCTCTCCAAGTGACTAATGTGGCGACGTGCATTGTACAGACGTTCCCCTGAGAGTCAGGCTCCACGATTCCGATGCTCCAGTGACAATTTACTGTATCCCTCAAACCCTCGTAATGACAATGGAACAAAGAAATTGCATCGCAGTTCAACCCAACAGTCCCTATGAGACTTCTCTGCAAGTGCCTAATGTGGCGTCATGCATTGTAGAGACGTTCCCCTGAGATTCAGGCTCCAGGATTCCGATGCTCCAGTGACAATTTACTGTATCCCTCAAACCCTCGTAATGACAATGGATTAAAGAAATTGCATCGCAGTTCAATGCTACAGTCCCTAAAGCGTCTTCTCTCCAAGTGACTAATGTGGCGACGTGCATTGTACAGACGTTCCCCTGAGAGTCAGGCTCCACGATTCCGATGCTCCAGTGACAATTTACTGTATCCCTCAAACCCTCGTAATGACAATGGAACAAAGAAATTGCATCGCAGTTCAACCCAACAGTCCCTATGAGACTTCTCTGCAAGTGCCTAATGTGGCGTCATGCATTGTAGAGACGTTCCCCTGAGATTCAGGCTCCAGGATTCCGATGCTCCAGTGACAATTTACTGTATCCCTCAAACCCTCGTAATGACAATGGAACAAAGAAATTGCATCGCAGTTCAACCCTACAGTCCCTATGAGACTTCTCTGCAAGTGCCTAATGTGGCGTCATGCATTGTAGAGACGTTCCAGTGAGATTCAGGCTCCAGGATTCCGATGCTCCAGTGACAATTTACTGTATCCCTCAAACCCTCGTAATGACAATGGGACAAAGAAATTGCATCGCAGTTCAACCCTACAGTCCCTATGAGACTTCTCTGCAAGTGCCTAATGTGGCGTCATGCATTGTAGAGACGTTCCCCTGAGATTCAGGCTCCAGGATTCCGATGCTCCACTGACAATTTACTGTAACCCTAGAACCCTCGTAATGACAATGGAACAAAGAAATTGCATCGCAGTTCAACCCTACAGTCCCTATGAGACTTCTCTGCAAGTGCCTAATGTGGCGTCATGCATTGTAGAGACGTTCCCCTGAGATTCAGGCTCCAGGATTCCGATGCTCCAGTGACAATCTACAGTATCCCACAAACCCTCGTAATGACAATGGAACAAAGAAATTGCATCGCAGTTCAACCCTACAGTCCCTATGAGACTTCTCTGCAAGTTCCTAATGTGGCGTCATGCATTGTAGAGACGTTCCCCTGAGATTCAGGCTCCAGGATTCCGATGCTCCACTGACAATTTAATGTAACCCTCAAACCCTTGTAATGACAATGGAACAAAGAAATTGCATCGCAGTTCAACCCTACAGTCCCTATGAGACTTCTCTGCAAGTGCCTAATGTGGCGGCATGCATTGTAGAGGCATTCCCCTGAGATTCAGGCTCCAGGATTCCGATGCTCCAGTGACAATTTACTGTATCCCTCAAACCCTCGTAATGACAATGGATTAAAGAAATTGCATCGCAGTTCAATGCTACAGTCCCCAAAGCGTCTTCTCTCCAAGTGACTAATGTGGCGACGTGCATTGTACAGACGTTCCCCTGAGAGTCAGGCTCCAGGATTCCGAAGCTCCAGTGACAATTTACTGTATCCCTCAAACCCTCATAATGACAATGGAACAAAGAAATTGCATCGCAGTTCAACCCTACAGTCCCTATGAGACTTCTCTGCAAGTGCCTAATGTGGCGTCATGCATTGTAGAGACGTTTCCCTGAGATTCAGGCTCCAGGATGCCGATGCTCCACTGACAATTTACTGTATCCCTCAAACCCTCGTAATGACAATGGAACAAAGAAATTGCATCGCAGTTCAACCCTACAGTCCCTATGAGACTTCTCTGCAAGTGCCTAATGTGGCGTCATGCATTGTAGAGTCGTTCCCCTGAGATTCAGGATCCAGGATTCCGATGCTCCAGTGACAATTTACTGTATCCCTCAAACCCTCGTAATGACAATGGAACAAAGAAATTGCATCGCAGTTCAACCCTACAGTCCCTATGAGACTTCTATGCAAATGCCTAATGTGGCGTCATGCATTGTAGAGACGTTCCCCTGAGATTCAGGCTCCAGGATTCCGAAGCTCCAGTGACAATTTACTGTATCCCTCAAACCCTTGTAATGACAATGGAACAAAGAAATTGCATCGCAGTTCAACCCTACAGTCCCTATGAGACTTCTCTGCAAGTGCCTAATGTGGCGTCATGCATTGTAGAGACGTTCCCCTGAGATTCAGGATCCAGGATTCCGATGCTCCAGTGACAATTTACTGTATCCCTCAAACCCTCGTAATGACAATGGAACAAAGAAATTGCATCGCAGTTCAACCCTACAGTCCCTATGAGACTTCTCTGCAAGTGCCTAATGTGGCGTCATGCATTGTAGAGACGTTCCCCTGAGATTCAGGCTCCAGGATTCCGATGCTCCAGTGACAATCTACAGTATCCCTCAAACCCTCGTAATGACAATGGAACAAAGAAATTGCATCGCAGTTCAACCCTACAGTCCCTATGAGACTTCTCTGCAAGTTCCTAATGTGGCGTCATCCATTGTAGAGACGTTCCCCTGAGATTCAGGCTCCAGGATTCCGATGCTCCACTGACAATTTAATGTAACCCTCAAACCCTTGTAATGACAATGGAACAAAGAAATTGCATCGCAGTTCAACCCTACAGTCCCTATGAGACTTCTCTGCAAGTGCCTAATGTGGCGGCATGCATTGTAGAGACGTTCCCCTGAGATTCAGGCTCCAGGATTCCGATGCTCCAGTGACAATTTACTGTATCCCTCAAACCCTCGTAATGACAATGGATTAAAGAAATTGCATCGCAGTTCAATGCTACAGTCCCTAAAGCGTCTTCTCTCCAAGTGACTAATGTGGCGACGTGCATTCTACAGACGTTCCCCTGAGAGTCAGGCTCCAGGATTCCGAAGCTCCAGTGACAATTTACTGTAACCTTCAAACCCTCGTTATAACAATGCAACAAAGAAATTGCATCGCAGTTCAATTCCACAGTCCCTAAGAGACTTCTCTGCAAGTGACTAATGTGGCGACTTGCATTGTACAGACGTTCCCCTGAGAGTCAGGCTCCACGATTCCGATGCTCCAGTGACAATTTACTGTATCCCTCAAACCCTCGTAATGACAATGGAACAAAGAAATTGCATCGCAGTTCAACCCAACAGTCCCTATGAGACTTCTCTGCAAGTGCCTAATGTGGCGTCATGCATTGTAGAGACGTTCCCCTGAGATTCAGGCTCCAGGATTCCGATGCTCCAGTGACAATTTACTGTATCCCTCAAACCCTCGTAATGACAATGGAACAAAGAAATTGCATCGAAGTTCAATTCTACAGTCCCTAAAAGACTTCTCTCCAATTGACTATTGAGGCGATCTGCATTGTACAGACGTTCCCCTGAGAGTCAGGCTCCAGGATTCCGATGCTCCAGTGACAATTTACTGTATCCCTCAAACCCTCGTAATGACAATGGAACAAAGAAATTGCATCGCAGTTCAACCCTACAGTCCCTATGAGACTTCTCTGCAAGTGCCTAATGTGGCGTCATGCATTGTAGACACGTTCCCCTGAGATTCAGGCTCCAGGATTCCGATGCTCCACTGACAATTTACTGTAACCCTAGAACCCTCGTAATGACAATGGAACAAAGAAATTGCATCGCAGTTCAACCCTACAGTCCCTATGAGACTTCTCTGCAAGTGCCTAATGTGGCGTCATGCATTGTAGAGACGTTCCCCTGAGATTCAGGCTCCAGGATTCCGATGCTCCAGTGACAATCTACAGTAACCCTCAAACCCTTGTAATGACAATGGAACAAAGAAATTGCATCGCAGTTCAACCCTACAGTCCCTATGAGACTTCTCTGCAAGTGCCTAATGTGGCGGCATGCATTGTAGAGACATTCCCCTGAGATTCAGGCTCCAGGATTCCGATGCTCCAGTGACAATTTACTGTATCCCTCAAACCCTCGTAATGACAATGGAACAAAGAAATTGCATCGCAGTTCAATGCTACAGTCCCCAAAGCGTCTTCTCTCCAAGTGACTAATGTGGCGACGTGCATTGTACAGACGTTCCCCTGAGAGTCAGGCTCCAGGATTCCGAAGCTCCAGTGACAATTTACTGTATCCCTCAAACCCTCATAATGACAATGGAACAAAGAAATTGCATCGCAGTTCAACCCTACAGTCCCTATGAGACTTCTCTGCAAGTGCCTAATGTGGCGTCAAGCATTGTAGAGACGTTTCCCTGAGATTCAGGCTCCAGGATTCCGATGCTCCACTGACAATTTACTGTATCCCTCAAACCCTCGTAATGACAATGGAACAAAGAAATTGCATCGCAGTTCAACCCTACAGTCCCTATGAGACTTCTCTGCAAGTGCCTAATGTGGCGTCATGCATTGTAGAGTCGTTCCCCTGAGATTCAGGATCCAGGATTCCGATGCTCCAGTGACAATTTACTGTATCCCTCAAACCCTCGTAATGACAATGGAACAAAGAAATTGCATCGCAGTTCAACCCTACAGTCCCTATGAGACTTCTATGCAAATGCCTAATGTTTCGTCATGCATTGTAGAGACGTTCCCCTGAGATTCAGGCTCCAGGATTCCGAAGCTCCAGTGACAATTTACTGTATCCCTCAAACCCTTGTAATGACAATGGAACAAAGAAATTGCATCGCAGTTCAACCCTACAGTCCCTATGAGACTTCTCTGCAAGTGCCTAATGTGGCGTCATGCATTGTAGAGACGTTCCCCTGAGATTCAGGATCCAGGATTCCGATGCTCCAGTGACAATTTACTGTATCCCTCAAACCCTCGTAATGACAATGGAACAAAGAAATTGCATCGCAGTTCAACCCTACAGTCCCTATGAGACTTCTCTGCAAGTGCCTAATGTGGCGTCATGCATTGTAGAGACGTTCCCCTGAGATTCAGGCTCCAGGATTCCGATGCTCCAGTGACAATCTACAGTATCCCTCAAACCCTCGTAATGACAATGGAACAAAGGAATTGCATCGCAGTTCAACCCTACAGTCCCTATGAGACTTCTCTGCAAGTTCCTAATGTGGCGTCATCCATTGTAGAGACGTTCCCCTGAGATTCAGGCTCCAGGATTCCGATGCTCCACTGACAATTTAATGTAACCCTCAAACCCTTGTAATGACAATGGAACAAAGAAATTGCATCGCAGTTCAACCCTACAGTCCCTATGAGACTTCTCTGCAAGTGCCTAATGTGGCGGCATGCATTGTAGAGACGTTCCCCTGAGATTCAGGCTCCAGGATTCCGATGCTCCAGTGACAATTTACTGTATCCCTAAAACCCTCGTAATGACAATGGATTAAAGAAATTGCATCGCAGTTCAATGCTACAGTCCCCAAAGCGTCTTCTCTCCAAGTGATTAATGTGGCGACGTGCATTGTACAGACGTTCCCCTGAGAGTCAGGCTCCAGGATTCCGAAGCTCCACTGACAATTTACTGTAACCCTCAAACCCTCGTTATAACAATGCAACAAAGAAATTGCATCGCAGTTCAATTCCACAGTCCCTAAGAGACTTCTCTGCAAGTGACTAATGTGGCGACTTGCATTGTACAGACGTTCCCCTGAGATTCAGGCTCCACGATTCCGATGCTCCAGTGACAATTTACTGTATCCCTCAAACCCTCGTAATGACAATGGAACAAAGAAATTGCATCGCAGTTCAACCCAACAGTCCCTATGAGACTTCTCTGCAAGTGCCTAATGTGGCGTCATGCATTGTAGAGACGTTCCCCTGAGATTCAGGCTCCAGGATTCCGATGCTCAAGTAACAATTTACTGTATCCCTCAAACCCTCGTAATGACAATGGAACAAAGAAATTGCATCGCAGTTCAACCCTACAGTCCCTATGAGACTTCTCTGCAAGTGCCTAATGTGGCGTCATGCATTGTAGAGACGTTCCAGTGAGATTCAGGCTCCAGGATTCCGATGCTCCAGTGACAATTTACTGTATCCCTCAAACCCTCGTAATGACAATGGAACAAAGAAATTGCATCGCAGTTCAACCCTACAGTCCCTATGAGACTTCTCTGCAAGTGCCTAATGTGGCGTCATGCATTGTAGAGACGTTCCCCTGAGATTCAGGCTCCAGGATTCCGATGCTCCACTGACAATTTACTGTAACCCTAGAACCCTCGTAATGACAATGGAACAAAGAAATTGCATCGCAGTTCAACCCTACAGTCCCTATGAGACTTCTCTGCAAGTGCCTAATGTGGCGTCATGCATTGTAGAGACGTTCCCCTGAGATTCAGGCTCCAGGATTCCGATGCTCCACTGACAATTTACTGTATCCCTCAAACCCTCGTAATGACAATGGAACAAAGAAATTGCATCGCAGTTCAATTCTACAGTCCCCAAAGCGACTTCTCTTCAAGTGACTAATGTGGCGACGTGCATTGTACAGACGTTCCCCTGAGATTCAGCCTCCAGGATTCCGATGCTCCAGTGACAATTTATTGTAACCCTCAAACCCTCGTAATGACAATGGAACAAAGAAATTGCATCGCAGTTCAACCCTACAGTCCCTATGAGACTTCTCTGCAAGTGCCTAATGTGGCGTCATGCATTGTAGAGACGTTCCCCTGAGATTCAGGCTCCAGGATTCCGAAGCTCCAGTGACAATTTACTGTATCCCTCAAACCCTTGTAATGACAATGGAACAAAGAAATTGCATCGCAGTTCAACCCTACAGTCCCTATGAGACTTCTCTGCAAGTGCCTAATGTGGCGTCATGCATTGTAGAGACGTTCCCCTGAGATTCAGGCTCCAGGATTCCGAAGCTCCAGTGACAATTTACTGTATCCCTCAAACCCTCATAATGACAATGGAACAAAGAAATTGCATCGCAGTTCAACCCTACAGTCCCTATGAGACTTCTCTGCAAGTGCCTAATGTGGCGTCATGCATTGTAGAGACGTTTCCCTGAGATTCAGGCTCCAGGATTCCGATGCTCCACTGACAATTTACTGTATCCCTCAAACCCTCGTAATGACAATGGAACAAAGAAGTTGCATCGCAGTTCAACCCTACAGTCCCTATGAGACTTCTCTGCAAGTGCCTAATGTGGCATCATGCATTGTAGAGTCGTTCCCCTGAGATTCGGGATCCAGGATTCCGATGCTCCAGTGACAATTTACTGTATCCCTCAAACCCTCGTAATGACAATGGAACAAAGAAATTGCATCGCAGTTCAACACTACAGTCCCTATGAGACTTCACTGCAAGTGCCTAATGTGGCGTCATGCATTGTAGAGACGTTCCCCTGAGATTCAGGCTCCAGGATTCCGAAGCTCCAGTGACAATTTACTGTATCCCTCAAACCCTCGTAATGACAATGGAACAAAGAAATTGCATCGCAGTTCAACCCTACAGTCCCTATGAGATTTCTCTGCAAGTGCCTAATGTGGCGTCATGCATTGTAGAGACGTTCCCCTGAGATTCAGGCTCCAGGATTCCGATGCTCCAGTGACAATTTACTGTATCCCTCAAACCCTCGTAATGACAATGGAACAAAGAAATTGCATCGCAGTTCAACCCTACAGTCCCTATGAGACTTCTCTGCAAGTGCCTAATGTGGCGTCATGCATTGTAGAGACGTTCCCCTGAGATTCAGGCTCCAGGATTCCGATGCTCCAGTGACAATTTACTGTAACCCTCAAACCCTCGTAATGACAATGGAACAAAGAAATTGCATCGCAGTTCAATTCTACAGTCCCCAAAGCGACTTCTCTCCAAGTGACTAATGTGGGACGTGCATTGTACAGACGTTCCCCTGAGATTCAGCCTCCAGGATTCCGATGCTCCAGTAACAATTTACAGTATCCCTCAAACCCTCGTAATGACAATCGATCAAAGAAATTGCATCGCAGTTCAACCCTACAGTCCCTATGAGACATCTCTGCAAGTGACTAATGTGGTGACCTGCATTGTACAGACATTCCCCTGAGAGTCAGGCTCCAGGATTCCGATGCTCCAGTGACAATTTACTGTATCCCTCAAACCATCGTAATGACAATGGAACAAAGAAATTGCATCGCAGTTCAACCCCACAGTCCCTATGAGACTTCTCTGCAAGTGCCTAATGTGGCGTCATGCATTGTAGAGACGTTCCCCTGAGATTCAGGCTCCAGGATTCCGATGCTCCAGTGACAATTTACTGTATCCCTCAAACCCTCGTAATGACAATGGAACAAAGAAATTGCATCGCAGTTCAACCCTACAGTCCCTATGAGACTTCTCTGCAAGTGCCTAATGTGGCGTCATGCATTGTAGAGACGTTCCCCTGAGATTCAGGCTCCAGGATTCCGATGCTCCAGAGACAATTTACTGTATCCCTCAAACCCTCATAATGACAATGGAACAAAGAAATTGCATCGCAGTTCAACCCTACAGTCCCTATGAGACCTCTCTGCAAGTGCCTAATGTGGCGTCATGCATTGTAGAGACGTTCCCCTGAGATTCAGGCTCCAGGATTCCGATGCTCCAGTGTCAATTTACTGTATCCCTCAAACCCTCGTAATGACAATGGAACAAAGAAATTGCATCGCAGTTCAACCCTACAGTCCCTATGAGATTTCTCTTTTAGTGCCTAATGTGGCGTCATGCATTGTAGAGACGTTCCCCTGAGATTCAGGCTCCAGGATTCCGATGCTCCAGTGACAATTTACTGTATCCCTCAAACCCTCGTAATGACAATGGAACAAAGAAATTGCATCGCAGTTCAACCCTACAGTCCCTATGAGACTTCTCTGCAAGTGCATAATGTGGCGTCATGCATTGTAGAGACGTTCCCCTGAGATTCAGGCTCCAGGATTCCGATGCTCCAGAGACAATTTACTGTATCCCTCAAACCCTAATAATGACAATGGAACAAAGAAATTGCATCGCAGTTCAATTCTACAGTCCCCAAAGGGACTTCTCTCCAAGTGACTAATGTGGCGACGTGCATTGTACAGACGTTCCCCTGAGATTCAGCCTCCAGGATTCCGATGCTCCAGTAACAATTTACTGTATCCCTCAAACCCTCGTAATGACAATGGTACAAAGAAATTGCATCGCAGTTTAACCCTACAGTCCCTATGAGACCTCTCTGCAAGTGCCTAATGTGGCGTCATGCATTGTAGAGACGTTCCCCTGAGATTCAGGCTCCAGGATTCCGATGCTCCACTGACAATTTACTGTAACCCTCAAAACCTCGTAATGACAATGGAACAAAGAAATTGCATCGCAGTTCAACCCTACAGTCCCTATGAGATTTCTCTGCAAGTGCCTAATGTGGCGTCATGCATTGTAGAGACGTTCCCCTGAGATTCAGGCTCCAGGATTCCGATGCTCCAGTAACAGTTTACTGTATCCCTCAAACCCTCGTAATGACAATGGAACAAAGAAATTGCATCGCAGTTCAACCCTTCAGTCCCTATGAGACTTCTCTGCAAGTGCCTAATGTGGCGTCATGCATTGTAGAGACGTTCCCCTGAGATTCAGGATCAAGGATTCCGATGCTCCACTGACAATTTACTGTATCCCTCAAACCCTTGTAATGACAATGGAACAAAGAAATTGCATCGCAGTTCAACCCTTCAGTCCCTATGAGACTTCTCTGCAAGTGCCTAATGTGGCGTCATGCATTGTAGAGACGTTCCCCTGAGATTCAGGATCAAGGATTCCGATGCTCCACTGACAATTTACTGTATCCCTCAAACCCTTGTAATGACAATGGAACAAAGAAATTGCATCGCAGTTCAACCCTACAGTCCCTATGAGACTTCTCTGCAAGTGCCTAATGTGGCGTCATGCATTGTAGAGACGTTCCCCTGAGATTCAGGCTCCAGGATTCCGAAGCTCCAGTGACAATTTACTGTATCCCTCAAACCCTTGTAATGACAATGGAACAAAGAAATTGCATCGCAGTTCAACCCTACAGTCCCTATGAGACTTCTCTGCAAGTGCCTAATGTGGCGTCATGCATTGTAGAGACGTTCCCCTGAGATTCAGGCTCCAGGATTCCGAAGCTCCAGTGACAATTTACTGTATCCCTCAAACCCTCATAATGACAATGGAACAAAGAAATTGCATCGCAGTTCAACCCTACAGTCCCTATGAGACTTCTCTGCAAGTGCCTAATGTGGCGTCATGCATTGTAGAGACGTTTCCCTGAGATTCAGGCTCCAGGATTCCGATGCTCCACTGACAATTTACTGTATCCCTCAAACCCTCGTAATGACAATGGAACAAAGAAATTGCATCGCAGTTCAACCCTACAGTCCCTATGAGACTTCTCTGCAAGTGCCTAATGTGGCATCATGCATTGTAGAGTCGTTCCCCTGAGATTCGGGATCCAGGATTCCGATGCTCCAGTGACAATTTACTGTATCCCTCAAACCCTCGTAATGACAATGGAACAAAGAAATTGCATCGCAGTTCAACACTACAGTCCCTATGAGACCTCTCTGCAAGTGCCTAATGTGGCGTCATGCATTGTAGAGACGTTCCCCTGAGATTCAGGCTCCAGGATTCCGAAGCTCCAGTGACAATTTACTGTATCCCTCAAACCCTCGTAATGACAATGGAACAAAGAAATTGCATCGCAGTTCAACCCTACAGTCCCTATGAGATTTCTCTTCAAGTGCCTAATGTGGCGTCATGCATTGTAGAGACGTTCCCCTGAGATTCAGGCTCCAGGATTCCGATGCTCCAGTGACAATTTACTGTATCCCTCAAACCCTCGTAATGACAATGGAACAAAGAAATTGCATCGCAGTTCAACCCTACAGTCCCTATGAGACTTCTCTGCAAGTGCATAATGTGGCGTCATGCATTGTAGAGACGTTCCCCTGAGATTCAGGCTCCAGGATTCCGATGCTCCAGAGACAATTTACTGTATCCCTCAAACCCTAATAATGACAATGGAACAAAGAAATTGCATCGCAGTTCAATTCTACAGTCCCCAAAGCGACTTCTCTCCAAGTGACTAATGTGGCGACGTGCATTGTACAGACGTTCCCCTGAGATTCAGCCTCCAGGATTCCGATGCTCCAGTAACAATTTACTGTATCCCTCAAACCCTCGTAATGACAATGGTACAAAGAAATTGCATCGCAGTTTAACCCTACAGTCCCTATGAGACCTCTCTGCAAGTGCCTAATGTGGCGTCATGCATTGTAGAGACGTTCCCCTGAGATTCAGGCTCCAGGATTCCGATGCTCCACTGACAATTTACTGTAACCCTCAAAACCTCGTAATGACAATGGAACAAAGAAATTGCATCACAGTTCAACCCTACAGTCCCTATGAGATTTCTCTGCAAGTGCCTAATGTGGCGTCATGCATTGTAGAGACGTTCCCCTGAGATTCAGGCTGCAGGATTCCGATGCTCCAGTGACAATTTACTGTATCCCTCAAACCCTCGTAATGACAATGGAACAAAGAAATTGCATCGCAGTTCAACCCTACAGTCCCTATGAGACTTCTCTGCAAGTGCCTAATGTGGCGTCATGCATTGTAGAGACGTTCCCCTGAGATTCAGGCTGCAGGATTCCGATGCTCCAGTGACAATTTACTGTAACCCTCAAACCCTCGTAATGACAATGGAACAAAGAAATTGCATCGCAGTTCATTTCTACAGTCCCCAATGCGACTTCTTTCCAAGTGACTAATGTGGGACGTGCATTGTAGAGACGTTCCCCAGAGATTCAGCCTCCAGGATTCCGATGCTCCAGTAACAATTTACAGTATCCCTCAAACCCTCGTAATGACAATGGAACAAAGAAATTGCATCGCAGTTCAACCCTACAGTCCCTATGAGACCTCTCAGCAAGTGCCTAATGTGGCGTCATGCATTGTAGAGACGTTCCCCTGAGATTCAGGCTCCAGGATTCCGATGCTCCACTGACAATTGACTGTAACCCTCAAACCCTCGTAATGACAATGGAACAAAGAAATTGCATCGCAGTTCAACCCTACAGTCCCTATGAGACTTCTCTGCAAGTGCCTAATGTGGCGTCATGCATTGTAGAGACGTTCCCCTGAGATTCAGGCTCCAGGATTCCGATGCTCTAGAGACAATTTACTGTATCCCTCAAACCCTCATAATGACAATGGAACAAAGAAATTGCATCGCAGTTCAATTCTACAGTCCCCAAAGCGACTTCTCTCCAAGTGATTAATGTGGCGACGTGCATTGTACAGACGTTCCCCTGAGATTCAGCCTCCAGGATTCCGATGCTCCAGTAACAATTTACTGTATCCCTCAAACCCTCGTAATGACAATGGAACAAAGAAATTGCATCGCAGTTCAACCCTACAGTCCCTATGAGACCTCTCTGCAAGTGCCTAATGTGGCGTCATGCATTGTAGAGACGTTCCCCTGAGATTCAGGCTCCAGGATTCCGATGCTCCACTGAAAATTTACTGTAACCCTCAAACCCTCGTAATGACAATGGAACAAAGAAATTGCATCGCAGTTCAACCCTACAGTCCCTATGAGACCTCTCTGCAAGTGCCTAATGTGGCGTCATGCATTGTAGAGACGTTCCCCTGAGATTCAGGCTCCAGGATTCCGATGTTCCACTGACAATTTACTGTATCCCTCAAACCCTCGTTATAACAATGCAACAAAGAAATTGCATCGCAGTTCAATTCTACAGTCCCTAAGAGACTTCTCTCCAAGTGACTAATGTGGCGACCTGCATTGTAAAGACGTTCCCCTGAGAGTCAGGCTCATGGATTCCGTTGCTCCAGTGACAATTTACTGTATCCCTCAAACCCCCGTAATGACAATGGAACAAAGAAATTGCATCGCAGTTCAACCCTACAGTCCCTATGAGACTTCTCTGCAAGTGCCTAATGTGGCGTCATGCATTGTAGAGACGTTCCCCTGAGATTCAGGATCCAAGATTCCGAAGCTCCAGTGACAATTTACTGTATCCCTCAAACCCTTGTAATGACAATGGAACAAAGAAATTGCATCGCAGTTCAACCCTACAGTCCCTATGAGACTTCTCTGCAAGTGCTTAATGTGGCGTCATGCATTGTAGAGACGTTTCCCTGAGATTCAGGCTCCAGGATTCCGATGCTCCAGTGACAATTTACTGTATCCCTCAAACCCTCGTAATGACAATGGAACAAAGAAATTGCATCGCAGTTCAACCCTACAGTCCCTATGAGATTTCTCTGCAAGTGCCTAATGTGGCGTCATGCATTGTAGAGACGTTCCTCTGAGATTCAGGCTCCAGGATTCCGATGCTCCAGTGACAATTTACTGTATCCCTCAAACCCTCGTAATGACAATGGAACAAAGAAATTGCTTCGCAGTTCAACCCTACAGTCCCTATGAGACTTCTCTGCAAGTGCCTAATGTGGCGTCATGCATTGTAGAGACGTTCCCCTGAGATTCAGGCTCCAGGATTCCGATGCTCCAGTGACAATTTACTGTAACCCTCAACCCCTCGTAATGACAATGGAACAAAGAAATTGCATCGCAGTTCAATTCTACAGTCCCCAAAGCGACTTCTCTCCAAGTGACTAATGTGGGACGTGCATTGTACAGACGTGCCCCTGAGATTCAGCCTCCAGGATTCCGATGCTCCAGTAACAATTTACAGTATCCCTCAAACCCTCCTAATGACAATGGAACAAAGAAATTGCATCGCAGTTCAACCCTACAGTCCCTATGAGACTTCTCTGCAAGTGCCTAATGTGGTGTCATGCATTGTAGAGACGTTCCCCTGAGATTCAGGCTCCAGGATTCCGATGCTCCAGTGACAATTTACTGTATCCCTCAAACCCTCGTAATGACAATGGAACAAAGAAATTGCATCGCAGTTCAACCCTACAGTCCCTATGAGACTTCTCTGCAAGTGCCTAATGTGGCGTCATGCATTGTAGAGACGTTCCCCTGAGATTCAGGCTGCAGGATTCCGATGCTCCAGTGACAATTTACTGTAACCCTCAAACCCTCGTAATGACAATGGAACAAAGAAATTGCATCGCAGTTCATTTCTACAGTCCCCAATGCGACTTCTTTCCAAGTGACTAATGTGGGACGTGCATTGTAGAGACGTTCCCCTGAGATTCAGCCTCCAGGATTCCGATGCTCCAGTAACAATTTACAGTATCCCTCAAACCCTCGTAATGACAATGGAACAAAGAAATTGCATCGCAGTTCAACCCTACAGTCCCTATGAGACCTCTCAGCAAGTGCCTAATGTGGCGTCATGCATTGTAGAGACGTTCCCCTGAGATTCAGGCTCCAGGATTCCGATGCTCCACTGACAATTGACTGTAACCCTCAAACCCTCGTAATGACAATGGAACAAAGAAATTGCATCGCAGTTCAACCCTACAGTCCCTATGAGACTTCTCTGCAAGTGCCTAATGTGGCGTCATGCATTGTAGAGACGTTCCCCTGAGATTCAGGCTCCAGGATTCCGATGCTCCAGAGACAATTTACTGTATCCCTCAAACCCTCATAATGACAATGGAACAAAGAAATTGCATCGCAGTTCAATTCTACAGTCCCCAAAGCGACTTCTCTCCAAGTGACTAAAGTGGCGACGTGCATTGTACAGACGTTCCCCTGAGATTCAGCCTCCAGGATTCCGATGCTCCAGTAACAATTTACTGTATCCCTCAAACCCTCGTAATGACAATGGAACAAAGAAATTGCATCGCAGTTCAACCCTACAGTCCCTATGAGACCTCTCTGCAAGTGCCTAATGTGGCGTCATGCATTGTAGAGACGTTCCCCTGAGATTCAGGCTCCAGGATTCCGATGCTCCACTGAAAATTTACTGTAACCCTCAAACCCTCGTAATGACAATGGAACAAAGAAATTGCATCGCAGTTCAACCCTACAGTCCCTATGAGACCTCTCTGCAAGTGCCTAATGTGGCGTCATGCATTGTAGAGACGTTCCCCTGAGATTCAGGCTCCAGGATTCCGATGTTCCACTGACAATTTACTGTATCCCTCAAACCCTCGTTATAACAATGCAACAAAGAAATTGCATCGCAGTTCAATTCTACAGTCCCTAAGAGACTTCTCTCCAAGTGACTAATGTGGCGACCTGCATTGTAAAGACGTTCCCCTGAGAGTCAGGCTCATGGATTCCGTTGCTCCAGTGACAATTTACTGTATCCCTCAAACCCCCGTAATGACAATGGAACAAAGAAATTGCATCGCAGTTCAACCCTACAGTCCCTATGAGACTTCTCTGCAAGTGCCTAATGTGGCGTCATGCATTGTAGAGACGTTCCCCTGAGATTCAGGATCCAAGATTCCGAAGCTCCAGTGACAATTTACTGTATCCCTCAAACCCTTGTAATGACAATGGAACAAAGAAATTGCATCGCAGTTCAACCCTACAGTCCCTATGAGACTTCTCTGCAAGTGCTTAATGTGGCGTCATGCATTGTAGAGACGTTTCCCTGAGATTCAGGCTCCAGGATTCCGATGCTCCAGTGACAATTTACTGTATCCCTCAAACCCTCGTAATGACAATGGAACAAAGAAATTGCATCGCAGTTCAACCCTACAGTCCCTATGAGATTTCTCTGCAAGTGCCTAATGTGGCGTCATGCATTGTAGAGACGTTCCTCTGAGATTCAGGCTCCAGGATTCCGATGCTCCAGTGACAATTTACTGTATCCCTCAAACCCTCGTAATGACAATGGAACAAAGAAATTGCTTCGCAGTTCAACCCTACAGTCCCTATGAGACTTCTCTGCAAGTGCCTAATGTGGCGTCATGCATTGTAGAGACGTTCCCCTGAGATTCAGGCTCCAGGATTCCGATGCTCCAGTGACAATTTACTGTAACCCTCAACCCCTCGTAATGACAATGGAACAAAGAAATTGCATCGCAGTTCAATTCTACAGTCCCCAAAGCGACTTCTCTCCAAGTGACTAATGTGGGACGTGCATTGTACAGACGTGCCCCTGAGATTCAGCCTCCAGGATTCCGATGCTCCAGTAACAATTTACAGTATCCCTCAAACCCTCGTAATGACAATGGAACAAAGAAATTGCATCGCAGTTCAACCCTACAGTCCCTATGAGACTTCTCTGCAAGTGCCTAATGTGGCGTCATGCATTGTAGAGACGTTCCCCTGAGATTCAGGCTCCAGGATTCCGATGCTCCAGTGACAATTTACTGTATCCCTCAAACCCTCGTAATGACAATGGAACAAAGAAATTGCATCGCAGTTCAACCCTACAGTCCTTATGAGACTTCCCTGCAAGTGACTAATGTGGCAACCTGCATTGTACAGACGTTCCTCTGAGAGTCAGGCTCCAGGATTCCGATGCTCCAGTGACAATTTACTGTATCCCTCAAACCCTCGTAATGACAATGGAACAAAGAAATTGCATCGCAGTTCAACCCTACAGTCCCTTTGAGACTTCTCTGCAAGTGCCTAATGTGGCGTCATGCATTGTAGAGACGTTCCCCTGAGATTCAGGCTGCAGGATTTCGATGCTCCAGTGACAATTTACTGTAACCCTCAAACCCTCGTAATGACAATGGAACAAAGAAATTGCATCGCAGTTCATTTCTACAGTCCCCAATGCGACTTCTTTCCAAGTGACTAATGTGGGACGTGCATTGTAGAGACGTTCCCCTGAGATTCAGCCTCCAGGATTCCGATGCTCCAGTAACAATTTACAGTATCCCTCAAACCCTCGTAATGACAATGGAACAAAGAAATTGCATCGCAGTTCAACCCTACAGTCCCTATGAGACCTCTCAGCAAGTGCCTAATGTGGCGTCATGCATTGTAGAGACGTTCCCCTGAGATTCAGGCTCCAGGATTCCGATGCTCCACTGACAATTGACTGTAACCCTCAAACCCTCGTAATGACAATGGAACAAAGAAATTGCATCGCAGTTCAACCCTACAGTCCCTATGAGACTTCTCTGCAAGTGCCTAATGTGGCGTCATGCATTGTAGAGACGTTCCCCTGAGATTCAGGCTCCAGGATTCCGATGCTCCAGAGACAATTTACTGTATCCCTCAAACCCTCATAATGACAATGGAACAAAGAAATTGCATCGCAGTTCAATTCTACAGTCCCCAAAGCGACTTCTCTCCAAGTGACTAATGTGGCGACGTGCATTGTACAGACGTTCCCCTGAGATTCAGCCTCCAGGATTCCGATGCTCCAGTAACAATTTACTGTATCCCTCAAACCCTCGTAATGACAATGGAACAAAGAAATTGCATCGCAGTTCAACCCTACAGTCCCTATGAGACCTCTCTGCAAGTGCCTAATGTGGCGTCATGCATTGTAGAGACGTTCCCCTGAGATTCAGGCTCCAGGATTCCGATGCTCCACTGAAAATTTACTGTAACCCTCAAACCCTCGTAATGACAATGGAACAAAGAAATTGCATCGCAGTTCAACCCTACAGTCCCTATGAGACCTCTCTGCAAGTGCCTAATGTGGCGTCATGCATTGTAGAGACGTTCCCCTGAGATTCAGGCTCCAGGATTCCGATGTTCCACTGACAATTTACTGTATCCCTCAAACCCTCGTTATAACAATGCAACAAAGAAATTGCATCGCAGTTCAATTCTACAGTCCCTAAGAGACTTCTCTCCAAGTGACTAATGTGGCGACCTGCATTGTAAAGACGTTCCCCTGAGAGTCAGGCTCATGGATTCCGTTGCTCCAGTGACAATTTACTGTATCCCTCAAACCCCCGTAATGACAATGGAACAAAGAAATTGCCTCGCAGTTCAACCCTACAGTCCCTATGAGACTTCTCTGCAAGTGCCTAATGTGGCGTCATGCATTGTAGAGACGTTCCCCTGAGATTCAGGATCCAAGATTCCGAAGCTCCAGTGACAATTTACTGTATCCCTCAAACCCTTGTAATGACAATGGAACAAAGAAATTGCATCGCAGTTCAACCCTACAGTCCCTATGAGACTTCTCTGCAAGTGCTTAATGTGGCGTCATGCATTGTAGAGACGTTTCCCTGAGATTCAGGCTCCAGGATTCCGATGCTCCAGTGACAATTTACTGTATCCCTCAAACCCTCGTAATGACAATGGAACAAAGAAATTGCATCGCAGTTCAACCCTACAGTCCCTATGAGATTTCTCTGCAAGTGCCTAATGTGGCGTCATGCATTGTAGAGACGTTCCTCTGAGATTCAGGCTCCAGGATTCCGATGCTCCAGTGACAATTTACTGTATCCCTCAAACCCTCGTAATGACAATGGAACAAAGAAATTGCATCGCAGTTCAACCCTACAGTCCCTATGAGACTTCTCTGCAAGTGCCTAATGTGGCGTCATGCATTGTAGAGACGTTCCCCTGAGATTCAGGCTCCAGGATTCCGATGCTCCAGTGACAATTTACTGTAACCCTCAACCCCTCGTAATGACAATGGAACAAAGAAATTGCATCGCAGTTCAATTCTACAGTCCCCAAAGCGACTTCTCTCCAAGTGACTAATGTGGGACGTGCATTGTACAGACGTGCCCCTGAGATTCAGCCTCCAGGATTCCGATGCTCCAGTAACAATTTACAGTATCCCTCAAACCCTCGTAATGACAATGGAACAAAGAAATTGCATCGCAGTTCAACCCTACAGTCCCTATGAGACTTCTCTGCAAGTGCCTAATGTGGCGTCATGCATTGTAGAGACGTTCCCCTGAGATTCAGGCTCCAGGATTCCGATGCTCCAGTGACAATTTACTGTATCCCTCAAACCCTCGTATTGACAATGGAACAAAGAAATTGCATCGCAGTTCAACCCTACAGTCCTTATGAGACTTCCCTGCAAGTGACTAATGTGGCGACCTGCATTGTACAGACGTTCCTCTGAGAGTCAGGCTCCAGGATTCCGATGCTCCAGTGACAATTTACTGTATCCCTCAAACCCTCGTAATGACAATGGAACAAAGAAATTGCATCGCAGTTCAACCCTACAGTCCCTATGAGACTTCTCTGCAAGTGCCTAATGTGGCGTCATGCATTGTAGAGACGTTCCCCTGAGATTCAGGCTCCAGGATTCCGATGCTCCAGTGACAATTTACTGTATCCCTCAAACCCTCGTAATGACAATGGAACAAAGAAATTGCATCGCAGTTCAATTCTACAGTCCCCAAAGCGACTTCTCTCCAAGTGACTAAAGTGGCGACGTGCATTGTACAGACGTTCCCCTGAGATTCAGCCTCCAGGATTCCGATGCTCCAGTAACAATTTACTGTATCCCTCAAACCCTCGTAATGACAATGGAACAAAGAAATTGCATCGCAGTTCAACCCTACAGTCCCTATGAGACCTCTCTGCAAGTGCCTAATGTGGCGTCATGCATTGTAGAGACGTTCCCCTGAGATTCAGGCTCCAGGATTCCGATGCTCCACTGACAATTGACTGTAACCCTCAAACCCTCGTAATGACAATGGAACAAAGAAATTGCATCGCAGTTCAACCCTACAGTCCCTATGAGACTTCTCTGCAAGTGCCTAATGTGGCGTCATGCATTGTAGAGACGTTCCCCTGAGATTCAGGCTCCAGGATTCCGATGCTCCAGTGACAATTTACTGTATCCCTCAAACCCTTGTAATGACAATGGAACAAAGAAATTGCATCGCAGTTCAACCCTACAGTCCCTATGAGACTTCTCTGCAAGTGCCTAATGTGGCGTCATGCATTGTAGAGACGTTCCCCTGAGATTCAGGCTCAGGGATTCCGAAGCTCCAGTGACAATTTACTGTATCCCTCAAACCCTTGTAATAACAATGGAACAAAGAAATTGCATCGCAGTTCAACCCTACAGTCCCTATGAGACTTCTCTGCAAGTGCCTAATGTGGCGTCATGCATTGTAGAGACGTTCCCCTGAGATTCAGGCTCCAGGATTCCGATGCTCCAGTGACAATTTACTGTATCCCTCAAACCCTTGTAATGACAATGGAACAAAGAAATTGCATCGCAGTTCAACCCTACAGTCCCTATGAGATTTCTCTGCAAGTGCCTAATGTGGCGTCATGCATTGTAGAGACGTTCCTCTGAGATTCAGGCTCCAGGATTCCGATGCTCCAGTGACAATTTACTGTATCCCTCAAACCCTCGTAATGACAATGGAACAAAGAAATTGCATCGCAGTTCAACCCTACAGTCCCTATGAGACTTCTCTGCAAGTGCCTAATGTGGCGTCATGCATTGTAGAGACGTTCCCCTGAAATTCAGGCTCCAGGATTCCGATGCTCCAGTGACAATTTACTGTAACCCTCAACCCCTCGTAATGACAATGGAACAAAGAAATTGCATCGCAGTTCAATTCTACAGTCCCCAAAGCGACTTCTCTCCAAGTGACTAATGTGGGACGTGCATTGTACAGACGTGCCCCTGAGATTCAGCCTCCAGGATTCCGATGCTCCAGTAACAATTTACAGTATCCCTCAAACCCTCGTGATGACAATGGAACAAAGAAATTGCATCGCAGTTCAACCCTACAGTCCCTATGAGACTTCTCTGCAAGTGCCTAATGTGGCGTCATGCATTGTAGAGACGTTCCCCTGAGATTCAGGCTCCAGGATTCCGATGCTCCAGTGACAATTTACTGTATCCCTCAAACCCTCGTAATGACAATGGAACAAAGAAATTGCATCGCAGTTCAACCCTACAGTCCTTATGAGACTTCCCTGCAAGTGACTAATGTGGCGACCTGCATTGTACAGACGTTCCTCTGAGAGTCAGGCTCCAGGATTCCGATGCTCCAGTGACAATTTACTGTATCCCTCAAACCCTCGTAATGACAATGGAACAAAGAAATTGCATCGCAGTTCAACCCTACAGTCCCTATGAGACTTCTCTGCAAGTGCCTAATGTGGCGTCATGCATTGTAGAGACGTTCCCCTGAGATTCAGGCTCCAGGATTCCGATGCTCCAGTGACAATTTACTGTATCCCTCAAACCCTCGTAATGACAATGGAACAAAGAAATTGCATCGCAGTTCAATTCTACAGTCCCCAAAGCGACTTCTCTCCAAGTGACTAAAGTGGCGACGTGCATTGTACAGACGTTCCCCTGAGATTCAGCCTCCAGGATTCCGATGCTCCAGTAACAATTTACTGTATCCCTCAAACCCTCGTAATGACAATGGAACAAAGAAATTGCATCGCAGTTCAACCCTACAGTCCCTATGAGACCTCTCTGCAAGTGCCTAATGTGGCGTCATGCATTGTAGAGACGTTCCCCTGAGATTCAGGCTCCAGGATTCCGATGCTCCACTGACAATTGACTGTAACCCTCAAACCCTCGTAATGACAATGGAACAAAGAAATTGCATCGCAGTTCAACCCTACAGTCCCTATGAGACTTCCCTGCAAGTGACTAATGTGGCGTCATGCATTGTAGAGACGTTCCCCTGAGATTCAGGCTCCAGGATTCCGATGCTCCAGTGACAATTTACTGTATCCCTCAAACCCTTGTAATGACAATGGAACAAAGAAATTGCATCGCAGTTCAACCCTACAGTCCCTATGAGACTTCTCTGCAAGTGCCTAATGTGGCGTCATGCATTGTAGAGACGTTCCCCTGAGATTCAGGCTCAGGGATTCCGAAGCTCCAGTGACAATTTACTGTATCCCTCAAACCCTTGTAATAACAATGGAACAAAGAAATTGCATCGCAGTTCAACCCTACAGTCCCTATGAGACTTCTCTGCAAGTGCCTAATGTGGCGTCATGCATTGTAGAGACGTTCCCCTGAGATTCAGGCTCCAGGATTCCGATGCTCCAGTGACAATTTACTGTATCCCTCAAACCCTTGTAATGACAATGGAACAAAGAAATTGCATTGCAGTTCAACCCTACAGTCCCTATGAGACTTCTCTTCAAGTGCCTAATGTGGCGTCATGCATTGTAGAGACGTTCCCCTGAGATTCAGGCTCCAGGATTCCGATGCTCCAGTGACAATTTACAGTATCCCTCAAACCCTCGTAATGTCAATGGAACAAAGAATTTGCATCGCAGTTCAACCCTACAGTCCCTATGAGACTTCTCTGCAAGTGCCTAATGTGGCGTCATGCATTGTAGAGACGTTCCCCTGAGATTCATGCTCCAGGATTCCGATGCTCCAGAGACAATTTACTGTATCCCTCAAACCCTCATAATGACAATGGAACAAAGAAATTGCATCGCAGTTCAATTCTACAGTCCCCAAAGCGACTTTTCTCCAAGTGACTAATGTGGCGACGTGCATTGTACAGACGTTCCCCTGAGATTCAGCCTCCAGGATTCCGATGCTCCAGTAACAATTTACTGTATCCCTCAAACCCTCGTAATGACAATGGAACAAAGGAATTGCATCGCAGTTCAACCCTACAGTCCCTATGAGACCTCTCTGCAAGTGCCTAATGTGGCGTCATGCATTGTAGAGACGTTCCCCTGAGATTCAGGCTCCAGGATTCCGATGCTCCAGTGACAATTTACTGTATCCCTCAAACCCTCGTAATGACAATGGAACAAAGAAATTGCATCGCAGTTCAACCCTACAGTCCCTATGAGACTTCCCTGCAAGTGACTAATGTGGCGACCTGCATTGTACAGACGTTCCTCTGAGAGTCAGGCTCCAGGATTCCGATGCTCCAGTGACAATTTACTGTATCCCTCAAACCCTCGTAATGACAATGGAACAAAGAAATTGCATCGCAGTTCAACCCTACAGTCCCTATGAGACTTCTCTGCAAGTGCCTAATGTGGCGTCATGCATTGTAGAGACGTTCAACTGAGATTCAGGCTCCAGGATTCCGATGCTCCAGTGACAATTTACTGTATCCCTCAAACCCTCGTAATGACAATGGAACAAAGAAATTGCATCGCAGTTCAATTCTACAGTCCCCAAAGCGACTTCTCTCCAAGTGACTAAAGTGGCGACGTGCATTGTACAGACGTTCCCCTGAGATTCAGCCTCCAGGATTCCGATGCTCCAGTAACAATTTACTGTATCCCTCAAACCCTCGTAATGACAATGGAACAAAGAAATTGCATCGCAGTTCAACCCCACAGTCCCTATGAGACCTCTCTGCAAGTGCCTAATGTGGCGTCATGCATTGTAGAGACGTTCCCCTGAGATTCAGGCTCCAGGATTCCCATGCTCCTCTGACAATTGACTGTAACCCTCAAACCCTCGTAATGACAATGGAACAAAGAAATTGCATCGCAGTTCAACCCTACAGTCCCTATGAGACTTCTCTGCAAGTGCCTAATGTGGCGTCATGCATTGTAGAGATGTTCCCCTGAGATTCAGGCTCCAGGATTCCGATGCTCCAGTGACAATTTACTGTATCCCTCAAACCCTCGTAATGACAATGGAACAAAGAAATTGCATCGCAGTTCAACCCTACAGTCCCTATGAGACTTCTCTGCAAGTGCCTAATGTGGCGTCATGCATTGTAGAGACGTTCCCCTGAGATTCAGGCTCCAGGATTCCGATGCTCCAGAGACAATTTACTGTATCCCTCAAACCCTCATAATGACAATGGAACAAAGAAATTGCATCGCAGTTCAATTCTACAGTCCCCAAAGCGACTTCTCTCCAAGTGACTAATGTGGCGACGTGCATTGTACAGACGTTCCCCTGAGATTCAGCCTCCAGGATTCCGATGCTCCAGTAACAATTTACTGTATCCCTCAAACCCTCGTAATGACAATGGAACAAAGAAATTGCATCGCAGTTCAACCCTACAGTCCCTATGAGACCTCTCTGCAAGTGCCTAATGTGGCGTCATGCATTGTAGAGACGTTCCCCTGAGATTCAGGCTCCAGGATTCCGATGCTCCACTGAAAATTTACTGTAACCCTCAAACCCTCGTAATGACAATGGAACAAAGAAATTGCATCGCAGTTCAACCCTACAGTCCCTATGAGACTTCTCTGCAAGTGCCTAATGTGGCGTCATGCATTGTAGAGACGTTCCCCTGAGATTCAGGCTCCAGGATTCCGATGCTCCAGTGACAATTTACTGTATCCCTCAAACCCTTGTAATGACAATGGAACAAAGAATTTGCATCGCAGTTCAACCCTACAGTCCCTATGAGACTTCTCTGCAAGTGCCTAATGTGGCGTCATGCATTGTAGAGACGTTCCCCTGAGATTCAGGCTCAGGGATTCCGAAGCTCCAGTGACAATTTACTGTATCCCTCAAACCCTTGTAATAACAATGGAACAAAGAAATTGCATCGCAGTTCAACCCTACAGTCCCTATGAGACTTCTCTGCAAGTGCCTAATGTGGCGTCATGCATTGTAGAGACGTTCCCCTGAGATTCAGGCTCCAGGATTCCGATGCTCCAGTGACAATTTACTGTATCCCTCAAACCCTTGTAATGACAATGGAACAAAGAAATTGCATCACAGTTCAACCCTACAGTCCCTATGAGACTTCTCTTCAAGTGCCTAATGTGGCGTCTTGCATTGTAGAGACGTTCCCCTGAGATTCAGGCTCCAGGATTCCGATGCTCCAGTGACAATTTACTGTATCCCTCAAACCCTCGTAATGACAATGGAACAAAGAAATTGCATCGCAGTTCAACCCTACAGTCCCTATGAGACTTCTCTGCAAGTGCCTAATGTGGCGTCATGCATTGTAGAGACGTTCCCCTGAGATTCATGCTCCAGGATTCCGATGCTCCAGTGACAATTTACTGTATCCCTCAAACCCTTGTAATGACAATGGAACAAAGAAATTGCATCGCAGTTCAACCCTACAGTCCCTATGAGACTTCTCTTCAAGTGCCTAATGTGGCGTCATGCATTGTAGAGACGTTCCCCTGAGATTCAGGCTCCAGGATTCCGATGCTCCAGAGACAATTTACTGTATCCCTCAAACCCTCATAATGACAATGGAACAAAGAAATTGCATCGCAGTTCAATTCTACAGTCCCCAAAGCGACTTTTCTCCAAGTGACTAATGTGGCGACGTGCATTGTACAGACGTTCCCCTGAGATTCAGCCTCCAGGATTCCGATGCTCCAGTAACAATTTACTGTATCCCTCAAACCCTCGTAATGACAATGGAACAAAGGAATTGCATCGCAGTTCAACCCTACAGTCCCTATGAGACCTCTCTGCAAGTGCCTAATGAGGCGTCATGCATTGTAGAGACGTTCCCCTGAGATTCAGGCTCCAGGATTCCGATGCTCCAGTGACAATTTACTGTATCCCTCAAACCCTCGTAATGACAATGGAACAAAGAAATTGCATCGCAGTTCAACCCTACAGTCCCTATGAGACTTCCCTGCAAGTGACTAATGTGGCGACCTGCATTGTACAGACGTTCCTCTGAGAGTCAGGCTCCAGGATTCCGATGCTCCAGTGACAATTTACTGTATCCCTCAAACCCTCGTAATGACAATGGAACAAAGAAATTGCATCGCAGTTCAATTCTACAGTCCCCAAAGCGACTTCTCTCCAAGTGACTAAAGTGGCGACGTGCATTGTACAGACGTTCCCCTGAGATTCAGCCTCCAGGATTCCGATGCTCCAGTAACAATTTACTGTATCCCTTAAACCCTCGTAATGACAATGGAACAAAGAAATTGCATCGCAGTTCAACCCTACAGTCCCTATGAGACCTCTCTGCAAGTGCCTAATGTGGCGTCATGCATTGTAGAGACGTTCCCCTGAGATTCAGGCTCCAGGATTCCGATGCTCCACTGACAATTGACTGTAACCCTCAAACCCTCGTAATGACAATGGAACAAAGAAATTGCATCGCAGTTCAACCCTACAGTCCCTATGAGACTTCTCTGCAAGTGCCTAATGTGGCGTCATGCATTGTAGAGACGTTTCCCTGAGATTCAGGCTCCAGGATTCCGATGCTCCAGTGACAATTTACTGTATCCCTCAAACCCACGTAATGACAATGGAACAAAGAAATTGCATCGCAGTTCAACCCTACAGTCCCTATGAGACTTCTCTGCAAGTGCCTAATGTGGCGTCATGCATTGTAGAGACGTTCCCCTGAGATTCAGGCTCCAGGATTCCGATGCTCCAGAGACAATTTACTGTATCCCTCAAACCCTCATAATGACAATGGAACAAAGATATTGCATCGCAGTTCAATTCTACAGTCCCCAAAGCGACTTCTCTCCAAGTGACTAATGTGGCGACGTGCATTGCACAGACGTTCCCCTGAGATTCAGCCTCCAGGATTCCGATGCTCCAGTAACAATTTACTGTATCCCTCAAACCCTCGTAATGACAATGGAACAAAGAAATTGCATCGCAGTTCAACCCTACAGTCCCTATGAGACCTCTCTGCAAGTGCCTAATGTGGCGTCATGCATTGTAGAGACGTTCCCCTGAGATTCAGGCTCCAGGATTCCGATGCTCCACTGAAAATTTACTGTAACCCTCAAACCCTCGTAATGACAATGGAACAAAGAAATTGCATCGCAGTTCAACCCTACAGTCCCTATGAGACCTCTCTGAAAGTGCCTAATGTGGCATCATGCATTGTAGAGACGTTCCCCTGAGATTCAGGCTCCAGGATTCCGATGTTCCACTGACAATTTACTGTATCCCTCAAACCCTCGTTATAACAATGCAACAAAGAAATTGCATCGCAGTTCAATTCTACAGTCCCTAAGAGACTTCTCTCCAAGTGACTAATGTGGCGACCTGCATTGTAAAGACGTTCCCCTGAGAGTCAGGCTCATGGATTCCGATGCTCCAGTGACAATTTACTGTATCACTCAAACCCCCGTAATGACAATGGAACAAAGAAATTGCATCGCAGTTCAACCCTACAGTCCCTATGAGACTTCTCTGCAAGTGCCTAATGTGGCGTCATGCATTGTAGAGACGTTCCCCTGAGATTCAGGATCCAAGATTCCGAAGCTCCAGTGACAATTTACTGTATCCCTCAAACCCTTGTAATGACAATGGAACAAAGAAATTGCATCGCAGTTCAACCCTACAGTCCCTATGAGACTTCTCTGCAAGTGCCTAATGTGGCGTCATGCATTGTAGAGACGTTCCCCTGAGATTCAGGCTCCAGGATTCCGATGCTCCAGTGACAATTTACTGTATCCCTCAAACCCTTGTAATGACAATGGAACAAAGAAATTGCATCACAGTTCAACCCTACAGTCCCTATGAGACTTCTCTTCAAGTGCCTAATGTGGCGTCTTGCATTGTAGAGACGTTCCCCTGAGATTCAGGCTCCAGGATTCCGATGCTCCAGTGACAATTTACTGTATCCCTCAAACCCTCGTAATGACAATGGAACAAAGAAATTGCATCGCAGTTCAACCCTACAGTCCCTATGAGACTTCTCTGCAAGTGCCTAATGTGGCGTCATGCATTGTAGAGACGTTCCCCTGAGATTCATGCTCCAGGATTCCGATGCTCCAGTGACAATTTACTGTATCCCTCAAACCCTTGTAATGACAATGGAACAAAGAAATTGCATCGCAGTTCAACCCTACAGTCCCTATGAGACTTCTCTTCAAGTGCCTAATGTGGCGTCATGCATTGTAGAGACGTTCCCCTGAGATTCAGGCTCCAGGATTCCGATGCTCCAGAGACAATTTACTGTATCCCTCAAACCCTCATAATGACAATGGAACAAAGAAATTGCATCGCAGTTCAATTCTACAGTCCCCAAAGCGACTTTTCTCCAAGTGACTAATGTGGCGACGTGCATTGTACAGACGTTCCCCTGAGATTCAGCCTCCAGGATTCCGATGCTCCAGTAACAATTTACTGTATCCCTCAAACCCTCGTAATGACAATGGAACAAAGGAATTGCATCGCAGTTCAACCCTACAGTCCCTATGAGACCTCTCTGCAAGTGCCTAATGTGGCGTCATGCATTGTAGAGACGTTCCCCTGAGATTCAGGCTCCAGGATTCCGATGCTCCAGTGACAATTTACTGTATCCCTCAAACCCTCGTAATGACAATGGAACAAAGAAATTGCATCGCAGTTCAACCCTACAGTCCCTATGAGACTTCCCTGCAAGTGACTAATGTGGCGACCTGCATTGTACAGACGTTCCTCTGAGATTCATGCTCCAGGATTCCGATGCTCCAGTGACAATTTACTGTATCCCTCAAACCCTTGTAATGACAATGGAACAAAGAAATTGCATCGCAGTTCAACCCTACAGTCCCTATGAGACTTCTCTTCAAGTGCCTAATGTGGCGTCATGCATTGTAGAGACGTTCCCCTGAGATTCAGGCTCCAGGATTCCGATGCTCCAGAGACAATTTACTGTATCCCTCAAACCCTCATAATGACAATGGAACAAAGAAATTGCATCGCAGTTCAATTCTACAGTCCCCAAAGCGACTTTTCTCCAAGTGACTAATGTGGCGACGTGCATTGTACAGACGTTCCCCTGAGATTCAGCCTCCAGGATTCCGATGCTCCAGTAACAATTTACTGTATCCCTCAAACCCTCGTAATGACAATGGAACAAAGGAATTGCATCGCAGTTCAACCCTACAGTCCCTATGAGACCTCTCTGCAAGTGCCTAATGTGGCGTCATGCATTGTAGAGACGTTCCCCTGAGATTCAGGCTCCAGGATTCCGATGCTCCAGTGACAATTTACTGTATCCCTCAAACCCTCGTAATGACAATGGAACAAAGAAATTGCATCGCAGTTCAACCCTACAGTCCCTATGAGACTTCCCTGCAAGTGACTAATGTGGCGACCTGCATTGTACAGACGTTCCTCTGAGAGTCAGGCTCCAGGATTCCGATGCTCCAGTGACAATTTACTGTATCCCTCAAACCCTCGTAATGACAATGGAACAAAGAAATTGCATCGCAGTTCAACCCTACAGTCCCTATGAGACTTCTCTGCAAGTGCCTAATGTGGCGTCATGCATTGTAGAGACGTTCCCCTGAGATTCAGGCTAGAGGATTCCGATGCTCCAGTGACAATTTACTGTATCCCTCAAACCCTCGTAATGACAATGGAACAAAGAAATTGCATCGCAGTTCAATTCTACAGTCCCCAAAGCGACTTCTCTCCAAGTGACTAAAGTGGCGAAGTGCATTGTACAGACGTTCCCCTGAGATTCAGCCTCCAGGATTCCGATGCTCCAGTAACAATTTACTGTATCCCTCAAACCCTCGTAATGACAATGGAACAAAGAAATTGCATCGCAGTTCAACCCTACAGTCCCTATGAGACCTCTCTGCAAGTGCCTAATGTGGCGTCATGCATTGTAGAGACGTTCCCCTGAGATTCAGGCTCCAGGATTCCGATGCTCCACTGACAATTGACTGTAACCCTCAAACCCTCGTAATGACAATGGAACAAAGAAATTGCATCGCAGTTCAACCCTACAGTCCCTATGAGACTTCTCTGCAAGTGCCTAATGTGGCGTCATGCATTGTAGAGACGTTTCCCTGAGATTCAGGCTCCAGGATTCCGATGCTCCAGTGACAATTTACTGTATCCCTCAAACCCACGTAATGACAATGGAACAAAGAAATTGCATCGCAGTTCAACCCTACAGTCCCTATGAGACTTCTCTGCAAGTGCCTAATGTGGCGTCATGCATTGTAGAGACGTTCCCCTGAGATTCAGGCTCCAGGATTCCGATGCTCCAGAGACAATTTACTGTATCCCTCAAACCCTCATAATGACAATGGAACAAAGATATTGCATCGCAGTTCAATTCTACAGTCCCCAAAGCGACTTCTCTCCAAGTGACTAATGTGGCGACGTGCATTGCACAGACGTTCCCCTGAGATTCAGCCTCCAGGATTCCGATGCTCCAGTAACAATTTACTGTATCCCTCAAACCCTCGTAATGACAATGGAACAAAGAAATTGCATCGCAGTTCAACCCTACAGTCCCTATGAGACCTCTCTGCAAGTGCCTAATGTGGCGTCATGCATTGTAGAGACGTTCCCCTGAGATTCAGGCTCCAGGATTCCGATGCTCCACTGAAAATTTACTGTAACCCTCAAACCCTCGTAATGACAATGGAACAAAGAAATTGCATCGCAGTTCAACCCTACAGTCCCTATGAGACCTCTCTGAAAGTGCCTAATGTGGCATCATGCATTGTAGAGACGTTCCCCTGAGATTCAGGCTCCAGGATTCCGATGTTCCACTGACAATTTACTGTATCCCTCAAACCCTCGTTATAACAATGCAACAAAGAAATTGCATCGCAGTTCAATTCTACAGTCCCTAAGAGACTTCTCTCCAAGTGACTAATGTGGCGACCTGCATTGTAAAGACGTTCCCCTGAGAGTCAGGCTCCAGGATTCCGAAGCTCCAGTGACAATTTACTGTATCCCTCAAACCCCCGTAATGACAATGGAACAAAGAAATTGCATCGCAGTTCAACCCTACAGTCCCTATGAGACTTCTCTGCAAGTGCCTAATGTGGCGTCATGCATTGTAGAGACGTTCCCCTGAGATTCAGGATCCAAGATTCCGAAGCTCCAGTGACAATTTACTGTATCCCTCAAACCCTTGTAATGACAATGGAACAAAGAAATTGCATCGCAGTTCAACCCTACAGTCCCTATGAGACTTCTCTGCAAGTGCCTAATGTGGCGTCATGCATTGTAGAGACGTTCCCCTGAGATTCAGGCTCCAGGATTCCGATGCTCCAGTGACAATTTACTGTATCCCTCAAACCCTTGTAATGACAATGGAACAAAGAAATTGCATCACAGTTCAACCCTACAGTCCCTATGAGACTTCTCTTCAAGTGCCTAATGTGGCGTCTTGCATTGTAGAGACGTTCCCCTGAGATTCAGGCTCCAGGATTCCGATGCTCCAGTGACAATTTACTGTATCCCTCAAACCCTCGTAATGACAATGGAACAAAGAAATTGCATCGCAGTTCAACCCTACAGTCCCTATGAGACTTCCCTGCAAGTGCCTAATGTGGCGTCATGCATTGTAGAGACGTTCCCCTGAGATTCATGCTCCAGGATTCCGATGCTCCAGTGACAATTTACTGTATCCCTCAAACCCTTGTAATGACAATGGAACAAAGAAATTGCATCGCAGTTCAACCCTACAGTCCCTATGAGACTTCTCTTCAAGTGCCTAATGTGGCGTCATGCATTGTAGAGACGTTCCCCTGAGATTCAGGCTCCAGGATTCCGATGCTCCAGAGACAATTTACTGTATCCCTCAAATCCTCATAATGACAATGGAACAAAGAAATTGCATCGCAGTTCAATTCTACAGTCCCCAAAGCGACTTTTCTCCAAGTGACTAATGTGGCGACGTGCATTGTACAGACGTTCCCCTGAGATTCAGCCTCCAGGATTCCGATGCTCCAGTAACAATTTACTGTATCCCTCAAACCCTCGTAATGACAATGGAACAAAGGAATTGCATCGCAGTTCAACCCTACAGTCCCTATGAGACCTCTCTGCAAGTGCCTAATGTGGCGTCATGCATTGTAGAGACGTTCCCCTGAGATTCAGGCTCCAGGATTCCGATGCTCCAGTGACAATTTACTGTATCCCTCAAACCCTCGTAATGACAATGGAACAAAGAAATTGCATCGCAGTTCAACCCTACAGTCCCTATGAGACTTCCCTGCAAGTGACTAATGTGGCGACCTGCATTGTACAGACGTTCCTCTGAGAGTCAGGCTCCAGGATTCCGATGCTCCAGTGACAATTTACTGTATCCCTCAAACCCTCGTAATGACAATGGAACAAAGAAATTGCATCGCAGTTCAACCCTACAGTCCCTATGAGACTTCTCTGCAAGTGCCTAATGTGGCGTCATGCATTGTAGAGACGTTCCCCTGAGATTCAGGCTCCAGGATTCCGATGCTCCAGTGACAATTTACTGTATCCCTCAAACCCTCGTAATGACAATGGAACAAAGAAATTGCATCGCAGTTCAATTCTACAGTCCCCAAAGCGACTTCTCTCCAAGTGACTAAAGTGGCGACGTGCATTGTACAGACGTTCCCCTGAGATTCAGCCTCCAGGATTCCGATGCTCCAGTAACAATTTACTGTATCCCTCAAACCCTCGTAATGACAATGGAACAAAGAAATTGCATCGCAGTTCAACCCTACAGTCCCTATGAGACCTCTCTGCAAGTGCCTAATGTGGCGTCATGCATTGTAGAGACGTTCCCCTGAGATTCAGGCTCCAGGATTCCGATGCTCCACTGACAATTGACTGTAACCCTCAAACCCTCGTAATGACAATGGAACAAAGAAATTGCATCGCAGTTCAACCCTACAGTCCCTATGAGACTTCTCTGCAAGTGCCTAATGTGGCGTCATGCATTGTAGAGACGTTTCCCTGAGATTCAGGCTCCAGGATTCCGATGCTCCAGAGACAATTTACTGTATCCCTCAAACCCACGTAATGACAATGGAACAAAGAAATTGCATCGCAGTTCAACCCTACAGTCCCTATGAGACTTCTCTGCAAGTGCCTAATGTGGCGTCATGCATTGTAGAGACGTTCCCCTGAGATTCAGGCTCCAGGATTCCGATGCTCCACTGACAATTGACTGTAACCCTCAAACCCTCGTAATGACAATGGAACAAAGAAATTGCATCGCAGTTCAACCCTACAGTACCTATGAGATTTCTCTGCAAGTGCCTAATGTGGCGTCATGCATTGTAGAGACGTTTCCCTGAGATTCAGGCTCCAGGATTCCGATGCTCCAGTGACAATTTACTGTATCCCTCAAACCCACGTAATGACAATGGAACAAAGAAATTGCATCGCAGTTCAACCCTACAGTCCCTATGAGACTTCTCTGCAAGTGCCTAATGTGGCGTCATGCATTGTAGAGACGTTCCCCTGAGATTCAGGCTCCAGGATTCCGATGCTCCAGAGACAATTTACTGTATCCCTCAAACCCTCATAATGACAATGGAACAAAGATATTGCATCGCAGTTCAATTCTACAGTCCCCAAAGCGACTTCTCTCCAAGTGACTAATGTGGCATCATGCATTGTAGAGACGTTCCCCTGAGATTCAGGCTCCAGGATTCCGATGTTCCACTGACAATTTACTGTATCCCTCAAACCCTCGTTATAACAATGCAACAAAGAAATTGCATCGCAGTTCAATTCTACAGTCCCTAAGAGACTTCTCTCCAAGTGACTAATGTGGCGACCTGCATTGTAAAGACGTTCCCCTGAGAGTCAGGCTCATGGATTCCGATGCTCCAGTGACAATTTACTGTATCCCTCAATCCCCCGTAATGACAATGGAACAAAGAAATTGCATCGCAGTTCAACCCTACAGTCCCTATGAGACTTCTCTGCAAGTGCCTAATGTGGCGTCATGCATTGTAGAGACGTTCCCCTGAGATTCAGGATCCAAGATTCCGAAGCTCCAGTGACAATTTACTGTATCCCTCAAACCCTTGTAATGACAATGGAACAAAGAAATTGCATCGCAGTTCAACCCTACAGTCCCTATGAGACTTCTCTGCAAGTGCTTAATGTGGCGTCATGCATTGTAGAGACGTTTCCCTGAGATTCAGGCTCCAGGATTCCGATGCTCCAGTGACAATTTACTGTATCCCTCAAACCCTCGTAATGACAATGGAACAAAGAAATTGCATCGCAGTTCAACCCTACAGTCCCTATGAGATTTCTCTGCAAGTGCCTAATGTGGCGTCATGCATTGTAGAGACGTTCCTCTGAGATTCAGGCTCCAGGATTCCGATGCTCCAGTGACAATTTACTGTATCCCTCAAACCCTCGTAATGACAATGGAACAAAGAAATTGCATCGCAGTTCAACCCTACAGTCCCTATGAGACTTCTCTGCAAGTGCCTAATGTGGCGTCATGCATTGTAGAGACGTTCCCCTGAGATTCAGGCTCCAGGATTCCGATGCTCCAGTGACAATTTACTGTAACCCTCAAACCCTCGTAATGACAATGGAACAAAGAAATTGCATCACAGTTCAATTCTACAGTCCCCAAAGCGACTTCTCTCCAAGTGACTAATGTGGGACGTGCATTGTACAGACGTGCCCCTGAGATTCAGCCTCCAGGATTCCGATGCTCCAGTAACAATTTACAGTATCCCTCAAACCCTCGTAATGACAATGGAACAAAGAAATTGCATCGCAGTTCAACCCTACAGTCCCTATGAGACTTCTCTGCAAGTGCCTAATGTGGCGTCATGCATTGTAGAGACGTTCCCCTGAGATTCAGGCTCCAGGATTCCGATGCTCCAGTGACAATTTACTGTATCCCTCAAACCCCCGTAATGACAATGGAACAAAGAAATTGCATCGCAATTCAACCCTACAGTCCTTATGAGACTTCCCTGCAAGTGACTAATGTGGCGACCTGCATTGTACAGACGTTCCTCTGAGAGTCAGGCTCCAGGATTCCGATGCTCCAGTGACAATTTACTGTATCCCTCAAACCCTCGTAATGACAATGGAACAAAGAAATTGCATCGCAGTTCAACCCTACAGTCCCTATGAGACTTCTCTGCAAGTGCCTAATGTGGCGTCATGCATTGTAGAGACGTTCCCCTGAGATTCAGGCTCCAGGATTCCGATGCTCCAGTGACAATTTACTGTATCCCTCAAACTCTCGTAATGACAATGGAACAAAGAAATTGCATCGCAGTTCAATTCTACAGTCCCCAAAGCGACTTCTCTCCAAGTGACTAAAGTGGCGACGTGCATTGTACAGACGTTCCCCTGAGATTCAGCCTCCAGGATTCCGATGCTCCAGTAACAATTTACTGTATCCCTCAAACCCTCGTAATGACAATGGAACAAAGAAATTGCATCGCAGTTCAACCCTACAATCCCTATGAGACCTCTCTGCAAGTGCCTAATGTGGCGTCATGCATTGTAGAGACGTTCCCCTGAGATTCAGGCTCCAGGATTCCGATGCTCCACTGACAATTGACTGTAACCCTCAAACCCTCGTAATGACAATGGAACAAAGAAATTGCATCGCAGTTCAACCCTACAGTCCCTATGAGACTTCTCTGCAAGTGCCTAATGTGGCGTCATGCATTGTAGAGACGTTCCCCTGAGATTCAGGCTCCAGAATTCCGAAGCTCCAGTGACAATTTACTGTATCCCTCAAACCCTTGTAATGACAATGGAACAAAGAAATTGCATCGCAGTTCAACCCTACAGTCCCTATGAGACTTCTCTGCAAGTGCCTAATGTGGCGTCATGCATTGTAGAGACGTTCCCCTGAGATTCAGGCTCCAGGATTCCGATGCTCCAGTGACAATTTACTGTATCCCTCAAACCCTTGTAATGACAATGGAACAAAGAAATTGCATCGCAGTTCAACCCTACAGTCCCTATGAGACTTCTCTGCAAGTGCCTAATGTGGCGTCATGCATTGTAGAGACGTTTCCCTGAGATTCAGGCTCCAGGATTCCGATGCTCCAGTGACAATTTACTGTATCCCTCAAACCCTCGTAATGACAATGGAACAAAGAAATTGCATCGCAGTTCAACCCTACAGTCCCTATGTGATTTCTCTGCAAGTGCCTAATGTGGCGTCATGCATTGTAGAGACGTTCCTCTGAGATTCAGGCTCCAGGATTCCGATGCTCCAGTGACAATTTACTGTATCCCTCGAACCCTCGTAATGACAATGGAACAAAGAAATTGCATCGCAGTTCAACCCTACAGTCCCTATGAGACTTCTCTGCAAGTGCCTAATGTGGCGTCATGCATTGTAGAGACGTTCCCCTGAGATTCAGGCTCCAGGATTCCGATGCTCCAGTGACAATTTACTGTAACCCTCAAACCCTCGTAATGACAATGGAACAAAGAAATTGCATCGCAGTTCAATTCTACAGTCCCCAAAGCGACTTCTCTCCAAGTGACTAATGTGGGACGTGCATTGTACAGACGTTCCCCTGAGATTCAGCCTCCAGGATTCCGATGCTCCAGTAACAATTTACAGTATCCCTCAAACCCTCGTAATGACAATGGAACAAAGAAATTGCATCGCAGTTCAACCCTACAGTCCCTATGAGACTTCTCTGCAAGTGCCTAATGTGGCGTCATGCATTGTAGAGACGTTCCCCTGAGATTCAGGCTCCAGGATTCCGATGCTCCAGTGACAATTTACTGTATCCCTCAAACCCTCGTAATGACAATGGAACAAAGAAATTGCATCGCAGTTCAACCCTACAGTCCCTATGAGACTTCTCTGCAAGTGCCTAATGTGGCGTCATGCATTGTAGAGACGTTCCCCTGAGATTCAGGCTCCAGGATTCCGATGCTCCAGTGACAATTTACTGTATCCCTCAAACCCTCGTAATGACAATGGAACAAAGAAATTGCATCGCAGTTCAACCCTACAGTCCCTATGAGACTTCTCTGCAAGTGCCTAATGTGGCGTCATGCATTGTAGAGACGTTCCCCTGAGATTCATGCTCCAGGATTCCGATGCTCCAGAGACAATTTACTGTATCCCTCAAACCCTCATAATGACAATGGAACAAAGAAATTGCATCGCAGTTCAATTCTACAGTCCCCAAAGCGACTTTTCTCCAAGTGACTAATGTGGCGACGTGCATTGTACAGACGTTCCCCTGAGATTCAGCCTCCAGGATTCCGATGCTCCAGTAACAATTTACTGTATCCCTCAAACCCTCGTAATGACAATGGAACAAAGAAATTGCATCGCCGTTCAACCCTACAGTCCCTATGAGACCTCTCTGCAAGTGCCTAATGTGGCGTCATGCATTGTAGAGACGTTCCCCTGAGATTCAGGCTCCAGGATTCCGATGCTCCACTGACAATTGACTGTAACCCTCAAACCCTCGTAATGACAATGGAACAAAGAAATTGCATCGCAGTTCAACCCTACAGTCCCTATGAGACTTCTCTGCAAGTGCCTAATGTGGCGTCATGCATTGTAGAGACGTTCCCCTGAGATTCAGGCTCCAGAATTCCGAAGCTCCAGTGACAATTTACTGTATCCCTCAAACCCTTGTAATGACAATGGAACAAAGAAATTGCATCGCAGTTCAACCCTACAGTCCCTATGAGACTTCTCTGCAAGTGCCTAATGTGGCGTCATGCATTGTAGAGACGTTCCCCTGAGATTCAGGCTCCAGGATTCCGATGCTCCAGTGACAATTTACTGTATCCCTCAAACCCTTGTAATGACAATGGAACAAAGAAATTGCATCGCAGTTCAACCCTACAGTCCCTATGAGACTTCTCTGCAAGTGCCTAATGTGGCGTCATGCATTGTAGAGACGTTCCCCTGAGATTCAGGCTCAGGGATTCCGAAGCTCCAGTGACAATTTACTGTATCCCTCAAACCCTTGTAATGACAATGGAACAAAGAAATTGCATCGCAGTTCAACCCTACAGTCCCTATGATACTTCTCTGCAA
This sequence comes from Schistocerca gregaria, assembly GCF_023897955.1. NCBI lineage: Eukaryota > Metazoa > Arthropoda > Insecta > Orthoptera > Acrididae > Schistocerca > Schistocerca gregaria. Next base: position 77,426,370 of record NC_064926.1, read on the forward strand.
GTGCCTAATGTGGCGTCATGCATTGTAGAGACGTTCCCCTGAGATTCAGGCTCCAGGATTCCGATGATCCAGTGACAATTTACTGTATCCCTCAAACCCTCGTAATGACAATGGAACAAAGAAATTGCATTGCAGTTCAACCCTACAGTCCCTATGAGACTTCTCTTCAAGTGCCTAATGTGGCGTCATGCATTGTAGAGACGTTCCCCTGAGATTCAGGCTTCAGGATTCCGATGCTCCAGTGACAATTTACTGTATCCCTCAAACCCTCGTAATGACAATGGAACAAAGAAATTGCATCGCAGTTCAACCCTACAGTCCCTATGAGACTTCTCTGCAAGTGCCTAATGTGGCGTCATGCATTGTAGAGACGTTCCCCTGAGATTCATGCTCCAGGATTCCGATGCTCCAGAGACAATTTACTGTATCCCTCAAACCCTCATAATGACAATGGAACAAAGAAATTGCATCGCAGTTCAATTCTACAGTCCCCAAAGCGACTCCTCTCCAAGTGACTAATGTGGCGACGTGCATTGTACAGACGTTCCCCTGAGATTCAGCCTCCAGGATTCCGATGCTCCAGTAACAATTTACTGTATCCCTCAAACCCTCGTAATGACAATGGAACAAAGGAATTGCATCGCAGTTCAACCCTACAGTCCCTATGAGACCTCTCTGCAAGTGCCTAATGTGGCGTAATGCATTGTAGAGACGTTCCCCTGAGATTCAGGCTCCAGGATTCCGATGCTCCACTGACAATTTACTATAACCCTCAAACCCTCGTAATGACAGTGGAACAAAGAAATTGCATCGCAGTTCAACCCTACAGTCCCTATGAGACTTCTCTGCAAGTGCCTAATGTGGCGTCATGCATTGTAGAGACGTTCCCCTGAGATTCAGGCTCCAGAATTCCGAAGCTCCAGTGACAATTTACTGTATCCCTCAAACCCTTGTAATGACAATGGATCAAAGAAATTGCATCGCAGTTCAACCCTACAGTCCCTATGAGACTTCTCTGCAAGTGCCTAATGTGGCGTCATGCATTGTAGAGACGTTCCCCTGAGATTCAGGCTCCAGGATTCCGATGCTCCAGTGACAATTTACTGTATCCCTCAAACCCTTGTAATGACAATGGAACAAAGAAATTGCATCGCAGTTCAACCCTACAGTCCCTATGAGACTTCTCTGCAAGTGCCTAATGTGGCGTCATGCATTGTAGAGACGTTCCCCTGAGATTCAGGCTCAGGGATTCCGAAGCTCCAGTGACAATTTACTGTATCCCTCAAACCCTTGTAATGACAATGGAACAAAGAAATTGCATCGCAGTTCAACCCTACAGTCCCTATGAGACTTCTCTGCAAGTGCCTAATGTGGCGTCATGCATTGTAGAGACGTTCCCCTGAGATTCAGGCTCCAGGATTCCGATGATCCAGTGACAATTTACTGTATCCCTCAAACCCTCGTAATGACAATGGAACAAAGAAATTGCATTGCAGTTCAACCCTACAGTCCCTATGAGACTTCTCTTCAAGTGCCTAATGTGGCGTCATGCATTGTAGAGACGTTCCCCTGAGATTCAGGCTTCAGGATTCCGATGCTCCAGTGACAATTTACTGTATCCCTCAAACCCTCGTAATGACAATGGAACAAAGAAATTGCATCGCAGTTCAACCCTACAGTCCCTATGAGACTTCTCTGCAAGTGCCTAATGTGGCGTCATGCATTGTAGAGACGTTCCCCTGAGATTCATGCTCCAGGATTCCGATGCCCCAGAGACAATTTACTGTATCCCTCAAACCCTCATAATGACAATGGAACAAAGAAATTGCATCGCAGTTCAATTCTACAGTCCCCAAAGCGACTCCTCTCCAAGTGACTAATGTGGCGACGTGCATTGTACAGACGTTCCCCTGAGATTCAGCCTCCAGGATTCCGATGCTCCAGTAACAATTTACTGTATCCCTCAAACCCTCGTAATGACAATGGAACAAAGGAATTGCATCGCAGTTCAACCCTACAGTCCCTATGAGACCTCTCTGCAAGTGCCTAATGTGGCGTCATGCATTGTAGAGACGTTCCCCTGAGATTCAGGCTCCAGGATTCCGATGCTCCACTGACAATTTACTATAACCCTCAAACCCTCGTAATGACAGTGGAACAAAGAAATTGCATCGCAGTTCAACCCTACAGTCCCTATGAGACTTCTCTGCAAGTGCCTAATGTGGCGTCATGCATTGTAGAGACGTTCCCCTGAGATTCAGGCTCCAGGATTCCGAAGCTCCAGTGACAATTTACTGTATCCCTCAAACCCTTGTAATGACAAAGGAACAAAGAAATTGCATCGCAGTTCAACCCTACAGTCCCTATGAGACTTCTCTGCAAGTGCCTAATGTGGCGTCATGCATTGTAGAGACGTTTCCCTGAGATTCAGGCTCCAGGATTCCGATGCTCCAGTGACAATTTACTGTATCCCTCAAACCCTCGTAATGACAATGGAACAAAGAAATTGCATCGCAGTTCAACCCTACAGTCCCTGTGAGATTTCTCTGCAAGTGCCTAATGTGGCGTCATGCATTGTAGAGACGTTCCCCTGAGATTCAGGCTCCAGGATTCCGATGCTCCAGTGACAATTTACTGTATCCCTCAAACCCTCGTAATGACAATTGAACAAAGAAATTGCATCGCAGTTCAACCCTACAGTCCCTATGAGACTTCTCTGCAAGTGCCTAATGTGGCGTCATGCATTGTAGAGACGTTCCCCTGAGATTCAGGCTAAAGGATTCCGATGCTCCAGTGACAATTTACTGTAACCCTCAAACCCTCGTAATGACAATGGAACAAAGAAATTGCATCGCAGTTCAACCCTACAGTCCCTATGAGACTTCTCTGCAAGTGCCTAATGTGGCGTCATGCATTGTAGAGACGTTCCCCTGAGATTCAGGCTCCAGGATTCCGATGCTCCAGTGACAATTTACTGTATCCCTCAAACCCTCGTAATGACAATGGAACAAAGAAATTGCATCGCAGTTCAACCTTACAGTCCCTATGAGACTTCTCTGCAAGTGCCTAATGTGGCGTCATGCATTGTAGAGACGTTCCCCTGAGATTCAGGCTCCAGGATTCCGATGCTCCACTGACAATTTACTGTATCCCTCAAACCCTCGTAATGACAATGGAACAAAGAAATTGCATCGCAGTTCAGTTCTACAGTCCCCAAAGCGACTTCTCTCCAAGTGACTAATGTGGCGACGTGCATTGTACAGACGTTCCCCTGAGATTCAGCCTCCAGGATTCCAATGCTCCACTGACAATTTACTGTAACCCTCAAACCCTCGTAATGACAATGGAACAAAGAAATTGCATCGCAGTTCAACCCTACAGTCCCTATGAGACCTCTCTGCAAGTGCCTAATGTGGCGTCATGCATTGTAGAGACGTTCCCCTGAGATTCAGGCTCAAGGATTTCGATGCTCCAGTGACAATTTACTGTATCCCTCAAACCCTCGTAATGACAATGGAACAAAGAAATTGCATCGCAGTTCAATTCTACAGTCCCCAAAGCGACTTCTCTCCAAGTGACTAATGTGGCGTCGTGCATTGTAGAGACGTTCCCCTGAGATTCAGCCTCCAGGATTCCGATGCTCCAGTAACAATTTACTGTATCCCTCAAACCCTCGTAATGACAATGGAACAAAGAAATTGCATCGCAGTTCAATCCTACAGTCCGTATGAGACCTCTCTGCAAGTGCCTAATGTGGCGTCATGCATTGTAGAGACGTTCCCCTGAGATTCAGGCTCCAGGACTCCGATGCTCCAGTGACAATTTACTGTATCCCTCAAACCCTCGTAATGACAATGGAACAAAGAAATTGCATCGCAGTTCAACCCTACAGTCCCTATGAGACTTCTCTGCAAGTGCCTAATGTGGCGTCATGCATTGTAGAGACGTTCCCCTGAGATTCAGGCTCCAGGATTCCGATGCTCCACTGACAATTTACTGTATCCCTCAAACCCTTGTAATGACAATGGAACAAAGAAATTGCATCGCAGTTCAATTCTACAGTCCCCAAAGCGACTTCCCTCCAAGTGACTAATGTGGCGACGTGCATTGTACAGACGTTCCCCTGAGATTCAGCCTCCAGGATTCCGATGCTCCAGTAACAATTTACTGTAACCCTCAAACCCTCGTAATGACAATGGAACAAAGAAATTGCATCGCAGTTCAACCCTACAGTCCCTATGAGACTTCTCTGCAAGTGCCTAATGTGGCGTCATGCATTGTAGAGACGTTCCCCTGAGATTCAGGCTCCAGAATTCCGAAGCTCCAGTGACAATTTACTGTATCCCTCAAACCCTTGTAATGACAATGGAACAAAGAAATTGCATCGCAGTTCAACCCTAGAGTCCCTATGAGACTTCTCTTCAAGTGCCTAATGTGGCGTCATGCATTGTAGAGACGTTCCCCTGAGATTCAGGCTCAAGGATTCCGATGCTCCAGTGACAATTTACTGTATCCCTCAAACCCTCGTAATGACAATGGAACAAAGAAATTGCATCGCAGTTCAATTCTACAGTCCCCAAAGCGACTTCTCTCCAAGTGACTAATGTGGCGACGTGCATTGTACAGATGTTCCCCTGAGATTCAGGCTCCAGGATTCCGATGCTCCAGTAACAATTTACTGTATCCGTCAAACCCTCGTAATGACAATGGAACAAAGAAATTGCATCGCAGTTCAACCCTACAGTCCCTATGAGACTTCTCTGCAAGTGCCTAATGTGGCGTCATGCATTGTAGAGACGTTCCCCTGAGATTCAGGATCCAGGATACCGATGCTCCAGTGACAATTTACTGTAACCCTCAAACCCTCGTAATGACAATGGAACAAAGACATTGCATCGCAGTTCAACCCTACAGTCCCTATGAGACTTCTCTGCAAGTGCCTAATGTGGCGTCATGCATTGTAGAGACGTTCCCCTGAGATTCAGGCTCCAGGATTCCGAAGCTCCTGTGACAATTTACTGTATCCCTCAAACCCTTGTAATGACAAAGGAACAAAGAAATTGCATCGCAGTTCAACCCTACAGTCCCTATGAGACTTCTCTGCAAGTGCCTAATGTGGCGTCATGCATTGTAGAGACGTTTCCCTGAGATTCAGGCTCCAGGATTGCGATGCTCCAGTGACAATTTACTGTAACCCTCAAACCCTCGTAATGACAATGGAACAAAGAAATTGCATCGCAGTTCAACCCTACAGTCCCTATGAGATTTCTCTGCAAGTGCCTAATGTGGCGTCATGCATTGTAGAGACGTTCCCCTGAGATTCAGGCTCCAGGATTCCGATGCTCCAGTGACAATTTACTGTATCCCTCAAACCCTCGTAATGACAATTGAACAAAGAAATTGCATCGCAGTTCAACCCTACAGTCCCTATGAGACTTCTCTGCAAATGCCTAATGTGGCGTCATGCATTGTAGAGACGTTCCCCTGAGATTCAGGCTAAAGGATTCCGATGCTCCAGTGACAATTTACTGTAACCCTCAAACCCTCGTAATGACAATGGAACAAAGAAATTGCATCGCAGTTCAACCCTACAGTCCCTATGAGACTTCTCTGCAAGTGACTAATGTGGCGTCATGCATTGTAGAGACGTTCCCCTGAGATTCAGGCTCCAGGATTCCGATGCTCCAGTGACAATTTACTGTATCCCTCAAACCCTCGTAATGACAATGGAACAAAGAAATTGCATCGCAGTTCAACCCTACAGTCCCTATGAGATTTCTCTGCAAGTGCCTAATGTGGCGTCATGCATTGTAGAGACGTTCCCCTCAGATTCAGGCTCCAGGATTCCGATGCTCCAGTGACAATTTACTGTATCCCTCAAACCCTCGTAATGACAATGGAACAAAGAAATTGCATCGCAGTTCAACCCTACAGTCCCTATGAGACTTCTCTGCAAGTGCCTAATGTGGCGTCATGCATTGTAGAGACGTTCCCCTGAGATTCAGGCTCCAGGATTCCGATGCTCCACTGACAATTTACTGTATCCCTCAAACCCTTGTAATGACAATGGAACAAAGAAATTGCATCGCAGTTCAATTCTACAGTCCCCAAAGCGACTTCTCTCCAAGTGACTAATGTGGCGACGTGCATTGTACAGACGTTCCCCTGAGATTCAGCCTCCAGGATTCCGATGCTCCAGTAACAATTTACTGTAACCCTCAAACCCTCGTAATGACAATGGAACAAAGAAATTGCATCGCAGTTCAACCCTACAGTCCCTATGAGACTTCTCTGCAAGTGCCTAATGTGGCGTCATGCATTGTAGAGACGTTCCCCTGAGATTCAGGCTCCAGAATTCCGAAGCTCCAGTGACAATTTACTGTATCCCTCAAACCCTTGTAATGACAATGGAACAAAGAAATTGCATCGCAGTTCAACCCTAGAGTCCCTATGAGACTTCTCTTCAAGTGCCTAATGTGGCGTCATGCATTGTAGAGACGTTCCCCTGAGATTCAGGCTCAAGGATTCCGATGCTCCAGTGACAATTTACTGTATACCTCAAACCCTCGTAATGACAATGGAACAAAGAAATTGCATCGCAGTTCAATTCTACAGTCCCCAAAGCGACTTCTCTCCAAGTGACTAATGTGGCGACGTGCATTGTACAGACGTTCCCCTGAGATTCAGGCTCCAGGATTCTGATGCTCCAGTAACAATTTACTGTATCCGTCAAACCCTCGTAATGACAATGGAACAAAGAAATTGCATCGCAGTTCAACCCTACAGTCCCTATGAGACTTCTCTGCAAGTGCCTAATGTGGCGTCATGCATTGTAGAGACGTTCCCCTGAGATTCAGGATTCAGGATACCGATGCTCCAGTGACAATTTACTGTAACCCTCAAACCCTCGTAATGACAATGGAACAAAGATATTGCATCGCAGTTCAACCCTACAGTCCCTATGAGACTTCTCTGCAAGTGCCTAATGTGGCGTCATGCATTGTAGAGACGTTCCCCTGAGATTCAGGCTCCAGGATTCCGAAGCTCCAGTGACAATTTACTGTATCCCTCAAACCCTTGTAATGACAAAGGAACAAAGAAATTGCATCGCAGTTCAACCCTACAGTCCCTATGAGACTTCTCTGCAAGTGCCTAATGTGGCGTCATGCATTGTAGAGACGTTTCCCTGAGATTCAGGCTCCAGGATTCCGATGCTCCAGTGACAATTTACTGTATCCCTCAAACCCTCGTAATGACAATGGAACAAAGAAATTGCATCGCAGTTCAACCCTACAGTCCCTATGAGACTTCTCTGCAAGTGCCTAATGTGGCGTCATGCATTGTAGAGACGTTCCCCTGAGATTCAGGCTCCAGGATTCCGATGCTCCAGTGACAATTTACTGTATCCCTCAAACCCTCGTAATGACAATGGAACAAAGAAATTGCATCGCAGTTCAACCTTACAGTCCCTATGAGACTTCTCTGCAAGTGCCTAATGTGGCGTCATGCATTGTAGAGACGTTCCCCTGAGATTGAGGCTCCAGGATTCCGATGCTCCAGTGACAATTTACTGTATCCCTCAAACCCTCGTAATGACAATGGAACAAAGAAATTGCATCGCAGTTCAATTCTACAGTCCCCAAAGCGACTTCTCTCCAAGTGACTAATGTGGCGACGTGCATTGTACAGACGTTCCCCTGAGATTCAGCCTCCAGGATTCCAATGCTCCACTGACAATTTACTGTAACCCTCAAACCCTCGTAATGACAATGGAACAAAGAAATTGCATCGCAGTTCAACCCTACAGTCCCTATGAGACCTCTCTGCAAGTGCCTAATGTGGCGTCATGCATTGTAGAGACGTTCCCCTGAGATTCAGGCTCAAGGATTTCGATGCTCCAGTGACAATTTACTGTATCCCTCAAACCCTCGTAATGACAATGGAACAAAGAAATTGCATCGCAGTTCAATTCTACAGTCCCCAAAGCGACTTCTCTCCAAGTGACTAATGTGGCGTCGTGTATTGTAGAGACGTTCCCCTGAGATTCAGCCTCCAGGATTCCGATGCTCCAGTAACAATTTACTGTATCCCTCAAACCCTCGTAATGACAATGGAACAAAGAAATTGCATCGCAGTTCAACCCTACAGTCCGTATGAGACCTCTCTGCAAGTGCCTAATGTGGCGTCATGCATTGTAGAGACGTTCCCCTGAGATTCAGGCCCCAGGATTCCGATGCTCCAGTGACAATTTACTGTATCCCTCAAACCCTCGTAATGACAATGGAACAAAGAAATTGCATCGCAGTTCAACCCTACAGTCCCTATGAGACTTCTCTGCAAGTGCCTAATGTGGCGTCATGCATTGTAGAGACGTTCCCCTGAGATTCAGGCTCCAGGATTCCGATGCTCCACTGACAATTTACTGTATCCCTCAAACCCTTGTAATGACAATGGAACAAAGAAATTGCATCGCAGTTCAATTCTACAGTCCCCAAAGCGACTTCTCTCCAAGTGACTAATGTGGCGACGTGCATTGTACAGACGTTCCCCTGAGATTCAGCCTCCAGGATTCCGATGCTCCAGTAACAATTTACTGTAACCCTCAAACCCTCGTAATGACAATGGAACAAAGAAATTGCATCGCAGTTCAACCCTACAGTCCCTATGAGACTTCTCTGCAAGTGCCTAATGTGGCGTCATGCATTGTAGAGACGTTCCCCTGAGATTCAGGCTCCAGAATTCCGAAGCTCCAGTGACAATTTACTGTATCCCTCAAACCCTTGTAATGACAATGGAACAAAGAAATTGCATCGCAGTTCAACCCTAGAGTCCCTATGAGACTTCTCTTCAAGTGCCTAATGTGGCGTCATGCATTGTAGAGACGTTCCCCTGAGATTCAGGCTCAAGGATTCCGATGCTCCAGTGACAATTTACTGTATACCTCAAACCCTCGTAATGACAATGGAACAAAGAAATTGCATCGCAGTTCAATTCTACAGTCCCCAAAGCGACTTCTCTCCAAGTGACTAATGTGGCGACGTGCATTGTACAGACGTTCCCCTGAGATTCAGGCTCCAGGATTCCGATGCTCCAGTAACAATTTACTGTATCCGTCAAACCCTCGTAATGACAATGAAACAAAGAAATTGCATCGCAGTTCAACCCTACAGTCCCTATGAGACTTCTCTGCAAGTGCCTAATGTGGCGTCATGCATTGTAGAGACGTTCCCCTGAGATTCAGGATCCAGGATACCGATGCTCCAGTGACAATTTACTGTAACCCTCAAACCCTCGTAATGACAATGGAACAAAGATATTGCATCGCAGTTCAACCCTACAGTCCCTATGAGACTTCTCTGCAAGTGCCTAATGTGGCGTCATGCATTGTAGAGACGTTCCCCTGAGATTCAGGCTCCAGGATTCCGAAGCTCCAGTGACAATTTACTGTATCCCTCAAACCCTTGTAATGACAAAGGAACAAAGAAATTGCATCGCAGTTCAACCCTACAGTCCCTATGAGATTTCTCTGCAAGTGCCTAATGTGGCGTCATGCATTGTAGAGACGTTCCCCTGAGATTCAGGCTCCAGGATTCCGATGCTCCAGTGACAATTTACTGTATCCCTCAAACCCTCGTAATGACAATTGAACAAAGAAATTGCATCGCAGTTCAACCCTACAGTCCCTATGAGACTTCTCTGCAAGTGCCTAATGTGGCGTCATGCATTGTAGAGACGTTCCCCTGAGATTCAGGCTAAAGGATTCCGATGCTCCAGTGACAATTTACTGTAACCCTCAAACCCTCGTAATGACAATGGAACAAAGAAATTGCATCGCAGTTCAACCCTACAGTCCCTATGAGACTTCTCTGCAAGTGCCTAATGTGGCGTCATGCATTGTAGAGACGTTCCCCTGAGATTCAGGCTCCAGGATTCCGATGCTCCAGTGACAATTTACTGTATCCCTCAAACCCTCGTAATGACAATGGAACAAAGAAATTGCATCGCAGTTCAACCTTACAGTCCCTATGAGACTTCTCTGCAAGTGCCTAATGTGGCGTCATGCATTGTAGAGACGTTCCCCTGAGATTGAGGCTCCAGGATTCCGATGCTCCAGTGACAATTTACTGTATCCCTCAAACCCTCGTAATGACAATGGAACAAAGAAATTGCATCGCAGTTCAACCCTACAGTCTCTATGAGACCTCTCTGCAAGTGCCTAATGTGGCGTCATGCATTGTAGAGACGTTCCCCTGAGATTCAGGCTCAAGGATTTCGATGCTCCAGTGACAATTTACTGTATCCCTCAAACCCTCGTAATGACAATGGAACAAAGAAATTGCATCGCAGTTCAATTCTACAGTCCCCAAAGCGACTTCTCTCCAAGTGACTAATGTGGCGTCGTGCATTGTAGAGACGTTCCCCACAGATTCAGCCTCCAGGATTCCGATGCTCCAGTAACAATTTACTGTATCCCTCAAACCCTCGTAATGACAATGGAACAAAGAAATTGCATCGCAGTTCAACCCTACAGTCCGTATGAGACCTCTCTGCAAGTGCCTAATGTGGCGTCATGCATTGTAGAGACGTTCCCCTGAGATTCAGGATCCAAGATTCCGAAGCTCCAGTGACAATTTACTGTATCCCTCAAACCCTTGTAATGACAATGGAACAAAGAAATTGCATCGCAGTTCAACCCTACAGTCCCTATGAGACTTCTCTGCAAGTGCTTAATGTGGCGTCATGCATTGTAGAGACGTTTCCCTGAGATTCAGGCTCCAGGATTCCGATGCTCCAGTGACAATTTACTGTATCCCTCAAACCCTCGTAATGACAATGGAACAAAGAAATTGCATCGCAGTTCAACCCTACAGTCCCTATGAGACTTCTCTGCAAGTGCCTAATGTGGCGTCATGCATTGTAGAGACGTTCCCCTGAGATTCAAGCTCCAGGATTCCGATGCTCCAGTGACAATTTACTGTAACCCTCAAACCCTCGTAATGACAATGGAAAAAAGAAATTGCATCGCAGTTCAATTCTACAGTCCCCAAAGCGACTTCTCTCCAAGTGACTAATGTGGGACGTGCATTGTACAGACGTGCCCCTGAGATTCAGCCTCCAGGATTCCGATGCTCCAGTAACAATTTACAGTATCCCTCAAACCCTCGTAATGACAATGGAACAAAGAAATTGCATCGCAGTTCAACCCTACAGTCCCTAAGCGACTTCTCTCCAAGTGACTAATGTGGCGACGTGCATTGTACAGACGTTCCCCTGAGATTCAGCCTCCAGGATTCCAATGCTCCACTGACAATTTACTGTAACCCTAGAACCCTCGTAATGACAATGGAACAAAGAAATTGCATCGCAGTTCAACCCTACAGTCCCTATGAGACCTCTCTGCAAGTGCCTAATGTGGCGTCATGCATTTTAGAGACGTTCCCCTGAGATTCAGGCTCAAGGATTTCGATGCTCCAGTGACAATTTACTGTATCCCTCAAACCCTCGTAATGACAATGGAACAAAGAAATTGCATCGCAGTTCAATTCTACAGTCCCCAAAGCGACTTCTCTCCAAGTGACTAATGTGGCGTCGTGCATTGTAGAGACGTTCCCCTGAGATTCAGCCTCCAGGATTCCGATGCTCCAGTAACAATTTACTGTATCCCTCAAACCCTCGTAATGACAATGGAACAAAGAAATTGCATCGCAGTTCAACCCTACAGTCCGTATGAGACCTCTCTGCAAGTGCCTAATGTGGCGTCATGCATTGTAGAGACGTTCCCCTGAGATTCAGGATCCAAGATTCCGAAGCTCCAGTGACAATTTACTGTATCCCTCAAACCCTTGTAATGACAATGGAACAAAGAAATTGCATCGCAGTTCAACCCTACAGTCCCTATGAGACTTCTCTGCAAGTGCTTAATGTGGCGTCATGCATTGTAGAGACGTTTCCCTGAGATTCAGGCTCCAGGATTCCGATGCTCCAGTGACAATTTACTGTATCCCTCAAACCCTCGTAATGACAATGGAACAAAGAAATTGCATCGCAGTTCAACCCTACACTCCCTATGAGATTTCTCTGCAAGTGCCTAATGTGGCGTCATGCATTGTAGAGACGTTCCTCTGAGATTCAGGCTCCAGGATTCCGATGCTCCAGTGACAATTTACTGTATCCCTCAAACCCTCGTAATGACAATGGAACAAAGAAATTGCATCGCAGTTCAACCCTACAGTCCCTATGAGACTTCTCTGCAAGTGCCTAATGTGGCGTCATGCATTGTAGAGACGTTCCCCTGAGATTCAGGCTCCAGGATTCCGATGCTCCAGTGACAATTTACTGTAACCCTCAAACCCTCGTAATGACAATGGAACAAAGAAATTGCATCGCAGTTCAATTCTACAGTCCCCAAAGCGACTTCTCTCCAAGTGACTAATGTGGGACGTGCATTGTACAGACGTGCCCCTGAGATTCAGCCTCCAGGATTCCGATGCTCCAGTAACAATTTACAGTATCCCTCAAACCCTCGTAATGACAATGGAACAAAGAAATTGCATCGCAGTTCAACCCTACAGTCCCTATGAGACCTCTCTGCAAGTGCCTAATGTGGCGTCATGCATTGTAGAGACGTTCCCCTGAGATTCAGGCTCCAGGATTCCGATGCTCCACTGACAATTGACTGTAAGCCTCAAACCCTCGTAATGACAATGGAACAAAGAAATTGCATCGCAGTTCAACCCTACAGTCCCTATGAGACTTCTCTGCAAGTGCCTAATGTGGCGTCATGCATTGTAGACACGTTCCCCTGAGATTCAGGCTCCAGAATTCCGAAGCTCCAGTGACAATTTACTGTATCCCTCAAACCCTTGTAATGACAATGGAACAAGAAATTGCATCGCAGTTCAACCCTACAGTCCCTATGAGACTTCTCTGCAAGTGCCTAATTTGGCGTCATGCATTGTAGAGACGTTCCCCTGAGATTCAGGCTCCAGGATTCCGATGCTCCAGTGACAATTTACTGTATCCCTCAAACCCTCGTAATGACAATGGAACAAAGAAATTGCATCGCAGTTCAACCCTACAGTCCCTATGAGACTTCTCTGCAAGTGCCTAATGTGGCGTCATGCATTGTAGAGACGTTCCCCTGAGATTCAGGCTCAGGGATTCCGAAGCTCCAGTGACAATTTACTGTATCCCTCAAACCCTTGTAATGACAATGGAACAAAGAAATTGCATCGCAGTTCAACCCTACAGTCCCTATGAGACTTCTCTGCAAGTGCCTAATGTGGCGTCATGCATTGTAGAGAAGTTCCCCTGAGATTCAGGCTCCAGGATTCCGATGATCCAGTGACAATTTACTGTATCCCTCAAACCCTTGTAATGACAATGGAACAAAGAAATTGCATTGCAGTTCAACCCTACAGTCCCTATGAGACTTCTCTTCAAGTGCCTAATGTGGCGTCATGCATTGTAGAGACGTTCCCCTGAGATTCAGGCTCCAGGATTCCGATGCTCCAGTGACAATTTACTGTATCCCTCAAACCCTCGTAATGACAATGGAACAAAGAAATTGCATCGCAGTTCAACCCTACAGTCCCTATGAGACTTCTCTGCAAGTGCCTAATGTGGCGTCATGCATTGTAGAGACGTTCCCCTGAGATTCAGGCTCCAGGATTCCGATGCTCCAGTGACAATTTACTGTATCCCTCAAACCCTCGTAATGACAATGGAACAAAGAAATTGCATCGCAGTTCAACCCTACAGTCCCTATGAGACTTCCCTGCAAGTGACTAATGTGGCGACCTGCATTGTACAGACGTTCCTCTGAGAGTCAGGCTCCAGGATTCCGATGCTCCAGTGACAATTTACTGTATCCCTCAAACCCTCGTAATGACAATGGAACAAAGAAATTGCATCGCAGTTCAACCCTACAGTCCCTATGAGACTTCTCTGCAAGTGCCTAATGTGGCGTCATGCACTGTAGAGACGTTCCCCTGAGATTCAGGCTCCAGGATTCCGATGCTCCAGTGACAATTTACTGTATCCCTCAAACCCTCGTAATGACAATGGAACAAAGAAATTGCATCGCAGTTCAATTCTACAGTCCCCAAAGCGACTTCTCTCCAAGTGACTAAAGTGGCGACGTGCATTGTACAGACGTTCCCCTGAGATTCAGCCTCCAGGATTCCGATGCTCCAGTAACAATTTACTGTATCCCTCAAACCCTCGTAATGACAATGGAACAAAGAAATTGCATCGCAGTTCAACCCTACAGTCCCTATGAGACCTCTCTGCAAGTACCTAATGTGGCGTCATGCATTGTAGAGACGTTCCCCTGAGATTCAGGCTCCAGGATTCCGATGCTCCACTGACAATTGACTGTAACCCTCAAACCCTCGTAATGACAATGGAACAAAGAAATTGCATCGCAGTTCAACCCTACAGTCCCTATGAGACTTCTCTGCAAGTGCCTAATGTGGCGTCATGCATTGTAGAGACGTTCCCCTGAGATTCAGGCTCCAGGATTCCGATGCTCCAGTGACAATTTACTGTATCCCTCAAACCCTCGTAATGACAATGGAACAAAGAAATTGCATCGCAGTTCAACCCTACAGTCCCTATGAGACTTCTCTGCAAGTGCCTAATGTGGCGTCATGCATTGTAGAGACGTTCCCCTGAGATTCAGGCTCCAGGATTCCGATGCTCCAGAGACAATTTACTGTATCCCTCAAACCCTCATAATGACAATGGAACAAAGAAATTGCATCGCAGTTCAATTCTACAGTCCCTATGAGACTTCTCTCCAAGTGACTAATGTGGCGACGTGCATTGTACAGACGTTCCCCTGAGATTCAGCCTCCAGGATTCCGATGCTCCAGTAACAATTTACTGTATCCCTCAAACCCTCGTAATGACAATGGAACAAAGAAATTGCATCGCAGTTCAACCCTACAGTCCCTATGAGACCTCTCTGCAAGTGCCTAATGTGGCGTCATGCATTGTAGAGACGTTCCTCTGAGATTCAGGCTCCAGGATTCCGATGCTCCACTGAAAATTTACTGTAACACTCAAACCCTCGTAATGACAATGGAACAAAGAAATTGCATCGCAGTTCAACCCTACAGTCCCTATGAGACCTCTCTGCAAGTACCTAATGTGGCGTCATGCATTGTAGAGACGTTCCCCTGAGATTCAGGCTCCAGGATTCCGATGTTCCACTGACAATTTACTGTATCCCTCAAACCCTCGTTATAACAATGCAACAAAGAAATTGCATCGCAGTTCAATTCTACAGTCCCTAAGAGACTTCTCTCCAAGTGACTAATGTGGCGACCTGCATTGTAAAGACGTTCCCCTGAGAGTCAGGCTCATGGATTCCGATGCTCCAGTGACAATTTACTGTATCTCTCAAACCCCCGTAATGACAATGGAACAAAGAAATTGCATCGCAGTTCAACCCTACAGTCCCTATGAGACTTCTCTGCAAGTGCCTAATGTGGCGTCATGCATTGTAGAGACGTTCCCCTGAGATTCAGGATCCAAGATTCCGAAGCTCCAGTGACAATTTACTGTATCCCTCAAACCCTTGTAATGACAATGGAACAAAGAAATTGCATCGCAGTTCAACCCTACAGTCCCTATGAGACTTCTCTGCAAGTGCTTAATGTGGCGTCATGCATTGTAGAGACGTTTCCCTGAATATTCAGGCTCCAGGATTCCGATGCTCCAGTGACAATTTACTGTATCCCTCAAACCCTCGTAATGACAATGGAACAAAGAAATTGCATCGCAGTTCAACCCTACAGTCCCTATGAGATTTCTCTGCAAGTGCCTAATGTGGCGTCATGCATTGTAGAGACGTTCCCCTGAGATTCAGGCTCCAGGATTCCGATGCTCCAGTGACAATTTAAACTATCCCTCAAACCCTCGTAATGACAATGGAACAAAGAAATTGCATCGCAGTTCAACCCTAGAGTCCCTATGAGACTTCTCTGCAAGTGCCTAATGTGGCGTCATGCATTGTAGAGACGTTCCCCTGAGATTCAGGCTCCAGGATTCCGATGCTCCACTGACAATTTACTGTAACCCTCAAACCCTCGTAATGACAATGGAACAAAGAAATTGCATCGCAGTTCAATTCTACAGTCCCCAAAGCGACTTCTCTCCAAGTGACTAATGTGGGACGTGCATTGTACAGACGTGTACCTGAGATTCAGCCTCCAGGATTCCGATGCTCCAGTAATAATTTACAGTATCCCTCAAACCCTCGTAATGACAATGGAACAAAGAAATTGCATCGCAGTTCAACCCTACAGTCCCTATGAGACTTCTCTGCAAGTGCCTAATGTGGCGTCATGCATTGTAGAGACGTTCCCCTGAGATTCAGGCTCCAGGATTCCGATGCTCCAGTGACAATTTACTGTATCCCTCAAACCCTCGTAATGACAATGGAACAAAGAAATTGCATCGCAGTTCAACCCTACAGTCCTTATGAGACTTCCCTGCAAGTGACTAATGTGGCGACCTGCATTGTACAGACGTTCCTCTGAGAGTCAGGCTCCAGGATTCCGATGCTCCAGTGACAATTTACTGTATCCCTCAAACCCTCGTAATGACAATGGAACAAAGAAATGCATCGCAGTTCAACCCTACAGTCCCTATGAGACTTCTCTGCAAGTGCCTAATGTGGCGTCATGCATTGTAGAGACGTTCCCCTGAGATTCAGGCTCCAGGATTCCGATGCTCCAGTGACAATTTACTGTATCCCTCAAACCCTCGTAATGACAATGGAACAAAGAAATTGCATCACAGTTCAATTCTACAGTCCCCAAAGCGAC
Source organism: Schistocerca gregaria (assembly GCF_023897955.1). Lineage (NCBI taxonomy): Eukaryota > Metazoa > Arthropoda > Insecta > Orthoptera > Acrididae > Schistocerca > Schistocerca gregaria. The sequence goes on from NC_064926.1 coordinate 77,443,205, forward strand.
TTCTCTCCAAGTGACTAAAGTGGCGACGTGCATTGTACAGACGTTCCCCTGAGATTCAGCCTCCGGGATTCCGATGCTCCAGTAACAATTTACTGTATCCCTCAAACCCTCGTAATGACAATGGAACAAAGAAATTGCATCGCAGTTCAACCCTACAGTCCCTATGAGACCTCTCTGCAAGTGCCTAATGTGGCGTCATGCATTGTAGAGACGTTCCCCTGAGATTCAGGCTCCAGGATTCCGATGCTCCACTGACAATTGACTGTAACCCTCAAACCCTCGTAATGACAATGGAACAAAGAAATTGCATCGCAGTTCAACCCTACAGTCCCTATGAGACTTCTCTGCAAGTGCCTAATGTGGCGTCATGCATTGTAGAGACGTTCCCCTGAGATTCAGGCTCCAGAATTCCGAAGCTCCAGTGACAATTTACTGTATCCCTCAAACCCTTGTAATGACAATGGAACAAAGAAATTGCATCGCAGTTCAACCCTACAGTCCCTATGAGACTTCTCTGCAAGTGCCTAATGTGGCGTCATGCATTGTAGAGACGTTCCCCTGAGATTCAGGCTCCAGGATTCCGATGCTCCAGTGACAATTTACTGTATCCCTCAAACCCTCGTAATGACAATGGAACAAAGAAATTGCATCGCAGTTCAACCCTACAGTCCCTATGAGACTTCTCTGCAAGTGCCTAATGTGGCGTCATGCATTGTAGAGACGTTCCCCTGAGATTCAGCCTCCAGGATTCCGATGCTCCAGTAACAATTTACTGTATCCCTCAAACCCTCGTAATGACAATGGAACAAAGAAATTGCATCGCAGTTCAACCCTACAGTCCCTATGAGACCTCTCTGCAAGTGCCTAATGTGGCGTCATGCATTGTAGAGACGTTCCCCTGAGATTCAGGCTCCAGGATTCCGATGCTCCACTGAAAATTTACTGTAACACTCAAACCCTCGTAATGACAATGGAACAAAGAAATTGCATCGCAGTTCAACCCTACAGTCCCTATGAGACCTCTCTGCAAGTACCTAATGTGGCGTCATGCATTGTAGAGACGTTCCCCTGAGATTCAGGCTCCAGGATTCCGATGTTCCACTGACAATTTACTGTATCCCTCAAACCCTCGTTATAACAATGCAACAAAGAAATTGCATCGCAGTTCAATTCTACAGTCCCTAAGAGACTTCTCTCCAAGTGACTAATGTGGCGACCTGCATTGTAAAGACGTTCCCCTGAGAGTCAGGCTCATGGATTCCGATGCTCCAGTGACAATTTACTGTATTGCTCAAACCCCCGTAATGACAATGGAACAAAGAAATTGCATCGCAGTTCAACCCTACAGTCCCTATGAGACTTCTCTGCAAGTGCCTAATGTGGCGTCATGCATTGTAGAGACGTTCCCCTGAGATTCAGGATCCAAGATTCCGAAGCTCCAGTGACAATTTACTGTATCCCTCAAACCCTTGTAATGACAATGGAACAAAGAAATTGCATCGCAGTTCAACCCTACAGTCCCTATGAGACTTCTCTGCAAGTGCTTAATGTGGCGTCATGCATTGTAGAGACGTTTCCCTGAAAATTCAGGCTCCAGGATTCCGATGCTCCAGTGACAATTTACTGTATCCCTCAAACCCTCGTAATGACAATGGAACAAAGAAATTGCATCGCAGTTCAACCCTACAGTCCCTATGAGATTTCTCTGCAAGTGCCTAATGTGGCGTCATGCATTGTAGAGACGTTCCCCTGAGATTCAGGCTCCAGGATTCCGATGCTCCAGTGACAATTTAAACTATCCCTCAAACCCTCGTAATGACAATGGAACAAAGAAATTGCATCGCAGTTCAACCCTAGAGTCCCTATGAGACTTCTCTGCAAGTGCCTAATGTGGCGTCATGCATTGTAGAGACGTTCCCCTGAGATTCAGGCTCCAGGATTCCGATGCTCCAGTGACAATTTACTGTAACCCTCAAACCCTCGTAATGACAATGGAACAAAGAAATTGCATCGCAGTTCAATTCTACAGTCCCCAAAGCGACTTCTCTCCAAGTGACTAATGTGGGACGTGCATTGTACAGACGTGTACCTGAGATTCAGCCTCCAGGATTCCGATGCTCCAGTAATAATTTACAGTATCCCTCAAACCCTCGTAATGACAATGGAACAAAGAAATTGCATCGCAGTTCAACCCTACAGTCCCTATGAGACTTCTCTGCAAGTGCCTAATGTGGCGTCATGCATTGTAGAGACGTTCCCCTGAGATTCAGGCTCCAGGATTCCGATGCTCCAGTGACAATTTACTGTATCCCTCAAACCCTCGTAATGACAATGGAACAAAGAAATTGCATCGCAGTTCAACCCTACAGTCCTTATGAGACTTCCCTGCAAGTGACTAATGTGGCGACCTGCATTGTACAGACGATCCTCTGAGAGTCAGGCTCCAGGATTCCGATGCTCCAGTGACAATTTACTGTATCCCTCAAACCCTCGTAATGACAATGGAACAAAGAAATGCATCGCAGTTCAACCCTACAGTCCCTATGAGACTTCTCTGCAAGTGCCTAATGTGGCGTCATGCATTGTAGAGACGTTCCCCTGAGATTCAGGCTCCAGGATTCCGATGCTCCAGTGACAATTTACTGTATCCCTCAAACCCTCGTAATGACAATGGAACAAAGAAATTGCATCACAGTTCAATTCTACAGTCCCCAAAGCGACTTCTCTCCAAGTGACTAAAGTGGCGATGTGCATTGTACAGACGTTCCCCTGAGATTCAGCCTCCGGGATTCCGATGCTCCAGTAACAATTTACTGTATCCCTCAAACCCTTGTAATGACAATGGAACAAAGAAATTGCATCGCAGTTCAACCCTACAGTCCCTATGAGACCACTCTGCAAGTGCCTAATGTGGCGTCATGCATTGTAGAGACGTTCCCCTGAGATTCAGGCTCCAGGATTCCGATGCTCCACTGACAATTGACTGTAACCCTCAAACCCTCGTAATGACATTGGAACAAAGAAATTGCATCGCAGTTCAACCCTACAGTCCCTATGAGACTTCTCTGCAAGTGCCTAATGTGGCGTCATGCATTGTAGAGACGTTCCCCTGAGATTCAGGCTCCAGAATTCCGAAGGTCCAGTGACAATTTACTGTATCCCTCAAACCCTTGTAATGACAATGGAACAAAGAAATTGCATCGCAGTTCAACCCTACAGTCCCTATGAGACTTCTCTGCAAGTGCCTAATGTGGCGTCATGCATTGTAGAGACGTTCCCCTGAGATTCAGGCTCCAGGATTCCGATGCTCCAGTGACAATTTACTGTATCCCTCAAACCCTTGTAATGACAATGGAACAAAGAAATTGCATCGCAGTTCAACCCTACAGTCCCTATGAGACTTCTCTGCAAGTGCATAACGTGGCGTCATGCATTGTAGAGACGTTCCCCTGAGATTCAGGCTCCAGGATTCCGATGATCCAGTGACAATTTACTGTATCCCTCAAACCCTCGTAATGACAATGGAGCAAAGAAATTGCATTGCAGTTCAACCCTACAGTCCCTATGAGACTTCTCTTCAAGTGCCTAATGTGGCGTCATGCATTGTAGAGACGTTCCCCTGAGATTCAGGCTCCAGGATTCCGATGCTCCAGTGACAATTTACTGTATCCCTCAAACCCTCGTAATGACAATGGAACAAAGAAATTGCATCGCAGTTCAACCCTACAGTCCCTATGAGACTTCTCTGCAAGTGCCTAATGTGGCGTCATGCATTGTAGAGACGTTCCCCTGAGATTCATGCTCCAGGATTCCGATGCTCCAGAGACAATTTACTGTATCCCCCAAACCCTCATAATGACAATGGAACAAAGAAATTGCATCGCAGTTCAATTCTACAGTCCCCAAAGCGACTTTTCTCCAAGTGACTAATGTGGCGACGTGCATTGTACAGACGTTCCCCTGAGATTCAGCCTCCAGGATTCCGATGCTCCAGTAACAATTTACTGTATCCCTCAAACCCTCGTAATGACAGTGGAACAAAGAAATTGCATCGCAGTTCAATTCTACAGTCCCCAAAGCGACTTCTCTCCAAGTGACTAAAGTGGCGACGTGCATTGTACAGACGTTCCCCTGAGATTCAGGCTCCAGAATTCCGAAGCTCCAGTGACAATTTACTGTATCCCTCAAACCCTTGTAATGACAATGGAACAAAGAAATTGCATCGCAGTTCAACCCTACAGTCCCTATGAGACTTCTCTGCAAGTGCCTAATGTGGCGTCATGCATTGTAGAGACGTTCCCCTGAGATTCAGGCTCCAGGATTCCGATGCTCCAGTGACAATTTACTGTATCCCTCAAACCCTCGTAATGACAATGGAACAAAGAAATTGCATCGCAGTTCAACCCTACAGTCCCTATGAGACTTCCCTGCAAGTGACTAATGTGGCGACCTGCATTGTACAGACGTTCCTCTGAGAGTCAGGCTCCAGGATTCCGATGCTCCAGTGACAATTTACTGTATCCCTCAAACCCTCGTAATGACAATGGAACAAAGAAATTGCATCGCAGTTCAACCCTACAGTCCCTATGAGACTTCTCTGCAAGTGCCTAATGTGGCGTCATGCATTGTAGAGACGTTCCCCTGAGATTCAGGCTCCAGGATTCCGATGCTCCAGTGACAATTTACTGTATCCCTCAAACCCTCGTAATGACAATGGAACAAAGAAATTGCATCGCAGTTCAATTCTACAGTCCCCAAAGCGACTTCTCTCCAAGTGACTAAAGTGGCGACGTGCATTGTACAGACGTTCGCCTGAGATTCAGCCTCCAGGATTCCGATGCTCCAGTAACAATTTACTGTATCCCTCAAACCCTCGTAATGACAATGGAACAAAGAAATTTCATCGCAGTTCAACCCTACAGTCCCTATGAGACCTCTCTGCAAGTGCCTAATGTGGCGTCATGCATTGTAGAGACGTTCCCCTGAGATTCAGGCTCAAGGATTTCGATGCTCCAGTGACAATTTACTGTATCCCTCAAACCCTCGTAATGACAATGGAACAAAGAAATTGCATCGCAGTTCAATTCTACAGTCCCCAAAGCGACTTCTCTCCAAGTGACTAATGTGGCGTCGTGCTTTGTAGAGACGTTCCCCTGAGATTCAGCCTCCAGGATTCCGATGCTCCAGTAACAATTTACTGTATCCCTCAAACCCTCGTAATGACAATGGAACAAAGAAATTGCATCGCAGTTCAACACTACAGTCCGTATGAGACCTCTCTGCAAGTGCCTAATGTGGCGTCATGCATTGTAGAGACGTTCCCCTGAGATACAGGCTCCAGGATTCCGATGCTCCACTGACAATTTACTGTAACCCTCAAACCCTCGTAATGACAATGGAAAAAAAAATTGCATCGCAGTTCAACCCTACAGTCCCTATGAGACTTCTCTGCAAGTGCCTAATGTGGCGTCATGCATTGTAGAGGCGTTCCCCTGAGATTCAGGCTCCAGGATTCCGATGCTCCAGTGACAATTTACTGTATCCCTCAAACCCTCGTAATGACAATGGAACAAAGAAATTGCATCGCAGTTCAACCCTACAGTCCCTATGAGACTTCTCTGCAAGTGCCTAATGTGGCGTCATGCATTGTAGAGACGTTCCCCTGAGATTCAGGATCCAGGATACCGATGCTCCAGTGACAATTTACTGTAACCCTCAAACCCTCGTAATGACAATGGAACAAAGATATTGCATCGCAGTTCAACCCTACAGTCCCTATGAGACTTCTCTGCAAGTGCCTAATGTGGCTTCATGCATTGTAGAGACGTTCCCCTGAGATTCAGGCTCCAGGATTCCGAAGCTCCAGTGACAATTTACTGTATCCCTCAAACCCTTGTAATGACAAAGCAACAAAGAAATTGCATCGCAGTTCAACCCTACAGTCCCTATGAGACTTCTCTGCAAGTGCCTAATGTGGCGTCACGCATTGTAGAGACGTTTCCCTGAGATTCAGGCTCCAGGATTCCGATGCTCCAGTGACAATTTACTGTATCCCTCAAACCCTCGTAATGACAATGGAACAAAGAAATTGCATCGCAGTTCAACCCTACAGTCCCTATGAGATTTCTCTGCAAGTGCCTAATGTGGCGTCATGCATTGTAGAGACGTTCCCCTGAGATTCAGGCTCCAGGATTCCGATGCTCCAGTGACAATTTACTGTATCCCTCAAACCCTCGTAATGACAATTGAACAAAGAAATTGCATCGCAGTTCAACCCTACAGTCCCTATGAGACTTCTCTGCAAGTGCCTTATGTGGCGTCATGCATTGTAGAGACGTTCCCCTGAGATTCAGGCTAAAGGATTCCGATGCTCCAGTGACAATTTAATGTCACCCTCAAACCCTCGTAATGACAATGGAACAAAGAAATTGCATCGCAGTTCAACCCTACAGTCCCTATGAGACTTCTCTGCAAGTGCCTAATGTGGCGTCATGCATTGTAGAGACGTTCCCCTGAGATTCAGGCTCCAGGATTCCGATGCTCCAGTGACAATTTACTGTATCCCTCAAACCCTCGTAATGACAATGGAACAAAGAAATTGCATCGCAGTCCAACCTTACAGTCCCTATGAGACTTCTCTGCAAGTGCCTAATGTGGCGTCATGCATTGTAGAGACGTTCCCCTGAGATTCAGGCTCCAGGATTCCGATGCTCCAGTGACAATTTACTGTATCCCTCAAACCCTCGTAATGACAATGGAACAAAGAAATTGCATCGCAGTTCAATTCTACAGTCCCCAAAGCGACTTCTCTCCAAGTGACTAATGTGGCGACGTGCATTGTACAGACGTTCCCCTGAGATTCAGCCTCCAGGATTCCAATGCTCCACTGACAATTTACTGTAACCCTCAAACCCTCGTAATGACAATGGAACAAAGAAATTGCATCGCAGTTCAACCCTACAGTCATTATGAGACCTCTCTGCAAGTGCCTAATGTGGCGTCATGCATTGTAGAGACGTTCCCCTGAGATTCAGGCTCAAGGATTTCGATGCTCCAGTGACAATTTACTGTATCCCTCAAACCCTCGTAATGACAATGGAACAAAGAAATTACATCGCAGTTCAATTCTACAGTCCCCAAAGCGACTTCTCTCCAAGTGACTAATGTGGCGTCGTGCATTGTAGAGACGTTCCCCTGAGATTCAGCCTCCAGGATTCCGATGCTCCAGTAACAATTTACTGTATCCCTCAAACCCTCGTAATGACAATGGAACAAAGAAATTGCATCGCAGTTCAACCCTACAGTCCGTATGAGACCTCTCTGCAAGTGCCTAATGTGGCGTCATGCATTGTAGAGACGTTCCCCTGAGATACAGGCTCCAGGATTCCGATGCTCCAGTGACAATTTACTGTAACCCTCAAACCCTCGTAATGACAATGGAAAAAAAAATTGCATCGCAGTTCAACCCTACAGTCCCTATGAGACTTCTCTGCAAGTGCCTAATGTGGCGTCATGCATTGTACAGACGTTCCCCTGAGATTCAGGCTCCAGGATTCCGATGCTCCACTGACAATTTACTGTATCCCTCAAACCCTTGTAATGACAATGGAACAAAGAAATTGCATCGCAGTTCAATTCTACAGTCCCCAAAGCGACTTCTCTCCAAGTGACTAATGTGGCGACGTGCATTGTACAGACGTTCCCCTGAGATTCAGCCTCCAGGATTCCGATGCTCCAGTAACAATTTACTGTAACCCTCAAACCCTCGTAATGACAATGGAACAAAGAAATTGCATCGCAGTTCAACCCTACAGTCCCTATGAGACTTCTCTGCAAGTGCCTAATGTGGCGTCATGCATTGTAGAGACGTTCCCCTGAGATTCAGGCTCCAGAATTCCGAAGCTCCAGTGACAATTTACTGTATCCCTCAAACCCTTGTAATGACAATGGAACAAAGAAATTGCATCGCAGTTCAACCCTAGAGTCCCTATGAGACTTCTCTGCAAGTGCCTAATGTGGCGTCATGCATTGTAGAGACGTTCCCCTGAGATTCAGGCTCAAGGATTCCGATGCTCCAGTGACAATTTACTGTATACCTCAAACCCTCGTAATGACAATGGAACAAAGAAATTGCATCGCAGTTCAATTCTACAGTCCCCAAAGCGACTTCTCTCCAAGTGACTAATGTGGCGTCATGCATTGTAGAGACGTTCCCCTGAGATTCAGGCTCCAGGATTCCGATGCTCCACTGACAATTTACTGTAACCCTAGAACCCTCGTAATGACAATGGAACAAAGAAATTGCATCGCAGTTCAACCCTACAGTCCCTATGAGACTTCTCTGCAAGTGCCTAATGTGGCGTCATGCATTGTAGAGACGTTCCCCTGAGATTCAGGATCCAGGATACCGATGCTCCAGTGACAATTTACTGAAACCCTCAAACCCTCGTAATGACAATGGAATAAAGATATTGCATCGCAGTTCAACCCTACAGTCCCTATGAGACTTCTCTGCAAGTGCCTAATGTGGCGTCATGCATTGTAGAGACGTTCCCCTGAGATTCAGGCTCCAGGATTCCGAAGCTCCAGTGACAATTTACTGTATCCCTCAAACCCTTGTAATGACAAAGGAACAAAGAAATTGCATCGCAGTTCAACCCTACAGTCCCTATGAGACTTCCCTACAAGTGCCTAATGTGGCGTCATGCATTGTAGAGACGTTTCCCTGAGATTCAGGCTCCAGGATTCCGATGCTCCAGTGACAATTTACTGTATCCCTCAAACCCTCGTAATGACAATGGAACAAAGAAATTGCATCGCAGTTCAACTCTACAGTCCCTATGAGATTTCTCTGCAAGTGCCTAATGTGGCGTCATGCATTGTAGAGACGTTCCCCTGAGATTCAGGCTCCAGGATTCCGATGCTCCAGTGACAATTTACTGTATCCCTCAAACCCTCGTAATGACAATTGAACAAAGAAATTGCATCGCAGTTCAACCCTACAGTCCCTATGAGACTTCTCTGCAAGTGCCTAATGTGGCGTCATGCATTGTAGAGACGTTCCCCTGAGATTCAGGCTAAAGGATTCCGATGCTCCAGTGACAATTTACTGTAACCCTCAAACCCTCGTAATGACAATGGAACAAAGAAATTGCATCGCAGTTCAACCCTACAGTCCCTATGAGACTTCTCTGCAAGTGCCTAATGTGGCGTCATGCATTGTAGAGACGTTCCCCTGAGATTCAGGCTCCAGGATTCCGATGCTCCACTGACAATTTACTGTATCCCTCAAACCCTCGTAATGACAATGGAACAAAGAAATTGCATCGCAGTTCAACCTTACAGTCCCTATGAGACTTCTCTGCAAGTGCCTAATGTGGCGTCATGCATTGTAGAGACGTTCCCCTGAGATTCAGGCTCCAGGATTCCGATGCTCCAGTGACAATTTACTGTATCCCTCAAACCCTCGTAATGACAATGGAACAAAGAAATTGCATCGCAGTTCAATTCTACAGTCCCCAAAGCGACTTCTCTCCAAGTGACTAATGTGGCGACGTGCATTGTACAGACGTTCCCCTGAGATTCAGCCTCCAGGATTCCAATGCTCCACTGACAATTTACTGTAACCCTCAAACCCTCGTAATGACAATGGAACAAAGAAATTGCATCGCAGTTCAACCCTACAGTCCCTATGAGACCTCTCTGCAAGTGCCTAATGTGGCGTCATGCATTGTAGAGACGTTCCCCTGAGATTCAGGCTCAAGGATTTCGATGCTCCAGTGACAATTTACTGTATCCCTCAAACCCTCGTAATGACAATGGAACAAAGAAATTGCATCGCAGTTCAATTCTACAGTCCCCAAAGCGACTTCTCTCCAAGTGACTAATGTGGCGTCGTGCATTGTAGAGACGTTCCCCTGAGATTCAGCCTCCAGGATTCCGATGCTCCAGTAACAATTTACTGTATCCCTCAAACCCTCGTAATGACAATGGAACAAAGAAATTGCATCGCAGTTCAACCCTACAGTCCGTATGAGACCTCTCTGCAAGTGCCTAATGTGGCGTCATGCATTGTAGAGACGTTCCCCTGAGATACAGGCTCCATGATTCCGATGCTCCACTGACAATTTACTGTAACCCTCAAACCCTCGTAATGACAATGGAAAAAAAAATGCATCGCAGTTCAACCCTACAGTCCCTATGAGACTTCTCTGCAAGTGCCTAATGTGGCGTCATGCATTGTAGAGACGTTCCCCTGAGATTCAGGCTCCAGGATTCTGATGCTCCAGTGACAATTTACTGTATCCCCCAAAACCCTCGTAATGACAATGGAACAAAGAAATTGCATCGCAGTTCAACCCTACAGTCCCTATGAGACTTCTCTGCAAGTGCCTTATGTGGCGTCATGCATTGTAGAGACGTTCCCCTGAGATTCAGGCTCCAGGATTCCGATGCTCCACTGACAATTTACTGTATCCCTCAAACCCTTGTAATGACAATGGAACAAAGAAATTGCATCGCAGTTCAATTCTACAGTCCCCAAAGCGACTTCTCTCCAAGTGACTAATGTGGCGACGTGCATTGTACAGACGTTCCCCTGAGATTCAGCCTCCAGGATTCCGATGCTCCAGTAACAATTTACTGTAACCCTCAAACCCTCGTAATGACAATGGAACAAAGAAATTGCATCGCAGTTCAACCCTACAGTCCCTATGAGACTTCTCTGCAAGTGCCTAATGTGGTGTCATGCATTGTAGAGACGTTTCCCTGAGATTCAGGTTCCAGAATTCCGAAGCTCCAGTGACAATTTACTGTGTCCCTCAAACCCTTGTAATGACAATGGAACAAAGAAATTGCATCGCAGTTCAACCCTACAGTCCCTATGAGACTTCTCTACAAGTGCCTAATGTGGCGTCATGCATTGTAGAGACGTTTCCCTGAGATTCAGGCTCCAGGATTCCGATGCTCCAGTGACAATTTACTGTATCCCTCAAACCCTCGTAATGACAATGGAACAAAGAAATTGCATCGCAGTTTAACCCTACAGTCCCTATGAGATTTCTCTGCAAGTGCCTAATGTGGCGTCATGCATTGTAGAAACGTTCCCCTGATATTCAGGCTCCAGGATTCCGATGCTCCAGTGACAATTTACTGTATCCCTCAAACCCCCGTAATGACAATGGAACAAAGAAATTGCATCGCAGTTCAATGCTACAGTCCCCAAAGCGACTTCTCTCCAAGTGACCAATGTGGCGACGTGCATTGTACAGACGTTCCCCTGAGAGTCAGGCTCCAGGATTCCGAAGCTCCAGTGACAATTTACTGTATCCCTCAAACCCTCGTTATAACAATGCAACAAAGAAATTGCATCGCAGTTCAATTCTACAGTCCCTAAGAGTCTTCTCTCCAAGTGACTAATGTGGCGACCTGCATTAAACAGACGTTCCCCTGAGAGTCAGGCTCCAGGATTCCGATGCTCCAGTGACAATTTACTGTATCCCTCAAACCCTCGTAATGACAATGGAACAAAGAAATTGCATCGCAGTTCAACCCTACAGTCCCTATGAGACTGCTCTGCAAGTGCCTAATGTGGCGTCATGCATTGTACAGACGTTCCCCTGAGATTCAGGCTCCACGATTCCGATGCTCCAGTAACAATTTACTGTATCTCTCAAACCCTTGTAATGACAATGGAACAAAGAAATTGCATCGCAGTTCAACCCTACAGTCCCTATGAGACTTCTCTGCAAGTGCCTAATGTGGCGTCATGCATTGTAGAGACGTTCCCCTGAGATTCAGGCTCAAGGATTCCGATGCTCCAGTGACAATTTACTGTATCCCTCAAACCCTCGTAATGACAATGGAACAAAGAAATTGCATCGCAGATCAACCCTACAGTCCCTATGAAACTTCTCTGCAAGTGCCTAATGTGGCGTCATGCATTGTAGAGACGTTCCCCTGAGATTCAGGCTCCAGGATTCCGATGCTCCAGTGACAATTTACTGTATCCCTCAAACCCTCGTAATGACAATGGAACAAAGAAATTGCATCGCAGTTCAACCCTACAGTCCCTATGAGACTTCTCTGCAAGTGCCTAATGTGGCGTCATGCATTGTACAGACGTTCCCCTGAGATTCAGGCTGCAGGATTCCGATGCTCCAGTGACAATTTACTGTATCCCTCAAACCCTCGTAATGACAATGGAACAAAGAAATTGCATCGCAGTTCAACCCTACAGTCCCTATGAGATTTCTCTGCAAGTGCCTAATGTGGCGTCATGCATTGTAGAGACGTTCCCCTGAGATTCAGGCTCCCGGATTCCGAAGCTCCAGTGACAATTTACTGTATCCCTCAAACCCTCGTAATGACAATGGAACAAAGAAATTGCATCGCAGTTCAACCCTACAGTCCCTATGAGATTTCTCTGCAAGTGCCTAATGTGGCGTCATGCATTGTAGAGACGTTCCCCTGAGATTCAGGCTCCAGGATTCCAATGCTCCAGTGACAATTTACTGTATCACTCAAACCCTCGTAATGACAATGGAACAAAGAAATTGCATCGCAGTTCAACCCTACAGTCCCTATGAGACTTCTCTGCAAGTCCCTAATGTGGCGTCATGCATTGTAGAGACGTTCCCCTGAGATTCAGGCTCCAGGATTCCGATGCTCCAGTGACAATTTACTGTATCCCTCAAACCCTCGTAATGACAATGGAAAAAAGAAATTGAATCGCAGTTCAATGCTACAGTCCCCAAAGCGACTTCTCTCCAAGTGACTAATGTGGCAACGTGCATTGTACAGACGTTCCCCTGTGAGTCAGGCTCCAGGATTCCGAAGCTCCAGTGACAATTTTCTGTATCCCTCAAACCCTCGTTATAACAATGCAACAAAGAAATTGCATCGCAGTTCAATTCTACAGTCCCTAAGAGACTTCTCTCCAAGTGACTAATGTGGCGACCTGCATTGTAGAGACGTTCCCCTGAGATTCAGACTCCAGGATTCCGATGCTCCAGTGACAATCTACTGTATCCCTCAAACCCTCGTAATGACAATGGAACAAAGAAATTGCATCGCAGTTCAACCCTACCGTCCCTATGAGACTTCTCTGCAAGTGCCTAATATGGCGTCATGCATTGTAGAGACGTTCCCCTGAGATTCAGGCTCCAGGATTACGAATGCTCCAGTGACAATTTACTGCATACCTCAAACCCTCGTAATGACATTGGAACAAAGAAATTGCATCGCAGTTCAACCCTATAGTCCCTATGAGACTTCTCTGCAAGTGCCTAATGTGGCGTCATGCATTGTAGAGACGTTCCCCTGAGATTCAGGCTCCAGGATTCCGATGCTCCAGTGACAATTTACTGTATCCCTCAAACCCTCGTAATGACAATGGAACAAAGAAATTGCATCGCAGTTCAACCCTACAGTCCCTATGAGACTTCTCTGCAAGTGCCTAATGTGGCGTCATGCATTGTAGAGACGTTCCCCTGAGATTCAGGCTGCAGGATTCCGATGCTCCAGTGACAATTTACTGTATCCCTCAAACCCTCGTAATGACAATGGAACAAAGAAATTGCATCGCAGTTCAACCCTACAGTCCCTATGAGACTTCTCTGCAAGTGCCTAATGTGGCGTCATGCATTGTAGAGACGTACCCCTCAGATTCAGCCTCCAGGATTCCGAAGCTCCAGTGACAATTTACTGTATCCCTCAAACCCTTGAAATGACAATGGAACAAAGAAATTGCATCGCAGTTCAACCCTACAGTCCCTATGAGACTTCTCTGCAAGTGCCTAATGTGGCGTCATGCATTGTAGAGACGTTCCCCTGAGATTCAGGCTGCAGGATTCCGATGCTCCAGTGACAATTTACTGTATCCCTCAAACCCTCGTAATGACAATGGAACAAAGAAATTGCATCGCAGTTCAACCCTACAGTCCCTATGAGACTTCTCTGCAAGTGCCTAATGTGGCGTCATGCATTGTAGAGACGTACCCCTGAGATTCAGCCTCCAGGATTCCGAAGCTCCAGTGACAATTTACTGTATCCCTCAAACCCTTGAAATGACAATGGAACAAAGAAATTGCATCGCAGTTTAACCCTACAGTCCATATGAGACTTCTCTGCAAGTGCCTAATGTGGCGTCATTCATTGTAGAGACGTTCCCCTGAGATTCAGGCTCCAGGATTCCGATGCTCCAGTGACAATTTACTGTATCCCTCAAACCCTCGTAATGACAATGGGACAAAGAAATTGCATCGCAGTTCAACCCTACAGTCCCTATGAGACTTCTTTGCAAGTGCCTAATGTGGCGTCATGCATTGTAGAGACGTTCCCCTGAGATTCAGGCTCCAGGATTCCGATGCTCCAGTGACAATTTACTGTATCCCTCAAACCCTCGTATTGACAATGGAACAAAGAAATTGTTGCATCGCAGTTCAACCCTACAGTCCCTATGAGACTTCTCTGCAAGTGCCTAATGTGGCGTCATGCATTGTAGATACGTTCCCCTGAGATTCAGGCTCCAGGATTCCGATGCTCCAGTAACAATTTTCTGTATCCCTCAAACCCTCGTAATGACAATGGAACAAAGAAATTGCATCGCAGTTCAATTCTACAATCCCCAAAGCGACTTCTCTCCAAGTGACTAATGTGGCGACGTGCATTGTAGAGACGTTCCCCTGAGATTCAGGCTCCAGGATTCCGATGCTCCAGTAACAATTTCCTGTATCCCTCAAACCCTCGTAATGACAATGGAACAAAGAAATTGCATCGCAGTTCAACCCTACAATGCCTATGAGACTTCTCTGCAAGTGCCTAATGTGGCGTCATGCATTGTAGAGACGTTCCCCTGAGATTCACGCTGCAGGATTCCGATGCTCCAGTGACAATTTACTGTATCCCTCAAACCCTCGTAATGACAATGGAACAAAGAAATTGCATCGCAGTTCAACCCTACAGTCCCTATGAGACTTCTCTGCAAGTGCCTAATGTGGCGTCATGCATTGTAGAGACGTTCCCCTGAGATTCAGGCTCCAGGAATCCGATGCTCCAGTGACAATTTACTGTATCCCTCAAACCCTCGTAATGACAATGGAACAAAGAAATTGCATCGCAGTTCAACCCTACAGTCCCTATGAGACTTCTCTGCAAGTGCCTAATGTGGCGTCATGCATTGTAGAGACGTTCCCCTGAGATTCAGGCTGCAGGATTCCGATGCTCCAGTGACAATTTACTGTATCCCTCAAACCCTCGTAATGACAATGGAAGAAAGAAATTGCATCGCAGTTCAACCCTACTGTCCCTATGAGACTTCTCTGCAAGTGCCTAATGTGGCGTCATGCATTGTAGAGACGTACCCCTGAGATTCAGCCTCCAGGATTCCGAAGCTCCAGTGACAATTTACTGTATCCCTCAAACCCTTGTAATGACAATGGAACAAAGAAATTGCATCGCAGTTCAACCCTACAGTCCCTATGAGACTTCTCTGCAAGTGCCTAATGTGGCGTCATTCATTGTAGAGACGTTCCCCTGAGATTCAGGCTCCAGGATTCCGATGCTCCAGTGACAATTTACTGTATCCCTCAAACCCTCGTAATGACAATGGAACAAAGAAATTGCATCGCAGTTCTACCCTACAGTCCCTATGAGACTTCTCAGCAAGTGCCTAATGTGGCGTCATGCATTGTAGATACGTTCCCCTGAGATTCAGGCTCCAGGATTCCGATGCTCCAGTAACAATTTTCTGTATCCCTCAAACCCTCGTAATGACAATGGAACAAAGAAATTGCATCGCAGTTCAATTCTACAGTCCCCAAAGCGACTTCTCTCCAAGTGACTAATGTGGCGACGTGCATTGTAGAGACGTTCCCCTGAGATTCAGGCTCCAGGATTCCGATGCTCCAGTAACAATTTACTGTATCCCTCAAACCCTCGTAATGACAATGGAACAAAGAAATTGCATCGCAGTTCAACCCTACAATGCCTATGAGACTTCTCTGCAAGTGCCTAATGTGGCGTCATGCATTGTAGAGACGTTCCCCTGAGATTCACGCTGCAGGATTCCGATGCTCCAGTGACAATTTACTGTATCCCTCAATCCCTCGTAATGACAATGGAACAAAGAAATTGCATCGCAGTTCAACCCTACAGTCCCTATGAGACTTCTCTGCAAATGCCTAATGTGGCGTCTTGCATTGTAGAGACGTTCCCCTGAGATTCCGGCTGCAGGAATCCGATGCTCCAGTGACAATTTACTGTATCCCTCAAACCCTCGTAATGACAATGGAACAAAGAAATTGCATCGCAGTTCAACCCTACAGTCCCTATGAGACTTCTCTGCAAGTGCCTAATGTGGCGTCATGCATTGTAGAGACGTTCCCCTGAGATTCAGCCTCCAGGATTCCGATGCTCCAGTAACAATTTACTGTAACCCTCAAACCCTCGTAATGACAATGGAACAAAGAAATTGCATCGCAGTTCAACCCTACAGTCCCTATGAGACTTCTCTGCAAGTGCCTAATGTGGTGTCATGCATTGTAGAGACGTTTCCCTGAGATTCAGGTTCCAGAATTCCGAAGCTCCAGTGACAATTTACTGTGTCCCTCAAACCCTTGTAATGACAATGGAACAAAGAAATTGCATCGCAGTTCAACCCTACAGTCCCTATGAGACTTCTCTACAAGTGCCTAATGTGGCGTCATGCATTGTAGAGACGTTTCCCTGAGATTCAGGCTCCAGGATTCCGATGCTCCAGTGACAATTTACTGTATCCCTCAAACCCTCGTAATGACAATGGAACAAAGAAATTGCATCGCAGTTTAACCCTACAGTCCCTATGAGATTTCTCTGCAAGTGCCTAATGTGGCGTCATGCATTGTAGAGACGTTCCCCTGATATTCAGGCTCCAGGATTCCGATGCTCCAGTGACAATTTACTGTATCCCTCAAACCCCCGTAATGACAATGGAACAAAGAAATTGCATCGCAGTTCAATGCTACAGTCCCCAAAGCGACTTCTCTCCAAGTGACCAATGTGGCGACGTGCATTGTACAGACGTTCCCCTGAGAGTCAGGCTCCAGGATTCCGAAGCTCCAGTGACAATTTACTGTATCCCTCAAACCCTCGTTATAACAATGCAACAAAGAAATTGCATCGCAGTTCAATTCTACAGTCCCTAAGAGTCTTCTCTCCAAGTGACTAATGTGGCGACCTGCATTAAACAGACGTTCCCCTGAGAGTCAGGCTCCAGGATTCCGATGCTCCAGTGACAATTTACTGTATCCCTCAAACCCTCGTAATGACAATGGAACAAAGAAATTGCATCGCAGTTCAACCCTACAGTCCCTATGAGACTGCTCTGCAAGTGCCTAATGTGGCGTCATGCATTGTACAGACGTTCCCCTGAGATTCAGGCTGCAGGATTCCGATGCTCCAGTGACAATTTACTGTAACCCTCAAACACTCGTAATGACAATGGAACAAAGAAATTGCATCGCAGTTCAATGCTACAGTCCCCAAAGCGACTTCTCTCCAAGTGACTAATGTGGCGACGTGCATTGTACAGACGTTCCCCTGAGAGTCAGGCTCCAGGATTCCGAAGCTCCAGTGACAATTTACTGTATCCCTCAAACCCTCGTTATAACAATGCAACAAAGAAATTGCATCGCATTTCAATTCTACAGTCCCTAAGAGACTTCTCTCCAAGTGACTAATGTGGCGACCTGCATTGTACAGACGTTCCCCTGAGAGTCAGGCTCCAGGATTCTGATGCTCCAGTGACAATTTACTGTATCCCTCAATCCCTCGTAATGACAATGGAACAAAGAAATTGCATCGCAGTTCAACCCTACAGTCCCTATGAGACTTCTCTGCAAGTGCCTAATGTGGCGTCATGCATTGTACAGACGTTCCCCTGAGATTCAGGCTGCAGGATTCCGATGCTCCAGTGACAATTTACTGTATCCCTCAAACCCTCGTAATGACAATGGAACAAAGAAATTGCATCGCAGTTCAACCCTACAGTCCCTATGAGATTTCTCTGCAAGTGCCTAATGTGGCGTCATGCATTGTAGAGACGTTCCCCTGAGATTCAGGCTCCCGGATTCCGAAGCTCCAGTGACAATTTACTGTATCCCTCAAACCCTCGTAATGACAATGGAACAAAGAAATTGCATCGCAGTTCAACCCTACAGTCCCTATGAGATTTCTCTGCAAGTGCCTAATGTGGCGTCATGCATTGTAGAGACGTTCCCCTGAGATTCAGGCTCCAGGATTCCAATGCTCCAGTGACAATTTACTGTATCACTCAAACCCTCGTAATGACAATGGAACAAAGAAATTGCATCGCAGTTCAACCCTACAGTCCCTATGAGACTTCTCTGCAAGTCCCTAATGTGGCGTCATGCATTGTAGAGACGTTCCCCTGAGATTCAGGCTCCAGGATTCCGATGCTCCAGTGACAATTTACTGTATCCCTCAAACCCTCGTAATGACAATGGAAAAAAGAAATTGAATCGCAGTTCAATGCTACAGTCCCCAAAGCGACTTCTCTCCAAGTGACTAATGTGGCAACGTGCATTGTACAGACGTTCCCCTGTGAGTCAGGCTCCAGGATTCCGAAGCTCCAGTGACAATTTTCTGTATCCCTCAAACCCTCGTTATAACAATGCAACAAAGAAATTGCATCGCAGTTCAATTCTACAGTCCCTAAGAGACTTCTCTCCAAGTGACTAATGTGGCGACCTGCATTGTAGAGACGTTCCCCTGAGATTCAGACTCCAGGATTCCGATGCTCCAGTGACAATCTACTGTATCCCTCAAACCCTCGTAATGACAATGGAACAAAGAAATTGCATCGCAGTTCAACCCTACCGTCCCTATGAGACTTCTCTGCAAGTGCCTAATGTGGCGTCATGCATTGTAGAGACGTTCCCCTGAGATTCAGGCTCCAGGATTACGAATGCTCCAGTGACAATTTACTGCATACCTCAAACCCTCGTAATGACATTGGAACAAAGAAATTGCATCGCAGTTCAACCCTATAGTCCCTATGAGACTTCTCTGCAAGTGCCTAATGTGGCGTCATGCATTGTAGAGACGTTCCCCTGAGATTCAGGCTCCAGGATTCCGATGCTCCAGTGACAATTTACTGTATCCCTCAAACCCTCGTAATGACAATGGAACAAAGAAATTGCATCGCAGTTCAACCCTACAGTCCCTATGAGACTTCTCTGCAAGTGCCTAATGTGGCGTCATGCATTGTAGAGACGTTCCCCTGAGATTCAGGCTGCAGGATTCCGATGCTCCAGTGACAATTTACTGTATCCCTCAAACCCTCGTAATGACAATGGAACAAAGAAATTGCATCGCAGTTCAACCCTACAGTCCCTATGAGACTTCTCTGCAAGTGCCTAATGTGGCGTCATGCATTGTAGAGACGTACCCCTCAGATTCAGCCTCCAGGATTCCGAAGCTCCAGTGACAATTTACTGTATCCCTCAAACCCTTGAAATGACAATGGAACAAAGAAATTGCATCGCAGTTCAACCCTACAGTCCCTATGAGACTTCTCTGCAAGTGCCTAATGTGGCGTCATGCATTGTAGAGACGTTCCCCTGAGATTCAGGCTGCAGGATTCCGATGCTCCAGTGACAATTTACTGTATCCCTCAAACCCTCGTAATGACAATGGAACAAAGAAATTGCATCGCAGTTCAACCCTACAGTCCCTATGAGACTTCTCTGCAAGTGCCTAATGTGGCGTCATGCATTGTAGAGACGTACCCCTGAGATTCAGCCTCCAGGATTCCGAAGCTCCAGTGACAATTTACTGTATCCCTCAAACCCTTGAAATGACAATGGAACAAAGAAATTGCATCGCAGTTTAACCCTACAGTCCATATGAGACTTCTCTGCAAGTGCCTAATGTGGCGTCATTCATTGTAGAGACGTTCCCCTGAGATTCAGGCTCCAGGATTCCGATGCTCCAGTGACAATTTACTGTATCCCTCAAACCCTCGTAATGACAATGGGACAAAGAAATTGCATCGCAGTTCAACCCTACAGTCCCTATGAGACTTCTTTGCAAGTGCCTAATGTGGCGTCATGCATTGTAGAGACGTTCCCCTGAGATTCAGGCTCCAGGATTCCGATGCTCCAGTGACAATTTACTGTATCCCTCAAACCCTCGTAATGACAATGGAACAAAGAAATTGCATCGCAGTTCAACCCTACAGTCCCTATGAGACTTCTCTGCAAGTGCCTAATGTGGCGTCATGCATTGTAGAGACGTTCCCCTGAGATTCAGGCTCCAGGAATCCGATGCTCCAGTGACAATTTACTGTATCCCTCAAACCCTCGTAATGACAATGGAACAAAGAAATTGCATCGCAGTTCAACCCTACAGTCCCTATGAGACTTCTCTGCAAGTGCCTAATGTGGCGTCATGCATTGTAGAGACGTTCCCCTGAGATTCAGGCTGCAGGATTCCGATGCTCCAGTGACAATTTACTGTATCCCTCAAACCCTCGTAATGACAATGGAACAAAGAAATTGCATCGCAGTTCAACCCTACTGTCCCTATGAGACTTCTCTGCAAGTGCCTAATGTGGCGTCATGCATTGTAGAGACGTACCCCTGAGATTCAGCCTCCAGGATTCCGAAGCTCCAGTGACAATTTACTGTATCCCTCAAACCCTTGTAATGACAATGGAACAAAGAAATTGCATCGCAGTTCAACCCTACAGTCCCTATGAGACTTCTCTGCAAGTGCCTAATGTGGCGTCATTCATTGTAGAGACGTTCCCCTGAGATTCAGGCTCCAGGATTCCGATGCTCCAGTGACAATTTACTGTATCCCTCAAACCCTCGTAATGACAATGGAACAAAGAAATTGCATCGCAGTTCTACCCTACAGTCCCTATGAGACTTCTCAGCAAGTGCCTAATGTGGCGTCATGCATTGTAGATACGTTCCCCTGAGATTCAGGCTCCAGGATTCCGATGCTCCAGTAACAATTTTCTGTATCCCTCAAACCCTCGTAGTGACAATGGAACAAAGAAATTGCATCGCAGTTCAATTCTACAGTCCCCAAAGCGACTTCTCTCCAAGTGACTAATGTGGCGACGTGCATTGTAGAGACGTTCCCCTGAGATTCAGGCTCCAGGATTCCGATGCTCCAGTAACAATTTACTGTATCCCTCAAACCCTCGTAATGACAATGGAACAAAGAAATTGCATCGCAGTTCAACCCTACAATGCCTATGAGACTTCTCTGCAAGTGCCTAATGTGGCGTCATGCATTGTAGAGACGTTCCCCTGAGATTCACGCTGCAGGATTCCGATGCTCCAGTGACAATTTACTGTATCCCTCAATCCCTCGTAATGACAATGGAACAAAGAAATTGCATCGCAGTTCAACCCTACAGTCCCTATGAGACTTCTCTGCAAATGCCTAATGTGGCGTCTTGCATTGTAGAGACGTTCCCCTGAGATTCCGGCTGCAGGAATCCGATGCTCCAGTGACAATTTACTGTATCCCTCAAACCCTCGTAATGACAATGGAACAAAGAAATTGCATCGCAGTTCAACCCTACAGTCCCTATGAGACTTCTCTGCAAGTGCCTAATGTGGCGTCATGCATTGTAGAGACGTTCCCCTGAGATTCAGGCTCCAGGATTCCGATGCTCCAGTGACAATTTACTGTATCCCTCAAACCCTCGTAATGACAATGGAACAAAGAAATTGCATCGCAGTTCAACCCTACAGTCCCTATGAGACTTCTCTGCAAGTGCCTAATGTGGCGTCATGCATTGTAGAGACGTTCCCCTGAGATTCAGGCTCCAGGATTGCGAAGCTCCAGTGACAATTTACTGTATCCCTCAAACCCTTGTAATGACAATGGAACAAAGAAATTGCATCGCAGTTCAACCCTACAGTCATTATGAGACTTCTCTGCAAGTGCCTAATGTGGCGTCATGCATTGTAGAGACGTTCCCCTGAGATTCAGGCTCCAGGATTCCGATGCTCCAGTGACAATTTACTGTATCCCTCAAACCCTCGTAATGACAATGGAACAAAGAAATTGCATCGCAGTTCAACCCTACAGTCCCTATGAGACTTCTCTGCAAGTGCCTAATGTGGCGTCATCCATTGTAGAGACGTTCCCCTGAGATTCAGGCTCCAGGATTCAGATGCTCCAGTGACAATTTACTGTATCCCTCAAACCCTCGTAATGACAATGGAACAAAGAAATTGCATCGCAGTTCAACCCTACAGTCCCTATGAGACTTCTCTGCAAGTGCCTAATGTGGCGTCATGCATTGTAGAGACGTTCCCCTGAGATTCAGGCTCCAGGATTCCGATGCTCCACTGACAATTTGGTGTAACCCTCAAACCCTCGTAATGACAATGGAACAAAGAAATTGCATCGCAGTTCAACCCTACAGTCCCTATGAGACCTCTCTTCAAGTGCCTAATGTGGCGTCATGCATTGTAGAGACGTTCCCCTGAGATTCGGGCTCCAGGATTCCGATGCTCCACTGACAATTTACTATAACCCTCAAACCCTCGTAATGACAATGGAACAAAGAAATTGCATCGCAGTTCAATTCTACAGTCCCCAAAGCGACTTCTCTCAAAGTGACTAATGTGGCGACGTGCATTGTACAGACGTTCCCCTAAGATTCAGGCTCCAGGATTCCGATGCTCCACTGACAATTTACTGTAATCCTCAAACCCTCGTAATGACAATGGAACAACGAAATTGCATCGCAGTTCAACCCTACAGTCCCTATGAGACCTTTCTGCAAGTGACTAATGTGGCGTCATGCATTGTAGAGATGTTCCCCTGAGATTCACGCTCCAGGATTCCGATGCTCCAGTGACAATTTACTGTATCCCTCAAACCCTCGTAATGACAATGGAACAAAGAAATTGCATCGCAGTTCAACCCTACAGTCCCTATGAGACTTCTCTGCAAGTGCCTAATGTGGCGTCATGCAATGTAGAGACGTTCCCCTGAGATTCAGGCTGCAGGATTCCGATGCTCCAGTGACAATTTACTATATCCCTCAAACCCTCGTAATGACAATGGAACAAAGAAATTGCATCGCAGTTCAATTCTACAGTCCCCAAAGCGACTTCTCTCCAAGTGACTAATGTGGCGACGTGCATTGTACAGAGGTTCCCCTGAGATTCAGGCTCCAGGATTCCGATGCTCCAGTGACAATTTACTGTATCCCTCAAACCCTCGTAATGACAATGGATCAAAGAAATTGCATCGCACTTCAACCCTACAGTCCCTATGAGACCTCTCTGCAAGTGCCTAATGTGGCGTCATGCATTGTAGAGACGTTCCCCTGAGATTCAGGCTCCAGGATTCCGATGCTCCACTGACAATTTACTGTATCCCTCAAACCCTCGTAATGACAATGGAACAAAGAAATTGCGTCGCAGTTCAACCCTACAGTCCCTATGAGACTTCTCTGCAAGTGCCTAATGTGGCGTCATGCATTGTAGAGACGTTCCCCAGAGATTCAGGCTCCAGGATTCCGATGCTCCAGTGACAATTTACTGTATCCCTCAAACCCTCGTTATAACAATGCAACAAAGAAATTGCATCGCAGTTCAATTCTACAGTCCCTAAGAGACTTCTCTCCAAGTAACTAATGTGGCGACCTGCATTGTACAGACGTTCCCCTGAGAGTCAGGCTCCAGGATTCCGATGCTCCAGTGACAATTTACTGTATCCCTCAAACCCTCGTAATGACAATGGAACAAAGAAATTGCATCGCAGTTCAACCCTACAGTCCCTATGAGACTTCTCTGCAAGTGCCTAATGTGGCGTCATGCATTGTAGAGACGTTCCCCTGAGGTTCAGGCTCCAGTATTCCGATGCTCCAGTGACAATTTACTGTATCCCTCAAATCCTTGTAATGACAATGGAACAAAGAAATTGCATCGCAGTTCAACCCTACAGTCCCTATGAGACTTCTCTGCAAGTGCCTAATGTGGCGTCATGCATTGCAGAGACGTTCCCCTGAGATTCAGCCTCCAGGATTCCGATGCTCCAGTGACAATTTACTGTATCCCTCAAACCCTCGTAATGATAATGGAACAAACAAATTGCATCGCAGCTCAACCCTACAGTCCCTATGAGACTTCTCTGCAAGTGCCTAATGTGGCGTCATGCATTGTAGAGACGTTCCCCTGAGATTCAGGCTCCAGGATTCCGATGCTCCAGTGACAATTTACTGTATCCCTCAAACCATCGTAATGACAATGGAACAAAGAAATTGCATCGCAGTTCAACCCTACAGTCCCTATGCGATTTCTCTGCAAGTGCCTAATGTGGCGTCATGCATTGTAGAGATGTTCCCCTGAGATTCAGGCTCCAGGATTCCTATGCTCCAGTGACAATTTACTGTATCCCTCAAACCCTCGTAATGACAATGGAACAAAGAAATTGCATCGCAGTTCAACCCTACAGTCCCTATGAGACTTCTCTGCAAGTGCCTAATGTGGCGTCATGCATTGTAGAGACGTTCCCCTGAGATTCAGGCTGCAGGATTCCGATGCTCCAGTGACAATTTACTGTATCCCTCAAACCCTCGTAATGACAATGGAACAAAGAAATTGCATCGCAGTTCAATTCTACAGTCCCTAAGAGACTTCTCTCCAAGTGACTAATGTGGCGTCATGCATTGTACAGACGTTCCCCTGAGAGTCAGGCTCCAGGATTCCGATGCTCCAGTGACAATTTACTGTATCCCTCAAACCCTCGTAATGACAATGGAACAAAGAAATTGCATCGCAGTTCAACCCTACAGTCCCTATGAGACTTCTCTGCAAGTGACTAATGTGGCGACCTGCATTGTAGAGACGTTCCCCTGAGATTCAGGCTCCAGGATTCCGATGCTCCAGTGACAATTTACTGTAACCCTCAAACCCTCGTAATGACAATGGAACAAAGAAATTGCATCGCAGTTCAACCCTACAGTCCCTATGAGACTTCTCTGCAAGTGCCTAATGTGGCGTCATGCATTGTAGACACGTTCCCCTGAGATTCAGCATCCAGGATTCCGATGTTCCACTGACAATTTACTGTAATCCTCAAACCCTCGTAATGACAATGGAACAAAGAAATTGCATCGCATTTCAACCCTACAGTCCCTATGAGACTTCTCTGCAAGTGCCTAATGTGGCGTCATGCATTGTAGAGACGTTCCCCTGAGATTCAGGCTGCAGGATTCCGATGCTCCACTGACAATTTACTGTATCCCTCAAACCCTCGTAATGACAATGGAACAAAGAAATTGCATCGCAGTTCAACCCTACAGTCCCTATGAGACTTCTCTGCAAGTGCCTAATGTGGCGTCATGCATTCTAGAGACGTTCCCCTGAGATTCAGGCTCCAGGATTCCGATGCTCCAGTGACAAGTTACTGTATCCCTGAAACCCTCGTAATGACAATGGAACAAAGAAATTGCATCGCAGTTCAACCCTACAGTCCCTATGCGATTTCTTTGCAAGTGCCTAATGTGGCGTCATGCATTGTAGAGATGTTCCCCTGAGATTCACGCTCCAGGATTCCGATGCTCCAGTGACAATTTACTGTATCCGTCAAACCCTCGTAATGACAATGGAACAAAGAAATTGCATCGCAGTTCAATTCTACAGTCCCCAAAGCGACTTCTCTCCAAGTGACTAATGTGGCGACGTGCATTGTACAGACGTTCCCCTGAGATTCAGCCTCCAGGATTCAGATGCTCCAGTAACAATTTACTGTAACCCTCAAACCCTCGTAATGACAATGGAACAAAGAAATTGCATCGCAGTTCAACCCTACAGTCCCTATGAGACTTCTCTGCAAGTGCCTAATGTGGCGTCATGCATTGTAGAGACGTTCCCCTGAGATTCAGGCTCCAGAATTCCGAAGCTCCAGTGACAATTTACTGTATCCCTCAAACCCTTGTAATGACAATGGAACAAAGAAATTGCATCGCAGTTCAACCCTAGAGTCCCTATGAGTCTTCTCTGCAAGTGCCTAATGTGGCGTCATGCATTGTAGAGACGTTCCCCTGAGATTCAGGCTCAAGGATTCCGATGCTCCAGTGACAATTTACTGTATACCTCAAACCCTCGTAATGACAATGGAACAAAGAAATTGCATCGCAGTTCAATTCTACAGTCCCCAAAGCGACTTCTCTCCAAGTGACTAATGTGGCGACGTGCATTGTACAGACGTTCCCCTGAGATTCAGGCTCCAGGATTCCGATGCTCCAGTAACAATTTACTGTATCCGTCAAACCCTCGTAATGACAATGGAACAAAGAAATTGCATCGCAGTTCAACCCTACAGTCCCTATGAGACTTCTCTGCAAGTGCCTAATGTGGCGTCATGCATTGTAGAGACGTTCCCCTGAGATTCAGGATCCAGGATACCGATGCTCCAGTGACAATTTACTGTAACCCTCAAACCCTCGTAATGACAATGGAATAAAGATATTGCATCGCAGTTCAACCCTACAGTCCCTATGAGACTTCTCTGCAAGTGCCTAATGTGGCGTCATGCATTGTAAAGACGTTCCCCTGAGATTCAGGCTCCAGGATTCCGAAGCTCCAGTGACAATTTACTGTATCCCTCAAACCCTTGTAATGACAATGGAACAAAGAAATTGCATCGCAGTTCAACCCTACAGTCCCTATGAGACTTCTCTACAAGTGCCTAATGTGGCGTCATGCATTGTAGAGACGTTTCCCTGAGATTCAGGCTCCAGGATTCCGATGCTCCAGTGACAATTTACTGTATCCCTCAAACCCTCGTAATGACAATGGAACAAAGAAATTGCATCGCAGTTCAACCCTACAGTCCCTATGAGATTTCTCTGCAAGTGCCTAATGTGGCGTCATGCATTGTAGAGACGTTCCCCTGAGATTCAGGCTCCAGGATTCCGATGCTCCAGTGACAATTTACTGTATCCCTCAAACCCTCGTAATGACAATTGAACAAAGAAATTGCATCGCAGTTCAACCCTACAGTCCCTATGAGACTTCTCTGCAAGTGCCTAATGTGGCGTCATGCATTGTAGAGACGTTCCCCTGAGATTCAGGCTCCAGGATTCCGATGCTCCAGTGACAATTTACTGTAACCCTCAAACCCTCGTAATGACAATGGAACAAAGAAATTGCATCGCAGTTCAACCCTACAGTCCCTATGAGACTTCTCTCGAAGTGACTAATGTGGCGACGTGCATTGTACAGACGTTCCCCTGAGATTCACCCTCCAGGATTCCGATGCTCCACTGACAATTTACTGTAACCCTCAAACCCTCGTAATGACAATGGAACAAAGAAATTGCATCGCAGTTCAACCCTACAGTCCCTATGAGACTTCTCTGCAAGTGCCTAATGTGGCGTCATGCATTGTAGAGACGTTCCCCTGAGATTCAGGCTCCAGGATTCCGATGCTCCAGTGACAATTTACTGTATCCCTCAGACCCTTGTAATGACAATGGAACAAAGAAATTGCATCGCAGTTCAACCCTACAGTCCCTATGAGACTTCTCTGCAAGTGCCTAATGTGGCGTCATGCATTGTAGAGACGTTCCACTGAGATTCAGGCTCCAGGATTCCGATGCTCCAGTGACAATTTACTGTATCCCTCAAACCCTCATAATGACAATGGAACAAAGAAATTGCATCGCAGTTCAACCCTACAGTCCCTATGAGACCTCTCTGCAAGTGCCTAATGTTGCGTCATGCATTGTAGAGACGTTCCCCTGAGATTCAGGCTCCAGGATTCCGATGCTCCACTGACAATTTACTGTAACCCTCAAACCCTCGTAATGACAATGGAACAAAGAAATTGCATCGCAGTTCAACCCTACAGTCCCTATGAGACTTCTCTGCAAGTGCCTAATGTGGCGTCATGCATTGTAGAGACGTTCCCCTGAGATTCAGGCTCCAGAATTCCGAAGCTCCAGTGACAATTTACTGTATCCCTCAAAACCTTGTAATGACAATGGAACAAAGAAATTGCATCGCAGTTCAACCCTAGAGTCCCTATGAGACTTCTCTGCAAGTGCCTAATGTGGCGTCATGCATTGTAGAGACGTTCCCCTGAGATTCAGGCACAAGGATTCCAATGCTCCAGTGACAATTTACTGTATCCCTCAAACACTCGTAAAGACAATGGAACAAAGAAATTGCATCGCAGTTCAACCCTACAGTCCCTGTGAGACTTCTCTGCAAGTGCCTAATGTGGCGTCATGCATTATAGAGACGTTCCCCTGAGATTCCGGCTCCAGGATTCCGATGCTCCAGTGACAATTTACTGTATCCCTCAAACCCTCGTAATGACAATGGAACAAAGAAATTGCATCGCAGTTCAACCCTATAGTCCCTATGAGACTTCTCTGCAAGTGCCTAATGTGGCGTCATGCATTGTAGAGACATACCCCTGAGATTCAGCCTCCAGGATTCCGAAGCTCCAGTGACAATTTACTGTATCCCTCAAACCCTTGTAATGACAATGGAACAAAGAAATTGCATCGCAGTTCAACCCTACAGTCCCTATGAGACTTCTCTGCAAGTGCCTAATGTGGCGTCATTCATTGTAGAGACTTTCCCCTGAGATTCAGGCTCCAGGATTCCGATGCTCCAGTGACAATTTACTGTATCCCTCAAACCCTCGTAATGACAATGGAACAAAGAAATTGCATCGCAGTTCTACCCTACAGTCCCTATGAGACTTCTTTGCAAGTGCCTAATGTGGCGTCATGCATTGTAGAGACGTTCCCCTGAGATTCAGGCTCCAGGATTCCGATGCTCCAGTGACAATTTACTGTATCCCTCAAACCCTCGTAATGACAATGGAACAAAGAAATTGCATCGCAGTTCAACCCTACAGTCCCTATGAGACCTTTCTGCAAGTGACTAATGTGGCGTCATGCATTGTAGAGATGTTCCCCTGAGATTCACGCTCCAGGATTCCGATGCTCCAGTGACAATTTACTGTATCCCTCAAACCCTCGTAATGACAATGGAACAAAGAAATTGCATCGCAGTTCAACCCTACAGTCCCTATGAGACTTCTCTGCAAGTGCCTAATGTGGCGTCATGCAATGTAGAGACGTTCCCCTGAGATTCAGGCTGCAGGATTCCGATGCTCCAGTGACAATTTACTATATCCCTCAAACCCTCGTAATGACAATGGAACAAAGAAATTGCATCGCAGTTCAATTCTACAGTCCCCAAAGCGACTTCTCTCCAAGTGACTAATGTGGCGACGTGCATTGTACAGAGGTTCCCCTGAGATTCAGGCTCCAGGATTCCGATGCTCCAGTGACAATTTACTGTATCCCTCAAACCCTCGTAATGACAATGGATCAAAGAAATTGCATCGCACTTCAACCCTACAGTCCCTATGAGACCTCTCTGCAAGTGCCTAATGTGGCGTCATGCATTGTAGAGACGTTCCCCTGAGATTCAGGCTCCAGGATTCCGATGCTCCACTGACAATTTACTGTATCCCTCAAACCCTCGTAATGACAATGGAACAAAGAAATTGCGTCGCAGTTCAACCCTACAGTCCCTATGAGACTTCTCTGCAAGTGCCTAATGTGGCGTCATGCATTGTAGAGACGTTCCCCAGAGATTCAGGCTCCAGGATTCCGATGCTCCAGTGACAATTTACTGTATCCCTCAAACCCTCGTTATAACAATGCAACAAAGAAATTGCATCGCAGTTCAATTCTACAGTCCCTAAGAGACTTCTCTCCAAGTAACTAATGTGGCGACCTGCATTGTACAGACGTTCCCCTGAGAGTCAGGCTCCAGGATTCCGATGCTCCAGTGACAATTTACTGTATCCCTCAAACCCTCGTAATGACAATGGAACAAAGAAATTGCATCGCAGTTCAACCCTACAGTCCCTATGAGACTTCTCTGCAAGTGCCTAATGTGGCGTCATGCATTGTAGAGACGTTCCCCTGAGGTTCAGGCTCCAGTATTCCGATGCTCCAGTGACAATTTACTGTATCCCTCAAATCCTTGTAATGACAATGGAACAAAGAAATTGCATCGCAGTTCAACCCTACAGTCCCTATGAGACTTCTCTGCAAGTGCCTAATGTGGCGTCATGCATTGCAGAGACGTTCCCCTGAGATTCAGCCTCCAGGATTCCGATGCTCCAGTGACAATTTACTGTATCCCTCAAACCCTCGTAATGATAATGGAACAAACAAATTGCATCGCAGCTCAACCCTACAGTCCCTATGAGACTTCTCTGCAAGTGCCTAATGTGGCGTCATGCATTGTAGAGACGTTCCCCTGAGATTCAGGCTCCAGGATTCCGATGCTCCAGTGACAATTTACTGTATCCCTCAAACCATCGTAATGACAATGGAACAAAGAAATTGCATCGCAGTTCAACCCTACAGTCCCTATGCGATTTCTCTGCAAGTGCCTAATGTGGCGTCATGCATTGTAGAGATGTTCCCCTGAGATTCAGGCTCCAGGATTCCTATGCTCCAGTGACAATTTACTGTATCCCTCAAACCCTCGTAATGACAATGGAACAAAGAAATTGCATCGCAGTTCAACCCTACAGTCCCTATGAGACTTCTCTGCAAGTGCCTAATGTGGCGTCATGCATTGTAGAGACGTTCCCCTGAGATTCAGGCTGCAGGATTCCGATGCTCCAGTGACAATTTACTGTATCCCTCAAACCCTCGTAATGACAATGGAACAAAGAAATTGCATCGCAGTTCAATTCTACAGTCCCTAAGAGACTTCTCTCCAAGTGACTAATGTGGCGTCATGCATTGTGCAGACGTTCCCCTGAGAGTCAGGCTCCAGGATTCCGATGCTCCAGTGACAATTTACTGTATCCCTCAAACCCTCGTAATGACAATGGAACAAAGAAATTGCATCGCAGTTCAACCCTACAGTCCCTATGAGACTTCTCTGCAAGTGACTAATGTGGCGACCTGCATTGTAGAGACGTTCCCCTGAGATTCAGGCTCCAGGATTCCGATGCTCCAGTGACAATTTACTGTAACCCTCAAACCCTCGTAATGACAATGGAACAAAGAAATTGCATCGCAGTTCAACCCTACAGTCCCTATGAGACTTCTCTGCAAGTGCCTAATGTGGCGTCATGCATTGTAGACACGTTCCCCTGAGATTCAGCATCCAGGATTCCGATGTTCCACTGACAATTTACTGTAATCCTCAAACCCTCGTAATGACAATGGAACAAAGAAATTGCATCGCATTTCAACCCTACAGTCCCTATGAGACTTCTCTGCAAGTGCCTAATGTGGCGTCATGCATTGTAGAGACGTTCCCCTGAGATTCAGGCTGCAGGATTCCGATGCTCCACTGACAATTTACTGTATCCCTCAAACCCTCGTAATGACAATGGAACAAAGAAATTGCATCGCAGTTCAACCCTACAGTCCCTATGAGACTTCTCTGCAAGTGCCTAATGTGGCGTCATGCATTCTAGAGACGTTCCCCTGAGATTCAGGCTCCAGGATTCCGATGCTCCAGTGACAAGTTACTGTATCCCTGAAACCCTCGTAATGACAATGGAACAAAGAAATTGCATCGCAGTTCAACCCTACAGTCCCTATGCGATTTCTCTGCAAGTGCCTAATGTGGCGTCATGCATTGTAGAGATGTTCCCCTGAGATTCACGCTCCAGGATTCCGATGCTCCAGTGACAATTTACTGTATCCGTCAAACCCTCGTAATGACAATGGAACAAAGAAATTGCATCGCAGTTCAATTCTACAGTCCCCAAAGCGACTTCTCTCCAAGTGACTAATGTGGCGACGTGCATTGTACAGACGTTGCCCTGAGATTCAGCCTCCAGGATTCAGATGCTCCAGTAACAATTTACTGTAACCCTCAAACCCTCGTAATGACAATGGAACAAAGAAATTGCATCGCAGTTCAACCCTACAGTCCCTATGAGACTTCTCTGCAAGTGCCTAATGTGGCGTCATGCATTGTAGAGACGTTCCCCTGAGATTCAGGCTCCAGAATTCCGAAGCTCCAGTGACAATTTACTGTATCCCTCAAACCCTTGTAATGACAATGGAACAAAGAAATTGCATCGCAGTTCAATTCTACAGTCCCCAAAGCGACTTCTCTCCAAGTGACTAATGTGGCGACGTGCATTGTAGAGACGTTCCCCTGAGATTCAGGCTCCAGGATTCCGATGCTCCAGTGACAATTTACTGTATACCTCAAACCCTCGTAATGACAATGGAACAAAGAAATTGCATCGCAGTTCAATTCTACAGTCCCCAAAGCGACTTCTCTCCAAGTGACTAATGTGGCGACGTGCATTGTACAGACGTTCCCCTGAGATTCAGGCTCCAGGATTCCGATGCTCCAGTAACAATTTACTGTATCCGTCAAACCCTCGTAATGACAATGGAACAAAGAAATTGCATCGCAGTTCAACCCTACAGTCCCTATGAGACTTCTCTGCAAGTGCCTAATGTGGCGTCATGCATTGTAGAGACGTTCCCCTGAGATTCAGGATCCAGGATACCGATGCTCCAGTGACAATTTACTGTAACCCTCAAACCCTCGTAATGACAATGGAATAAAGATATTGCATCGCAGTTCAACCCTACAGTCCCTATGAGACTTCTCTGCAAGTGCCTAATGTGGCGTCATGCATTGTAAAGACGTTCCCCTGAGATTCAGGCTCCAGGATTCCGAAGCTCCAGTGACAATTTACTGTATCCCTCAAACCCTTGTAATGACAATGGAACAAAGAAATTGCATCGCAGTTCAACCCTACAGTCCCTATGAGACTTCTCTACAAGTGCTTAATGTGGCGTCATGCATTGTAGAGACGTTTCCCTGAGATTCAGGCTCCAGGATTCCGATGCTCCAGTGACAATTTACTGTATCCCTCAAACCCTCGTAATGACAATGGAACAAAGAAATTGCATCGCAGTTCAACCCTACAGTCCCTATGAGATTTCTCTGCAAGTGCCTAATGTGGCGTCATGCATTGTAGAGACGTTCCCCTGAGATTCAGGCTCCAGGATTCCGATGCTCCAGTGACAATTTACTGTATCCCTCAAACCCTCGTAATGACAATTGAACAAAGAAATTGCATCGCAGTTCAACCCTACAGTCCCTATGAGACTTCTCTGCAAGTGCCTAATGTGGCGTCATGCATTGTAGAGACGTTCCCCTGAGATTCAGGCTCCAGGATTCCGATGCTCCAGTGACAATTTACTGTAACCCTCAAACCCTCGTAATGACAATGGAACAAAGAAATTGCATCGCAGTTCAACCCTACAGTCCCTATGAGACTTCTCTCGAAGTGACTAATGTGGCGACGTGCATTGTACAGACGTTCCCCTGAGATTCACCCTCCAGGATTCCGATGCTCCACTGACAATTTACTGTAACCCTCAAACCCTCGTAATAACAATGGAACAAAGAAATTGCATCGCAGTTCAACCCTACAGTCCCTATGAGACTTCTCTGCAAGTGCCTAATGTGGCGTCATGCATTGTAGAGACGTTCCCCTGAGATTCAGGCTCCAGGATTCCGATGCTCCAGTGACAATTTACTGTATCCCTCAGACCCTTGTAATGACAATGGAACAAAGAAATTGCATCGCAGTTCAACCCTACAGTCCCTATGAGACTTCTCTGCAAGTGCCTAATGTGGCGTCATGCATTGTAGAGACGTTCCACTGAGATTCAGGCTCCAGGATTCCGATGCTCCAGTGACAATTTACTGTATCCCTCAAACCCTCATAATGACAATGGAACAAAGAAATTGCATCGCAGTTCAACCCTACAGTCCCTATGAGACCTCTCTGCAAGTGCCTAATGTTGCGTCATGCATTGTAGAGACGTTCCCCTGAGATTCAGGCTCCAGGATTCCGATGCTCCACTGACAATTTACTGTAACCCTCAAACCCTCGTAATGACAATGGAACAAAGAAATTGCATCGCAGTTCAACCCCACAGTCCCTATGAGACTTCTCTGCAAGTGCCTAATGTGGCGTCATGCATTGTAGAGACGTTCCCCTGAGATTCAGGCTCCAGAATTCCGAAGCTCCAGTGACAATTTACTGTATCCCTCAAAACCTTGTAATGACAATGGAACAAAGAAATTGCATCGCAGTTCAACCCTAGAGTCCCTATGAGACTTCTCTGCAAGTGCCTAATGTGGCGTCATGCATTGTAGAGACGTTCCCCTGAGATTCAGGCACAAGGATTCCGATGCTCCAGTGACAATTTACTGTATCCCTCAAACACTCGTAAAGACAATGGAACAAAGAAATTGCATCGCAGTTCAACCCTACAGTCCCTGTGAGACTTCTCTGCAAGTGCCTAATGTGGCGTCATGCATTATAGAGACGTTCCCCTGAGATTCAGGCTCCAGGATTCCGATGCTCCAGTGACAATTTACTGTATCCCTCAAACCCTCGTAATGACAATGGAACAAAGAAATTGCATCGCAGTTCAACCCTATAGTCCCTATGAGACTTCTCTGCAAGTGCCTAATGTGGCGTCATGCATTGTAGAGACATACCCCTGAGATTCAGCCTCCAGGATTCCGAAGCTCCAGTGACAATTTACTGTATCCCTCAAACCCTTGTAATGACAATGGAACAAAGAAATTGCATCGCAGTTCAACCCTACAGTCCCTATGAGACTTCTCTGCAAGTGCCTAATGTGGCGTCATTCATTGTAGAGACTTTCCCCTGAGATTCAGGCTCCAGGATTCCGATGCTCCAGTGACAATTTACTGTATCCCTCAAACCCTCGTAATGACAATGGAACAAAGAAATTGCATCGCAGTTCTACCCTACAGTCCCTATGAGACTTCTTTGCAAGTGCCTAATGTGGCGTCATGCATTGTAGAGACGTTCCCCTGAGATTCAGGCTCCAGGATTCCGATGCTCCAGTGACAATTTACTGTATCCCTCAAACCCTCGTAATGACAATGGAACAAAGAAATTGTTGCATCGCAGTTCAACACTACAGTCCCTATGAGACTTCTCTGCAAGTGCCTAATGTGGCGTCATGCATTGTAGATACGTTCCCCTGAGATTCAGGCTCCAGGATTCCGATGCTCCAGTAACAATTTTCTGTATCCCTCAAACCCTCGTAATGACAATGGAACAAAGAAATTGCATCGCAGTTCAATTCTACAGTCCCCAAAGCGACTTCTCTCCAAGTGACTAATGTGGCGACGGGCATTGTACAGACGTTCCCCTGAGAGTCAGGCTCCAGGATTCCGAAGCTCCAGTGACAATTTACTGTATCCCTCAAACCCTCGTTATAACAATGCAACAAAGAAATGGCATCGCAGTTCAATTCTACAGTCCCTAAGAGACTTCTCTCCAAGTGACTAATGTGGCGACCTGCATTGTACAGACGTTCCCCTGAGAGTCAGGCTCCAGGATTCCGATGCTCCAGTGACAATTTACTGTATCCCTCAATCCCTCGTAATGACAATGGAACAAAAAAATTGCATCGCAGTTCAACCCTACAGTCCCTATGAGACTTCTCTGCAAGTGCCTAATGTGGCGCCATGCATTGTAGAGACGTTCCCCTGAGATTCAGGCTCCCGGATTCCGAAGCTCCAGTGACAATTTACTGTATCCCTCAAACCCTCGTAATGACAATGGAACAAAGAAATTGCATCGCAGTTCAACCCTACAGTCCCTATGAGATTTCTCTGCAAGTGCCTAATGTGGCGTCATGCATTGTAGAGACGTTCCCCTGAGACTCAGGCTCCAGGATTCCAATGCTCCAGTGACAATTTACTGTATCCCTCAAACCCTCGTAATGACAATGGAACAAAGAAATTGCATCGCAGTTCAACCCTACAGTCCCTATGAGACTTCTCTGCAAGTCCCTAATGTGGCGTCATGCATTGTAGAGACGTTCCCCTGAGATTCAGGCTCCAGGATTCCGATGCTCCAGTGACAATTTACTGTATCCCTCAAACCCTCGTAATGACAATGGAAAAAAGAAATTGAATCGCAGTTCAATGCTACAGTCCCCAAAGCGACTTCTCTCCAAGTGACTAATGTGGCGACGTGCATTGTACAGACGTTCCCCTGTGAGTCAGGCTCCAGGATTCCGAAGCTCCAGTGACAATTTTCTGTATCCCTCAAACCCTCGTTATAACAATGCAACAAAGAAATTGCATCGCAGTTCAATTCTACAGTCCCCAAGAGACTTCTCTCCAAGTGACTAATGTGGCGACCTGCATTGTAGAGACGTTCCCCTGAGATTCAGGCTCCAGGATTCCGATGCTCCAGTGACAATCTACTGTATCCCTCAAACCCTCGTAATGACAATGGAACAAAGAAATTGCATCGCAGTTCAACCCTACCGTCCCTATGAGACTTCTCTGCAAGTGCCTAATGTGGCGTCATGCATTGTAGAGACGTTCAACTGAGATTCAGGCTCCAGGATTCCGAATGCTCCAGTGACAATTTACTGCATACCTCAAACCCTCGTAATGACATTGGAACAAAGAAATTGCATCGCAGTTCAACCCTACAGTCCCTATGAGACTTCTCTGCAAGTGCCTAATGTGGCGTCATGCATTGTAGAGACGTTCCCCTGAGATTCAAGCTCCAGGATTCCGATGCTCCAGTGACAATTTACTGTATCCCTCAAACCCTCGTAATGACAATGGAACAAAGAAATTGCATCGCAGTTCAACCCTACAGTCCCTATGAGACTTCTCTGCAAGTGCCTAATGTGGCGTCATGCATTGTAGAGACGTTCCCCTGAGATTCAGGCTGCAGGATTCCGATGCTCCAGTGACAATTTACTGTATCCCTCAAACCCTCGTAATGACAATGGAACAAAGAAATTGCATCGCAGTTCAACCCTATAGTCCCTATGAGACTTCTCTGCAAGTGCCTAATGTGGCGTCATGCATTGTAGAGACGTACCCCTGAGATTCAGCCTCCAGGATTCCGAAGCTCCAGTGACAATTTACTGTATCCCTCAAACCCTTGTAATGACAATGGAACAAAGAAATTGCATCGCAGTTCAACCCTACAGTCCCTATGAGACTTCTCTGCAAGTGCCTAATGTGGCGTCATTCATTGTAGAGACGTTCCCCTGAGATTCAGGCTCCAGGATTCCGATGCTCCAGTGACAATTTACTGTATCCCTCAAACCCTCGTAATGACAATGGAACAAAGAAATTGCATCGCAGTTCTACCCTACAGTCCCTATGAGACTTCTTTGCAAGTGCCTAATGTGGCGTCATGCATTGTAGAGACGTTCCCCTGAGATTCAGGCTCCAGGATTCCGATGCTCCAGTGACAATTTACTGTATCCCTCAAACCCTCGTAATGACAATGGAACAAAGAAATTGTTGCATCGCAGTTCAACCCTACAGTCCCTATGAGACTTCTCTGCAAGTGCCTAATGTGGCGTCATGCATTGTAGATACGTTCCCCTGAGATTCAGGCTCCAGGATTCCGATGCTCCAGTAACAATTTTCTGTATCCCTCAAACCCTCGTAATGACAATGGAACAAAGAAATTGCATCGCAGTTCAATTCTACAGTCCCCAAAGCGACTTCTCTCCAAGTGACTAATGTGGCGACGTGCATTGTACAGACGTTCCCCTGAGATTCAGGCTCCAGGATTCCGATGCTCCAGTAACAATTTACTGTATCCCTCAAACCCTCGTAATGACAATGGAACAAAGAAATTGCATCGCAGTTCAACACTACAGTCCCTATGAGACTTCTCTGCAAGTGCCTAATGTGGCGACATGCATTGTAGAGACGTTCCCCTGAGATTCACGCTGCAGGATTCCGATGCTCCAGTGACAATTTACTGTATCCCTCAAACCCTCGTAATGACAATGGAACAAAGAAATTGCATCGCAGTTCAACCCTACAGTCCCTATGAGACTTCTCTGCAAATGCCTAATGTGGCGTCATGCATTGTAGAGACGTTCCCCTGAGATTCAGGCTCCAGGAATCCGATGCTCCAGTGACAATTTACTGTATCCCTCAAACCCTCGTAATGACAATGGAACAAAGAAATTGCATCGCAGTTCAACCCTACAGTCCCTATGAGACTTCTCTGCAAGTGCCTAATGTGGCGTCATGCATTGTAGAGACGTTCCCCTGAGATTCAGGCTCCAGGATTCCGATGCTCCAGTGACAATTTACTGTATCCCTCAAACCCTCGTAATGACAATGGAACAAAGAAATTGCATCGCAGTTCAACCCTACAGTCCCTATGAGACTTCTCTGCAAGTGCCTAATGTGGCGTCATGCATTGTAGAGACGTTCCCCTGAGATTCAGGCTCCAGGATTCCGAAGCTCCAGTGACAATTTACTGTATCCCTCAAACCCTTGTAATGACAATGGAACAAAGAAATTGCATCGCAGTTCAACCCTACAGTCATTATGAGACTTCTCTGCAAGTGCCTAATGTGGCGTCATGCATTGTAGAGACGTTCCCCTGAGATTCAGGCTCCAGGATTCCGATGCTCCAGTGACAATTTACTGTATCCCTCAAACCCTCGTAATGACAATGGAACAAAGAAATTGCATCGCAGTTCAACCCTACAGTCCCTATGAGACTTCTCTGCAAGTGCCTAATGTGGCGTCATGCATTGTAGAGACGTTCCCCTGAGATTCAGGCTCCAGGATTCAGATGCTCCAGTGACAATTTACTGTATCCCTCAAACCCTCGTAATGACAATGGAACAAAGAAATTGCATCGCAGTTCAACCCTACAGTCCCTATGAGACTTCTTTGCAAGTGCCTAATGTGGCGTCATGCATTGTAGAGACGTTCCCCTGAGATTCTGGCTCAAGGATTCCGATGCTCCACTGACAATTTGCTGTAACCCTCAAACCCTCGTAATGACAATGGAGCAAAGAAATTGCATCGCAGTTCAACCCTACTGTCCCTATGAGACCTCTCTTCAAGTGCCTAATGTGGCGTCATGCATTGTAGAGACGTTCCCCTGAGATTCGGGCTCCAGGATTCCGATGCTCCACTGACAATTTACTGTAACCCTCAAACCCTCGTAATGACAATGGAACAAAGAAATTGCATCGCAGTTCAATTCTACAGTCCCCAAAGCGACTTCTCTCAAAGTGACTAATGTGGCGACGTGCATTGTACAGACGTTCCCCTGAGATTCAGGCTCCAGGATTCCGATGCTCCAGTAACAATTTACTGTATCCCTCAAACCCTCGTAATGACAATGGAACAAAGAAATTGCATCGCAGTTCAACCCTACAGTCCCTATGAGACCTCTCTTCAAGTGCCTAATGTGGCGTCATGCATAGTAGAGACGTTCCCCTGAGAATCGGGCTCCAGGATTCCGATGCTCCACTGACAATTTACTGTAACCCTCAAACCCTCGTAATGACAATGGAGCAAAGAAATTGCATCGCAGTTCAACCCTACAGTCCCTATGAGACTTCTCTGCAAGTGCCTAATGTGGCGTCATGCATTGTAGACACGTTCCCCTGAGATTCAGCATCCAGGATTCCGATGCTCCACTGACAATTTACTGTAATCCTCAAACCCTCGTAATGACAATGGAACAACGAAATTGCATCGCAGTTCAACCCTACAGTCCCTATGAGACCTTTCTGCAAGTGACTAATGTGGCGTCATGCATTGTAGAGATGTTCCCCTGAGATTCACGCTCCAGGATTCCGATGCTCCAGTGACAATTTACTGTATCCCTCAAACCCTCGTAATGACAATGGAACAAAGAAATTGCATCGCAGTTCAACCCTACAGTCCCTATGAGACTTCTCTGCAAGTGCCTAATGTGGCGTCATGCAATGTAGAGACGTTCCCCTGAGATTCAGGCTGCAGGATTCCGATGCTCCAGTGACAATTTACTATATCCCTCAAACCCTCGTAATGACAATGGAACAAAGAAATTGCATCGCAGTTCAATTCTACAGTCCCCAAAGCGACTTCTCTCCAAGTGACTAATGTGGCGACGTGCATTGTACAGAGGTTCCCCTGAGATTCAGGCTCCAGGATTCCGATGCTCCAGTGACAATTTACTGTATCCCTCAAACCCTCGTAATGACAATGGATCAAAGAAATTGCATCGCACTTCAACCCTACAGTCCCTATGAGACCTCTCTGCAAGTGCCTAATGTGGCGTCATGCATTGTAGAGACGTTCCCCTGAGATTCAGGCTCCAGGATTCCAATGCTCCACTGACAATTTACTGTATCCCTCAAACCCTCGTAATGACAATGGAACAAAGAAATTGCGTCGCAGTTCAACCCTACAGTCCCTATGAGACTTCTCTGCAAGTGCCTAATGTGGCGTCATGCATTGTAGTGACGTTCCCCAGAGATTCAGGCTCCAGGATTCCGAAGCTCCAGTGACAATTTACTGTATCCCTCAAACCCTCGTTATAACAATGCAACAAAGAAATTGCATCGCAGTTCAATTCTACAGTCCCTAAGAGACTTCTCTGAAAGTAACTAATGTGGCGACCTGCATTGTACAGACGTTCCCCTGAGAGTCAGGCTCCAGGATTCCGATGCTCCAGTGACAATTTACTGTATCCCTCAAACCCTCGTAATGACAATGGAACAAAGAAATTGCATCGCAGTTCAACCCTACAGTCCCTATGAAACTTCTCTGCAAGTGCCTAATGTGGCGTCATGCATTGTAGAGACGTTCCCCTGAGATTCAGGCTCCAGGATTCCGATGCTCCAGTGACAATTTACTGTATCCCTCAAACCCTCGTAATGACAATGGAACAAAGAAATTGCATCGCAGTTCAACCCTACAGTCCCTATGAGACTTCTCTGCAAGTGCCTAATGTGGCGTCATGCATTGTAGAGACGTTCCCCTGAGATTCAGGCTCCAGGATTCCGATGCTCCAGTGACAATTTACTGTATCCCTCAAATCCTTGTAATGACAATGGAACAAAGAAATTGCATCGCAGTTCAACCCTACAGTCCCTATGAGACTTCTCTGCAAGTGCCTAATGTGGCGTCATGCATTGCAGAGACGTTCCCCTGAGATTCAGGCTGCAGGATTCCGATGCTCCAGTGACAATTTACTGTATCCCTCAAACCCTCGTAATGATAATGGAACAAACAAATTGCATCGCAGCTCAACCCTACAGTCCCTATGAGACTTCTCTGCAAGTGCCTAATGTGGCGTCATGCATTGTAGAGACGTTCCCCTGAGATTCAGGCTCCAGGATTCCGATGCTCCAGTGACAATTTACTGTATCCCTCAAACCATCGTAATGACAATGGAACAAAGAAATTGCATCGCAGTTCAACCCTACAGTCCCTATGCGATTTCTCTGCAAGTGCCTAATGTGGCGTCATGCATTGTAGAGATGTTCCCCTGAGATTCAGGCTCCAGGATTCCTATGCTCCAGTGACAATTTACTGTATCCCTCAAACCCTCGTAATGACAATGGAACAAAGAAATTGCATCGCAGTTCAACCCTACAGTCCCTATGAGACTTCTCTGCAAGTGCCTAATGTGGCGTCATGCATTGTAGAGACGTTC
This sequence comes from Schistocerca gregaria, assembly GCF_023897955.1. Lineage (NCBI taxonomy): Eukaryota > Metazoa > Arthropoda > Insecta > Orthoptera > Acrididae > Schistocerca > Schistocerca gregaria. Next base: position 77,484,773 of record NC_064926.1, read on the forward strand.
CCCTGATATTCAGGCTCCAGGATTCCGATGCTCCAGTGACAATTTACTGTATCCCTCAAACCCTCGTAATGACAATGGAACAAAGAAATTGCATCGCTGTTCAATTCTACAGTCCCTAAGAGACTTCTCTCCAAGTGACTAATGTGGCGACCTGCATTGTACAGACGTTCCCCTGAGAGTCAGGCTCCTGGATTCCGATGCTCCAGTGACAATTTACTGTATCCCTCAAACCCTCGTAATGACAATGGAACAAAGAAATTGCATCGCAGTTCAACCCTACAGTCCCTATGAGACTTCTCTGCAAGTGACTAATGTGGCGACCTGCATTGTAGAGACGTTCCCCTGAGATTCAGGCTCCAGGATTCCGATGCTCCAGTGACAATTTACTGTAACCCTCAAACCCTCGTAATGACAATGGAACAAAGAAATTGCATCGCAGTTCAACCCTACAGTCCCTATGAGACTTCTCTGCAAGTGCCTAATGTGGCGTCATGCATTGTAGACACGTTCCCCTGAGATTCAGCATCCAGAATTCCGATGCTCCACTGACAATTTACTGTAATCCTCAAACCCTCGTAATGACAATGGAACAAAGAAATTGCATCGCAGTTCAACCCTACAGTCCCTATGAGACTTCTCTGCAAGTGCCTAATGTGGCGTCATGCATTGTAGAGACGTTCCCCTGAGATTCAGGCTGCAGGATTCCGATGCTCCACTGACAATTTACTGTATCCCTCAAACCCTCGTAATGACAATGGAACAAAGAAATTGCATCGCAGTTCAACCCTACAGTCCCTATGAGACTTCTCTGCAAGTGCCTAATGTGGCGTCATGCATTCTAGAGACGTTCCCCTGAGATTCAGGCTCCAGGATTCCGATGCTCCAGTGACAAGTTACTGTATCCCTGAAACCCTCGTAATGACAATGGAACAAAGAAATTGCATCGCAGTTCAACCCTACAGTCCCTATGCGATTTCTCTGCAAGTGCCTAATGTGGCGTCATGCATTGTAGAGATGTTCCCCTGAGATTCACGCTCCAGGATTCCGATGCTCCAGTGACAATTTACTGTAACCCTCAAACCCTCGTAATGACAATGGAACAAAGAAATTGCATCGCAGTTCAACCCTACAGTCCCTATGAGACTTCTCTGCAAGTGCCTAATGTGGCGTCATGCAATGTAGAGACGTTCCCCTGAGATTCAGGCTGCAGGATTCCGATGCTCCAGTGACAATTTACTATATCCCTCAAACCCTCGTAATGACAATGGAACAAAGAAATTGCATCGCAGTTCAATTCTACAGTCCCCAAAGCGACTTCTCTCCAAGTGACTAATGTGGCGACGTGCATTGTACAGAGGTTCCCCTGAGATTCAGGCTCCAGGATTCCGATGCTCCAGTGACAATTTACTGTATCCCTCAAACCCTCGTAATGACAATGGATCAAAGAAATTGCATCGCAGTTCAACCCTACAGTCCCTATGAGACCTCTCTGCAAGTGCCTAATGTGGCGTCATGCATTGTAGAGACGTTCCCCTGAGATTCAGGCTCCAGGATTCCGATGCTCCACTGACAATTTACTGTAACCCTCAAACCCTCGTAATGACAATGGAACAAAGAAATTGCATCGCAGTTCAATTCTACAGTCCCCAAAGCGACTTCTCTCAAAGTGACTAATGTGGCGACGTGCATTGTACAGACGTTCCCCTGAGATTCAGGCTCCAGGATTCCGATGCTCCAGTAACAATTTACTGTATCCCTCAAACCCTCGTAATGACAATGGAACAAAGAAATTGCATCGCAGTTCAACCCTACAGTCCCTATGAGACCTCTCTTCAAGTGCCTAATGTGGCGTCATGCATAGTAGAGACGTTCCCCTGAGAATCGGGCTCCAGGATTCCGATGCTCCACTGACAATTTACTGTAACCCTCAAACCCTCGTAATGACAATGGAGCAAAGAAATTGCATCGCAGTTCAACCCTACAGTCCCTATGAGACTTCTCTGCAAGTGCCTAATGTGGCGTCATGCATTGTAGACACGTTCCCCTGAGATTCAGCATCCAGGATTCCGATGCTCCACTGACAATTTACTGTAATCCTCAAACCCTCGTAATGACAATGGAACAACGAAATTGCATCGCAGTTCAACCCTACAGTCCCTATGAGACCTTTCTGCAAGTGACTAATGTGGCGTCATGCATTGTAGAGATGTTCCCCTGAGATTCACGCTCCAGGATTCCGATGCTCCAGTGACAATTTACTGTATCCCTCAAACCCTCGTAATGACAATGGAACAAAGAAATTGCATCGCAGTTCAACCCTACAGTCCCTATGAAACTTCTCTGCAAGTGCCTAATGTGGCGTCATGCATTGTAGAGACGTTCCCCTGAGATTCAGGCTCCAGGATTCCGATGCTCCAGTGACAATTTACTATATCCCTCAAACCCTCGTAATGACAATGGAACAAAGAAATTGCATCGCAGTTCAATTCTACAGTCCCCAAAGCGACTTCTCTCCAAGTGACTAATGTGGCGACGTGCATTGTACAGAGGTTCCCCTGAGATTCAGGCTCCAGGATTCCGATGCTCCAGTGACAATTTACTGTATCCCTCAAACCCTCGTAATGACAATGGAGCAAAGAAATTGCATCGCAGTTCAACCCTACAGTCCCTATGAGACTTCTCTGCAAGTGCCTAATGTGGCGTCATGCATTGTAGACACGTTCCCCTGAGATTCAGCATCCAGGATTCCGATGCTCCACTGACAATATACTGTAATCCTCAAACCCTCGTAATGACAATGGAACAACGAAATTGCATCGCAGTTCAACCCTACAGTCCCTATGAGACCTTTCTGCAAGTGACTAATGTGGCGTCATGCATTGTAGAGATGTTCCCCTGAGATTCACGCTCCAGGATTTCGATGCTCCAGTGACAATTTACTGTATCCCTCAAACCCTCGTAATGACAATGGAACAAAGAAATTGCATCGCAGTTCAACCCTACAGTCCCTATGAAACTTCTCTGCAAGTGCCTAATGTGGCGTCATGCATTGTAGAGACGTTCCCCTGAGATTCAGGCTCCAGGATTCCGATGCTCCAGTGACAATTTACTGTATCCCTCAAACCCTCGTAATGACAATGGAACAAAGAAATTGCATCGCAGTTCAACCCTACAGTCCCTATGAGACTTCTCTGCAAGTGCCTAATGTGGCGTCATGCATTGTAGAGACGTTCCCCTGAGATTCAGGCTCCAGGATTCCGATGCTCCAGTGACAATTTACTGTATCCCTCAAATCCTTGTAATGACAATGGAACAAAGAAATTGCATCGCAGTTCAACCCTACAGTCCCTATGAGACTTCTCTGCAAGTGCCTAATGTGGCGTCATGCATTGCAGAGACGTTCCCCTGAGATTCAGGCTGCAGGATTCCGATGCTCCAGTGACAATTTACTGTATCCCTCAAACCCTCGTAATGATAATGGAACAAACAAATTGCATCGCAGCTCAACCCTACAGTCCCTATGAGACTTCTCTGCAAGTGCCTAATGTGGCGTCATGCATTGTAGAGACGTTCCCCTGAGATTCAGGCTGCAGGATTCCGATGCTCCAGTGACAATTTACTGTATCCCTCAAACCCTCGTAATGACAATGGAACAAAGAAATTGCATCGCAGTTCAATTCTACAGTCCCTAAGAGACTTCTCTCCAAGTGACTAATGTGGCGACCTGCATTGTACAGACGTTCCCCTGAGAGTCAGGCTCCAGGATTCCGATGCTCCAGTGACAATTTACTGTATCCCTCAAACCCTCGTGATGACAATGGAACAAAGAAATTGCATCGCAGTTCAACCCTACAGTCCCTATGAGACTTCTCTGCAAGTGACTAATGTGGCGACCTGCATTGTAGAGACGTTCCCCTGAGATTCAGGCTCCAGGATTCCGATGCTCCAGTGACAATTTACTGTAACCCTCAAACCCTCGTAATGACAATGGAACAAAGAAATTGCATCGCAGTTCAACCCTACAGTCCCTATGAGACTTCTCTGCAAGTGCCTAATGTGGCGTCATGCATTGTAGACACGTTCCCCTGAGATTCAGCATCCAGGATTCCGATGCTCCACTGACAATTTACTGTAATCCTCAAACCCTCGTAATGACAATGGAACAAAGAAATTGCATCGCAGTTCAACCCTACAGTCCCTATGAGACTTCTCTGCAAGTGCCTAATGTGGCGTCATGCATTGTAGAGACGTTCCCCTGAGATTCAGGCTGCAGGATTCCGATGCTCCAGTGACAATTTACTGTATCCCTCAAACCCTCGTAATGACAATGGAACAAAGAAATTGCATCGCAGTTCAACCCTACAGTCCCTATGAGACTTCTCTGCAAGTGCCTATTGTGGCGTCATGCATTCTAGAGACGTTCCCCTGAGATTCAGGCTCCAGGATTCCGATGCTCCAGTGACACGTTACTGTATCCCTGAAACCCTCGTAATGACAATGGAACAAAGAAATTGCATCGCAGTTCAACCCTACAGTCCCTATGCGATTTCTCTGCAAGTGCCTAATGTGGCGTCATGCATTGTAGAGATGTTCCCCTGAGATTCACGCTCGAGGATTCCGATGCTCCAGTGACAATTTACTGTATCCCTCAAACCCTCGTAATGACAATGGAACAAAGAAATTGCATCGCAGTTCAACCCTACAGTCCCTATGAGACTTCTCTGCAAGTGCCTAATGTGGCGTCATGCAATGTAGAGACGTTCCCCTGAGATTCAGGCTGCAGGATTCCGATGCTCCAGTGACAATTTACTATATCCCTCAAACCCTCGTAATGACAATGGAACAAAGAAATTGCATCGCAGTTCAATTCTACAGTCCCCAAAGCGACTTCTCTCCAAGGGACTAATGTGGCGACGTGCATTGTACAGAGGTTCCCCTGAGATTCAGGCTCCAGGATTCCGATGCTCCAGTGACAATTTACTGTATCCCTCAAACCCTCGTAATGACAATGGATCAAAGAAATTGCATCGCAGTTCAACCCTACAGTCCCTATGAGACCTCTCTGCAAGTGCCTAATGTGGCGTCATGCATTGTAGAGACGTTCCCCTGAGATTCAGGCTCCAGGATTCCGATGCTCCACTGACAATTTACTGTAACCCTCAAACCCTCGTAATGACAATGGAACAAAGAAATTGCATCGCCGTTCAACCCTACAGTCCCTATGAGACTTCTCTGCAAGTGCCTAATGTGGCGTCATGCAATGTAGAGACGTTCCCCTGAGATTCAGGCTGCAGGATTCCGATGCTCCAGTGACAATTTACTATATCCCTCAAACCCTCGTAATGACAATGGAACAAAGAAATTGCATCGCAGTTCAATTCTACAGTCCCTAAGAGACTTCTCTCCAAGTGACTAATGTGGCGACCTGCATTGTACAGACGTTCCCCTGAGAGTCAGGCTCCAGGATTCCGATGCTCCAGTGACAATTTACTGTATCCCTCAAACCCTCGTAATGACAATGGAACAAAGAAATTGCATCGCAGTTCAACCCTACAGTCCCTATGAGACTTCTCTGCAAGTGCCTAATGTGGCGTCATGCATTGTAGATACGTTCCCCTGAGATTCAGGCTGCAGGATTCCGATGCTCCACTGACAATTTACTGTATCCCTCAAACCCTCGTAATGACAATGGAACAAAGAAATTGCATCGCAGTTCAACCCTACAGTCCCTATGAGACTTCTCTGCAAGGGCCTAATGTGGCGTCATGCATTCTAGAGACGTTCCTCTGAGATTCAGGCTCCAGGATTCCGATGCTCCAGTGACAAGTTACTGTATCCCTGAAACCCTCGTAATGACAATGGAACATAGAAATTGCAACGCAGTTCAACCCTACAGTCCATATGCGATTTCTCTGCAAGTGCCTAATGTGGCGTCATGCATTGTAGAGATGTTCCCCTGAGATTCACGCTCCAGGATTCCGATGCTCCAGTGACAATTTACTGTATCCCTCAAACCCTCGTAATGACAATGGAACAAAGAAATTGCATCGCAGTTCAACCCTACAGTCCCTATGAGACTTCTCTGCAAGTGCCTAATGTGGCGTCATGCAATGTAGAGACGTTCCCCTGAGATTCAGGCTGCAGGATTCCGATGCTCCAGTGACAATTTACTATATCCATCAAACCCTCGTAATGACAATGGAACAAACAAATTGCATCGCAGTTCAATTCTACAGTCCCCAAAGCGACTTCTCTCCAAGTGACTAATGTGGCGACGTGCATTGTACAGAGGTTCCCCTGAGATTCAGGCTCCAGGATTCCGATGCTCCAGTGACAATTTACTGTATCCCTCAAACCCTCGTAATGACAATGGAACAAAGAAATTGCATCGCAGTTCAACCCTACAGTCCCTATGCGATTTCTCTGCAAGTGCCTAATGTGGCGTCATGCATTGTAGAGATGTTCCCCTGAGATTCACGCTCCAGGATTCCGATGCTCCAGTGTCAATTTACTGTATCCCTCAAACCCTCGTAATGACAATGGAACAAAGACATTGCATCGCAGTTCAACCCTACAGTCCCTATGCGATTTCTCTGCAAGTGCCTAATGTGGCGTCATGCATTGTAGAGATGTTCCCATGAGATTCACGCTCCAGGATTCCGATGCTCCAGTGACAATTTACTGTATCCCTCAAATCCTCGTAATGACAATGGAACAAAGAAATTGCATCGCAGTTCAACCCTACAGTCCCTATGCGATTTCTCTGCAAGTGCCTAATGTGGCGTCATGCATTGTAGAGATGTTCCCCTGAGATTCACGCTCCAGGATTCCGATGCTCCAGTGACAATTTACTGTATCCCTCAAACCCTCGTAATGACAATGGAACAAAGAAATTGCATCGCAGTTCAACCCTACAGTCCCTATGAGACTTCTCTGCAAGTGCCTAATGTGGCGTCATGCAATGTAGAGACGTTCCCCTGAGATTCAGGCTGCAGGATTCCGATGCTCCAGTGACAATTTACTATATCCCTCAAACCCTCGTAATGACAATGGAACAAAGAAATTGCATCGCAGTTCAATTCTACAGTCCCCAAAGCGACTTCTCTCCAAGTGACTAATGTGGTGACGTGCATTGTACAGAGGTTCCCCTGAGATTCAGGCTCCAGGATTCCGATGCTCCAGTGACAATTTACTGTATCCCTCAAACCCTCGTAATGACAATGGAACAAAGAAATTGCATCGCAGTTCAACCCTACAGTCCCTATGCGATTTCTCTGCAAGTGCCTAATGTGGCGTCATGCATTGTAGAGATGTTCCCCTGAGATTCACGCTCCAGGATTCCGATGCTCCAGTGACAATTTACTGTATTCCTCAAACCCTCGTAATGACAATGGAACAAAGAAATTGCATCGCAGTTCAACCCTACAGTCCCTATGAGACTTCTCTGCAAGTGCCTAATTTGGCGTTATGCATTGTAGAGACGTTCCCCAGAGATTCAGGCTCCAGGATTCCGAAACTCCAGTGACAATTTACTGTATCCCTCAAACCCTCGTTATAACAATGCAACAAAGAAATTGCATCGCAGTTCAATGCTACAGTCCCTAAGAGACTTCTCTCCAAGTAACTAATGTGGCGACCTGCATTGTACAGACGTTCCCCTGAGAGTCAGGCTCCAGGATTCCGATGCTCCAGTGACAATTTACTGTATCCCTCAAACCCTCGTAATGACAATGGAACAAAGAAATTGCATCGCAGTTCAACCCTACAGTCCCTATGAAACTTCTCTGCAAGTGCCTAATGTGGCGTCATGCATTGTAGAGACGTTCCCCTGAGATTCAGGCTCCAGGATTCCGATGCTCCAGTGACAATTTACTGTATCACTCAAACCCTCGTAATGACAATGGAACAAAGATATTGCATCGCAGTTCAACCCTACAGTCCCTATGAGACTTTTCTGCAAGTGCCTAATGTGGCGTCATGCATTGTAGAGACGTTCCCCTGAGATTCAGGCTCCAGGATTCCGATGCTCCAGTGACAATTTACTGTATCCCTCAAATCCTTGTAATGACAATGGAACAAAGAAATTGCATCGCAGTTCAAACCTACAGTCCCTATGAGACTTCTCTGCAAATGCCTAATGTGGCGTCATGCATTGCAGAGACGTTCCCCTGAGATTCACGCTCCAGGATTCCGATGCTCCAGTGACAATTTACTGTATCCCTCAAACCCTCGTAATGATAATGGAACAAACAAATTGCATCGCAGCTCAACCCTACAGTCCCTATGAGACTTCTCTGCAAGTGCCTAATGTGGCGTCATGCATTGTAGAGACGTTCCCCTGAGATTCAGGCTCCAGGATTCCGATGCTCCAGTGACAATTTACTGTATCCCTCAAACCCTCGTAATGACAATGGAACAAAGAAATTGCATCGCAGTTCAACCCTACAGTCCCTATGCGATTTCTCTGCAAGTGCCTAATGTGGCGTTATGCATTGTAGAGATGTTCCCCTGAGATTCAGGCTCCAGGATTCCTATGCTCCAGTGACAATTTACTGTATCCCTCAAACCCTCGTAATGACAATGGAACAAAGAAATTGCATCGCAGTTCAATTCTACCGTCCCCAAAGCGACTTCTCTCCAAGTGACTAATGTGGCGACGTGCATTGTACAGAGGTTCCCCTGAGATTCAGGCTCCAGGATTCAGATGCTCCAGTAACAATTTACTGTATCCCTCAAACCCTCGTAATGACAATGGATCAAAGAAATTGCATCGCAGTTCAGCCCTACAGTCCCTATGAGACCTCACTGCAAGTGCCTAATGTGGCGTCATGCATTGTAGAGACGTTCCCCTGAGATTCAGGCTCCAGGATTCCGATGCTCCACTGACAATTTACTGTAACCCTCAAACCCTCGTAATGACAATGGAACAAAGAAATTGCATCGCAATTCAACCCTACAGTCCCTATGAAACTTCTCTCCAAGTGCCTAATGTGGCGTCTTGCATTGTAGAGACATTCCCCTGAGATTCAGGCTCCAGGATTCCGAAGCTCCAGTGACAATTTACTGTATCCCTCAAACCCTCGTTATAACAATGCAACAAAGAAATTGCATCGCAGTTCAATTCTACAGTCCCTAAGAGACTTCTCTCCAAGTGACTAATGTGGCGACCTGCATTGTACAGACGTTCCCCTGAGAGTCAGGCTCCAGGATTCCGATGCTCCAGTGACAATTTACTGTATCCATCAAACCCTCGTAATGACAATGGAACAAAGAAATTGTTGCATCGCAGTTCAACCCTACAGTCCCTATGAGACTTCTCTGCAAGTGCCTAATGTGGCGTCATGCATTGTAGAGACGTTCAACTGAGATTCAGGCTCCAGGATTCCGATGCTCCAGTGACAATTTACTGTATCCCTCAAACCCTCGTAATGACAATGGAACAAAGAAATTGCATCGCAGTTCAATTCCACAGTTCCCAAAGCGACTTCTCTCCAAGTGACTAATGTGGCGACCTGCATTGTACAGACGTTCCCCTGAGATTCAGGCTCCAGGATTCCGATGCTCCAGTAACAATTTACTGTATCCCTCAAACCCTCGTAATGACAATGGAACAAAGAAATTGCATCGCAGTTCAACCCTACAGTCCCTATGAGACCTCTCTACAAGTGCCTAATGTGGCGTCATGCATTGTAGAGACGTTCCCCTGAGATTCAGGCTCCAGGATTCCGATGCTCCACTTACAATTTACTGTAACCCTCAAACCCTCGTAATGACAATGGAACATGACATTGCATCGCAGTTCAACCCTACAGTCCCTATGAGACTTCTCTGCATGTGCCTAATGTGGCGTCATGCATTGTAGACACGTTCCCCTGAGATTCAGCCTCCAGGATTCCGATAATCCACTGACAATTTACTGTATCACTCAAACCCTCGTAATGACAATGGAACAAAGAAATTGCATCGCAGTTCAACCCTACAGTCCCTATGAGACTTCTCTGCAAGTGCCTAATGTGGCGTCATGCATTGTAGAGACGTTCAACTGAGATTCAGGCTCCAGGATTCCGATGCTCCAGTGACAATTTACTGTATCCCTCAAACCCTCGTAATGACAATGGAACAAAGAAATTGCATCGCAGTTCAATTCCACAGTCCCCAAAGCGACTTCTCTCCAAGTGACTAATGTGGCGACCTGCATTGTACAGACGTTCCCCTGAGATTCAGGCTCCAGGATTCCGATGCTCCAGTAACAATTTACTGTATCCCTCAAACCCTCGTAATGACAATGGAACAAAGAAATTGCATCGCAGTTCAACCCTACAGTCCCTATGAGACCTCTCTGCAAGTGCCTAATGTGGCGTCATGCATTGTAGAGACGTTCCTCTGAGATTCAGGCTCCAGGATTCCGATGCTCCACTTACAATTTACTGTAACCCTCAAACCCTCGTAATGACAATGGAACATGAAATTGCATCGCAGTTCAACCCTACAGTCCCTATGAGACTTCTCTGCATGTGCCTAATGTGGCGTCATGCATTGTAGACACGTTCCCCTGAGATTCAGCCTCCAGGATTCCGATAATCCACTGACAATTTACTGTATCCCTCAAACCCTCGTAATGACAATGGAACAAAGAAATTGCATCGAAGTTCAACCCTACAGTCCCTACGAGACCTCTCTACAAGTGCCTAATGTGGCGTCATGCATTGTAGAGACGTTCCCCACAGATTCAAGCTCCAGGATTCCGATGCTCCACTGACAATTTACTGTAACCCTCAAACCCTCGTAATGACAATGGAACAAAGAAATTGCATCGCAGTTCAACCCTACAGTCCCTATGAGACTTCTCTGCAAGTGCCTAATGTGGCGTCATGCATTGTACAGACGTTCCCCTGAGATTCAGGCTCCAGGATTCCGAAGCTCCAGTGACAATTTACTGTATCCCTCAAACCCTTGTAATGACAATGGAACAAAGAAATTGCATCGCAGTTCAACCCTACAGTCCCTATGAGACTTCTCTGCAAGTGCCTAATGTGGCGTCATGCATTGTAGAGACGTTCCCCTGAGATTCAGGCTCCAGGATTCCGATGCTCCAGTGACAATTTACTGTATCCCTCAAACCCTCGTAATGACAATGGAGCAAAGAAATTGCATCGCAGTTCAACCCTACAGTCCCTATGAGATTTCTCTGCAAGTGCCTAATGTGGCGTCATGCATTGTAGAGACGTTCCCCTGAGGTTCAGGCTCCAGGATTCCGAAGCTCCAGTGACAATTTACTGTATCCCTCAAACCCTCGTTATAACAATGCAACAAAGAAATTGCATCGCAGTTCAACCCTACAGACCCTAAGAGACTTCTCTCCAAGTGACTAATGTGGCGACCTGCATTGTACAGACGTTCCCCTGAGAGTCAGGCTCCAGGATTCCGATGCTCCAGTGACAATTTACTGTATCCCTCAAACCCTCGTAATGACAATGGAACAAAGAAATTGCATCGCAGTTCAACCCTACAGTCCCTATGAGACTTCTCTGCAAGTGCCTAATGCGGCGTCACGCATTGTAGAGACGTTCTCCTGAGATTCAGGCTCCAGGATTCCGATGCTCCACTGACAATTTACTGTAACCCTCAAACCCTCGTAATGACAATGGAACAAAGAAATTGCATCGCAGTTCAACCCTACAGTCTCTATGAGACTTCTCTGCAAGTGCCTAATGTGGCGTCATGCATTGTAGAGACGTTCCCCTGAGATTCAGGCTCCAGGATTCCGATGCTCCAGTGACAATTTACTGTATCCCTCAAACCCTCGTAAAGACAATGGAACAAAGAAATTGCATCGCAGTTCAACACTACAGTCCCTATGAGACTTCTCTGCAAGTGCCTAATGTGGCGTCATGCATTGTAGAGACGTTCCCCTGAGATTCAGGCTCCAGGAATCCGATGCTCCAGTGTCAATTTACTGTATCCCTCAAACCCTCGTAATGACAATGGAACAAAGAAATTGCATCGCAGTTCAACCCTACAGTCCCTATGAGACTTCTCTGCAAGTGCCTAATGTGGCGTCATGCATTGTAGAGACGTTCCCCTGAGATTCCGGCTCCAGGATTCCGATGCTCCAGTGACAATTTACTGTATCCCTCAAACCGTCGTAATGACAATGGAACAAAGAAATTGCATCGCAGTTCAACCCTACAGTCCCTATGAGACTTCTCTGCAAGTGCCTAATGTGGCGTCATGCATTGTAGAGACGTTCCCCTGAGATTCAGGCTCCAGGATTCCGAAGCTCCAGTGACAATTTACTGTATCCCTCAAACCCTCGTAATGACAATGGAACAAAGAAATTGCATCGCAGTTTAATTCTACAGTCCCCAAAGCGACTTCTCTCCAAGTGACTAATGTGGCGACGTGCATTGTACAGACGTTCCCCTGAGATTCAGGCTCCAGGATTCCGATGCTCCAGTGACAATTTACTGTATCCCTCAAACCCTCGTAATGACAATGGAACAAAGAAATTGCATCGCAGTTCAACCCTACAGTCCCTATGAGACTTCTCTGCAAGTGCCTAATGTGGCGTCATGCATTGTAGAGACGTTCCCCTGAGATTCAGGCTCCAGGATTCCGATGCTCCAGTGACAATTTACTGTATCCCTCAAACCCTCGTGATGACAATGGAACAAAGAAATTGCATCGCAGTTCAACCCTACAGTCCCTATGAGACTTCTCTGCAAGTGCCTAATGTAGCGTCATGCATTGTAGAGACGTTCCCCTGAGATTCAGGCTCCAGGATTCCGATGCTCCAGTGACAGTTCACTGTATCCCTCAAACCCTCGTAATGACAATGGAGCAAAGAAATTGCATCGCAGTTCAACAGTACAGTCCCTATGAGACTTCTCTGCAAGTGCCTAATGTGGCGCCATGCATTGTAGAGACGTTCCCCTGAGATTCAGGCTCCAGGATTCCGATTCTCCAGTGACAATTTACTGTATCCCTCAAACCCTCGTAATGACAATGGAACAAAGAAATTGCATCGCAGTTCAATGCTAGTGTCCCCAAAGCGACTTCTCTCTAAGTGACTAATGTGGCGACGTGCATTGTACAGACATTCCCCTGAGAGTCAGGCTCCAGGATTCCGAAGCTCCAGTGACAATTTACTGTATCCCTCAAACCCTCGTAATGACAATGGAACAAAGAAATTGCATCGCAGTTCAGCCCTACAGTCCCTATGAGACTTCTCTGCAAGTGCCTAATGTGGCGTCATGCATTGTAGAGACGTTCCCCTGAGATTCAGGATCCAGGATTCCGATGCTCCATTGACAATTTACTGTATCCCTCAAACCCTCGTAACGACAATGGACAAAGAAATTGCATCGCAGTTCAACCCTACAGTGCCTATGAGTTTTCTCTGCAAGTGACTAATGTGGCGACCTGCATTGTAGAGACGTTCCCCTGACATTCATGCTCCAGGATTCCGATGCTCCAGTGACAATTTACTGTATCCCTCAAACCCTCGTAATGACAATGGAACAAAGAAATTGCATCGCAGTTAAACCCCACAGTCCCTATGAGACTTCTCTGCAAGTGCCTAATGTGGCGTCATGCATTGTAGAGACGTTCCCCTGAGATTCAGGCTCCAGGATTCCGATTCTCCAGTGACAATTTACTGTATCCCTCAAACCCTCGTAATGACAATGGAACAAAGAGATTGCATCGCAGTTCAATTCTAGTGTCCCCAAAGCGACTTCTCTCTAAGTGACTAATGTGGCGACGTGCATTGTACAGACATTCCCCTGAGAGTCAGGCTCCAGGATTCCGAAGCTCCAGTGACAATTTACTGTATCCCTCAAACCCTCGTAATGACAATGGAACAAAGAAATTGCATCGCAGTTCAACCCTACAGTCCCTATGAGACTTCTCTGCAAGTGCCTAATGTGGCGTCATGCATTGTAGAGACGTTCCCCTGAGATTCAGGATCCAGGATTCCGATGCTCCATTGACAATTTACTGTATCCATCAAACCCTCGTAATGACAATGGAACAAAGAAATTGCATCGCAGTTCAACCCCACAGTACCTATGAGACTTCTCTGCAAGTGACTAATGTGGCGACCTGCATTGTAGAGACGTTCCCCTGAGATTCAGGATCCAGGATTCCGATGCTCCAGTGACAATTTACTGTATCCCTCAAACCCTCGTAATGACAATGGAACAAAGAAATTGCATCGCAGTTCAACCCTACAGTCCCTATGAGACTTCTCTGCAAGTGCCTAATGTGGCGTCATGCATTGTAGAGACGTTCCCCTGAGATTCAGGCTCCAGGATTCCGATGCTCCAGTGACAGTTCACTGTATCCCTCAAACCCTCGTAATGACAATGGAACAAAGAAATTGCATCGCAGTTAAACCCCACAGTCCCTATGAGACTTCTCTGCAAGTGACTAATGTGGCGACCTGCATTGTAGAGACGTTCCCCTGAGATTCAGGCTCCAGGATTCCGATGCTCCAGTGACAATTTACTGTATCCCTCAAACCCTCGTAATGACAATGGAACAAAGAAATTGCATCGCAGTTCAACCCTACAGTCCCTATGAGACTTCTCTGCAATTCCTAATGTGGCGTCATGCATTGTAGAGACGTTCCCCTGAGATTCAGGCTCCAGGATTCCGATGCTCCACTGACAATTTACTGTAACCCTCAAACCCTCGTAATGACAATGGAACAAAAAAATTGCATCGCAGTTCAACACTACAGTCCCTATGAGACTTCTCTGCAAGTGCCTAATGTGGCGTCATGCATTGTAGAGACGTTCCCCTGAGATTCAGGCTCAAGGATTCCGATGCTCCAGTGACAATTTACTGTATCCCTCAAACCCTCGTAATGACAATGGAACAAAGAAATTGCATCGCAGTTCAACCCTACAGTCCATATGAGACTTCTCTGCATGTGCCTAATGTGGCGTCATGCATTGTAGACACGTTCCCCTGAGATTCAGCCTCCAGGATTCCGATAATCCACTGACAATTTACTGTATCCCTCAAACCCTCGTAATGACAATGGAACAAAGAAATTGCATCGCAGTTCAACCCTACAGTCCCTACGAGACCTCTCTGCAAGTGCCTAATGTGGCGTCATGCATTGTAGAGACGTTCCCCACAGATTCAAGCTCCAGCATTCCGATGCTCCACTGACAATTTACTGTAACCCTCAAACCCTCGTAATGACAATGGAACAAAGAAATTGCATCGCAGTTCAACCCTACAGTCCCTATGAGACTTCTCTGCAAGTGCCTAATGTGGCGTCATGCATTGTACAGACGTTCCCCTGAGATTCAGGCTCCATGATTCCGAAGCTCCAGTGACAATTTACTGTATCCCTCAAACCCTTGTAATGACAATGGAACAAAGAAATTGCATCGCAGTTCAACCCTACAGTCCCTATGAGACTTCTCTGCAAGTGCCTAATGTGGCGTCATGCATTGTAGAGACGTTCCCCTGAGATTCAGGCTCCAGGATTCCGATGCTCCAGTGACAATTTACTGTATCCCTCAAACCCTCGTAATGACAATGGAACAAAGAAATTACATCGCAGTTCAACCCTACAGTCCCTATGAGATTTCTCTGCAAGTGCCTAATGTGGCGTCATGCATTGTAGAGACGTTCCCCTGAGATTCAGGCTCCAGGATTCCGAAGCTCCAGTGACAATTTACTGTATCCCTCAAACCCTCGTTATAACAATGCAACAAAGAAATTGCATCGCAGTTCAACCCTACAGTCCCTAAGAGACTTCTCGCCAAGTGACTAATGTGGCGACCTGCATTGTACAGACGTTCCCCTGAGAGTCAGGCTCCAGGATTCCGATGCTCCAGTGAATATTTACTGTATCCCTCAAACCCTCGTAATGACAATAGAACAAAGAAATTGCATCGCAGTTCAACAGTACAGTCCCTATGAGACTTCTCTGCAAGTGCCTAATGTGGCGTCACGCATTGTAGAGACGTTCTCCTGAGATTCAGGCTCCAGGATTCCGATGCTCCACTGACAATTTACTGTAACCCTCAAACCCTCGTAATGACAATGGAACAAAGAAATTGCATCGCAGTTCAACCCTACAGTCTCTATGAGACTTCTCTGCAAGTGCCTAAAGTGTCGTCATGCATTGTAGAGACGTTCCCCTGAGATTCAGGCTCCAGGATTCCGATGCTCCAGTGACAATTTACTGTATCTCTCAAACCCTCGTAATGACAATGGAACAAAGAAATTGCATCGCAGTTCAATCCTACAGTCCCTATGAGACTTCTCTGCAAGTGCCTAATGTGGCGTCATGCATTGTAGAGACGTTCCCCTGAGATTCAGGCTCCAGGATTCCGATGCTCCACTGACAATTTACTGTATCCCTCAAACCCTCGTAATGACAATGGAACAAAGAAATTGCATCGCAGTTCAACCCTACAGTCCCTATGAGACTTCTCTGCAAGTGCCTAATGTGGCGTCATGCATTGTAGAGACGTTCCCCTGAGATTCAGGCTCCAGGATTCCGATGCTCCAGTGACAATTTACTGTATCCCTCAAACCCTCGTAATGACAATGGATCAAAGAAATTGCATCGCAGTTTAACCCTACAGTCCCTATGAGACTTCTCTGCAAGTGCCTAATGTGGCGTCATGCATTGTAGAGACGTTCCCCTGAGATTCAGGCTCCAGGATTCCGATGCTCCAGTGACAATTTACTGTATCCCTCAAACCCTCGTAATGACAATGGAACAAAGAAATTGCATCGCAGTTTAATTCTACAGTCCCCAAAGCGACTTCTCTCCAAGTGACTAATGCGGCGACGTGCATTGTACAGACGTTCATCTGAGATTCAGGCTCCAGGATTCCGATGCTCCAGTGACAATTTACTGTATCCCTCAAACCCTCGTAATGACAATGGAACAAAGAAATTGCATCGCAGTTCAACCCTACAGTCCCTATGAGACTTCTCTGCAAGTGCCTAATGTGGCGTCATGCATTGTAGAGACGTTCCCCTGAGATTCAGGCTCCAGGATTCCGATGCTCCAGTGACAATTTACTGTATCCCTCAAACCCTCGTAATGACAATGGAACAAAGAAATTGCATCGCAGTTCAATCCTACAGTCCCTATGAGACTTCTCTGCAAGTGCCTAATGTGGCGTCATGCATTGTAGAGACGTTCCCCTGAGATTCAGGCTCCAGGATTCGGATGCTCCACTGACAATTTACTGTATCCCTCAAACCCTCGTAATGACAATGGAACAAAGAAATTGCATCGCAGTTCAACCCTACAGTCCCTATGAGACTTCTCTGCAAGTGCCTAATGTGGCGTCATGCATTGTAGAGACGTTCCCCTGAGATTCAGGCTCCAGGATTCCGATGCTCCAGTAACAATTTACTGTATCCCTCAAACCCTCGTAATGACAATGGAACAAAGAAATTGCATCGCAGTTTAACCCTACAGTCCCTATGAGACTTCTCTGCAAGTGCCTAATGTGGCGTCATGCATTGTAGAGACGTTCCCCTGAGATTCAGGCTCCAGGATTCCGATGCTCCAGTGACAATTTACTGTATCCCTCAAACCCTCGTAATGACAATGGAGCAAAGAAATTGCATCGCAGTTTAATTCTATAGTCCCCAAAGCGACTTCTCTCCAAGTGACTAATGTGGCGACGTGCATTGTACAGACGTTCCCCTGAGATTCAGGCTCCAGGATTCCGATGCTCCAGTGACAATTTACTGTATCCCTCAAACCCTCGTAATGACAATGGAACAAAGAAATTGCATCGCAGTTCAACCCTACAGTCCCTATGAGACTTCTCTGCAAGTGCCTAATGTGGCGTCATGCATTGTAGAGACGTTCCCCTGAGATTCAGGCTCCAGGATTCCGATGCTCCAGTGACAATTTACTGTATCCCTCAAACCCTCGTAATGACAATGGAACAAAGATATTGCATCGCATTTCAACCACACAGTCCCTATGAGACTTCTCTGCAAGTGACTAATGTGGCGACGTGCATTGTACAGACGTTCCCCTGAGATTCAGGCTCCAGGATTCCGATGCTCCAGTGACAATTTACTGTATCCCTCAAACCCTCGTAATGACAATGGAACAAAGAAATTGCATCGCAGTTCAACCCTACAGTCCCTATGAGACTTCTCTGCAAGTGCCTAATGTGGCGTCATGCATTGTAGAGACGTTCCCCTGAGATTCAGGCTCCAGGATTCCGATGCTCCAGTGACAATTTACTGTATCCCTCAAACCCTCGTAATGACAATGGAACAAAGAAATTGCATCGCAGTTTAACCCTACAGTCCCTATGAGACTTCTCTGCAAGTGCCTAATGTGGCGTCATGCATTGTAGAGACGTTCCCCTGAGATTCAGGCTCCAGGATTCCGATGCTCCAGTGACAATTTACTGTATCCCTCAAACCCTCGTAATGACAATGGTACAAAGAAATTGCATCACAGTTTAATTCTACAGTCCCCAAAGCGACTTCTCTCCAAGTGACTAATGTGGCGACGTGCATTGTACAGACGTTCCCCTGAGATTCAGGCTCCAGGATTCCGATGCTCCAGTGACAATTTACTGTATCCCTCAAACCCTCGTAATGACAATGGAACAAAGAAATTGCATCGCAGTTCAACCCTACAGTCCCTATGAGACTTCTCTGCAAGTGCCTAATGTGGCGTCATGCATTGTAGAGACGTTCCCCTGAGATTCAGGCTCCAGGATTCCGATGCTCCAGTGACAATTTACTGTATCCCTCAAACCCTCGTAATGATAATGGAACAAAGAAATTGCATCGCAGTTCAATCCTACAGTCCCTATGAGACTTCTCTGCAAGTGCCTAATGTGGCGTCATGCATTGTAGAGACGTTCCCCTGAGATTCAGGCTCCAGGATTCCGATGCTCCACTGACAATTTACTGTATCCCTCAAACCCTCGTAATGACAATGGAACAAAGAAATTGCATCGCAGTTCAACCCTACAGTCCCTATGAGACTTCTCTGCAAGTGCCTAATGTGGCGTCATGCATTGTAGAGACGTTCCCCTGAGATTCAGGCTCCAGGATTCCGATGCTCCAGTGACAATTTACTGTATCCCTCAAACCCTCGTAATGACAATGGAACAAAGAAATTGCATCGCAGTTTAACCCTACAGTCCCTATGAGATTTCTCTGCAAGTGCCTAATGTGGCGTCATGCATTGTAGAGACGTTCCCCTGAGATTCAGGCTCCAGGATTCCGATGCTCCAGTGACAATTTACTGTATCCCTCAAACCCTCGTAATGACAATGGAGCAAAGAAATTGCATCGCAGTTTAATTCTACAGTCCCCAAAGCGACTTCTCTCCAAGTGACTAATGTGGCGACGTGCATTGTACAGACGTTCCCCTGAGATTCAGGCTCCAGGATTCCGATGCTCCAGTGACAATTTACTGTATCCCTCAAACCCTCGTAATGACAATGGAACAAAGAAATTGCATCGCAGTTCAACCCTACAGTCCCTATGAGACTTCTCTGCAAGTGCCTAATGTGGCGTCATGCATTGTAGAGACGTTCCCCTGAGATTCAGGCTCCAGGATTCCGATGCTCCAGTGACAATTTACTGTATCCCTCAAATCCTTGTAATGACAATGGAACAAAGAAATTGCATCGCAGTCCAAACCTACAGTCCCTATGAGACTTCTCTGCAAATGCCTAATGTGGCGTCATGCATTGCAGAGACGTTCCCCTGAGATTCACGCTCCAGGATTCCGATGCTCCAGTGACAATTTACTGTATCCCTCAAACCCTCGTAATGATAATGGAACAAACAAATTGCATCGCAGCTCAACCCTACAGTCCCTATGAGACTTCTCTGCAAGTGCCTAATGTGGCGTCATGCATTGTAGAGACGTTCCCCTGAGATTCAGGCTCCAGGATTCCGATGCTCCAGTGACAATTTACTGTATCCCTCAAACCCTCGTAATGACAATGGAACAAAGAAATTGCATCGCAGTTCAACCCTACAGTCCCTATGCGATTTCTCTGCAAGTGCCTAATGTGGCGTCATGCATTGTAGAGATGTTCCCCTGAGATTCAGGCTCCAGGATTCCTATGCTCCAGTGACAATTTACTGTATCCCTCAAACCCTCGTAATGACAATGGAACAAAGAAATTGCATCGCAGTTCAACCCTACAGTCCCTATGAGACTTCTCTGCAAGTGCCTAATGTGGCGTCATGCATTGTAGAGACGTTCCCCTGAGATTCAGGCTACAGGATTCCGATGCTCCAGTGACAATTTACTGTATCCCTCAAACCCTCGTAATGACAATGGAACAAAGAAATTGCATCGCAGTTCAATTCTACCGTCCCCAAAGCGACTTCTCTCCAAGTGACTAATGTGGCGACGTGCATTGTACAGAGGTTCCCCTGAGATTCAGGCTCCAGGATTCAGATGCTCCAGTAACAATTTACTGTATCCCTCAAACCCTCGTAATGACAATGGATCAAAGAAATTGCATCGCAGTTCAGCCCTACAGTCCCTATGAGACCTCACTGCAAGTGCCTAATGTGGCGTCATGCATTGTAGAGACGTTCCCCTGAGATTCAGGCTCCAGGATTCCGATGCTCCACTGACAATTTACTGTAACCCTCAAACCCTCGTAATGACAATGGAACAAAGAAATTGCATCGCAATTCAACCCTACAGTCCCTATGAAACTTCTCTCCAAGTGCCTAATGTGGCGTCATGCATTGTAGAGACGTTCCCCTGAGATTCAGGCTCCAGGATTCCGAAGCTCCAGTGACAATTTACTGTATCCCTCAAACCCTCGTTATAACAATGCAACAAAGAAATTGCATCGCAGTTCAATTCTACAGTCCCTAAGAGACTTCTCTCCAAGTGACTAATGTGGCGACCTGCATTGTACAGACGTTCCCCTGAGAGTCAGGCTCCAGGATTCCGATGCTCCAGTGACAATTTACTGTATCCCTCAAACCCTCGTAATGACAATGGAACAAAGAAATTGCATCGCAGTTCAACCCTACAGTCCCTATGAGACTTCTCTGCAAGTGACTAATGTGGCGACCTGCATTGTAGAGACGTTCCCCTGAGATTCAGGCTCCAGGATTCCGATGCTCCAGTGACAATTTACTGTATCCCTCAAACCCTCGTAATGACAATGGAACAAAGAAATTGTTGCATCGCAGTTCAACCCTACAGTCCCTATGAGACTTCTCTGCAAGTGCCTAATGTGGCGTCATGCATTGTAGAGACGTTCAACTGAGATTCAGGCTCCAGGATTCCGATGCTCCAGTGACAATTTACTGTATCCCTCAAACCCTCGTAATGACAATGGAACAAAGAAATTGCATCGCAGTTCAATTCCACAGTCCCCAAAGCGACTTCTCTCCAAGTGACTAATGTGGCGACCTGCATTGTACAGACGTTCCCCTGAGATTCAGGCTCCAGGATTCCGATGCTCCAGTAACAATTTACTGTATCCCTCAAACCCTCGTAATGACAATGGAACAAAGAAATTGCATCGCAGTTCAACCCTACAGTCCCTATGAGACCTCTCTGCAAGTGCCTTATGTGGCGTCATGCATTGTAGAGACGTTCCCCTGAGATTCAGGCTCCAGGATTCCGATGCTCCACTTACAATTTACTGTAACCCTCAAACCCTCGTAATGACAATGGAACATGAAATTGCATCGCAGTTCAACCCTACAGTCCCTATGAGACTTCTCTGCATGTGCCTAATGTGGCGTCATGCATTGTAGATACGTTCCTCTGAGATTCAGCCTCCAGGATTCCGATAATCCACTGACAATTTACTGTATCCCTCAAACCCTCGTAATGACAATGGAACAAAGAAATTGTTGCATCGCAGTTCAACCCTACAGTCCCTACGAGACCTCTCTGCAAGTGCCTAATGTGGCGTCATGCATTGTAGAGACGTTCCCCACAAATTCAAGCTCCAGGATTCCGATGCTCCACTGACAATTTACTGTAACCCTCAAACCCTCGTAATGACAATGGAACAAAGAAATTGCATCGCAGTTCAACCCTACAGTCCCTACGAGACCTCTCTGCAAGTGCCTAATGTGGCGTCATGCATTGTAGAGACGTTCCCCACAGATTCAAGCTCCAGGATTCCGATGCTCCACTGACAATTTACTGTAACCCTCAAACCCTCGTAATGACAATGGAACAAAGAAATTGCATCGCAGTTCAACCCTACAGTCCCTATGAGACTTCTCTGCAAGTGCCTAATGTGGCGTCATGCATTGTACAGACGTTCCCCTGAGATTCAGGCTCCAGGATTCCGAAGCTCCAGTGACAATTTACTGTATCCCTCAAACCCTTGTAATGACAATGGAACAAAGAAATTGCATCGCAGTTCAACCCTACAGTCCCTATGAGACTTCTCTGCAAGTGCCTAATGTGGCGTCATGCATTGTAGAGACGTTCCCCTGAGATTCAGGCTCCAGGATTCCGATGCTCCAGTGACAATTTACTGTATCCCTCAAACCCTCGTAATGACAATGGAACAAAGAAATTGCATCGCAGTTCAACCCTACAGTCCCTATGAGATTTCTCTGCAAGTGCCTAATGTGGCGTCATGCATTGTAGAGACGTTCCCCAGAGATTCAGGCTCCAGGATTCCGAAGCTCCAGTGACAATTTACTGTATCCCTCAAACCCTCGTTATAACAATGCAACAAAGAAATTGCATCGCAGTTCAACCCTACAGACCCTAAGAGACTTCTCTCCAAGTGACTAATGTGGCGACCTGCATTGTACAGACGTTCCCCTGAGAGTCAGGCTCCAGGATTCCGATGCTCCAGTGACAATTTACTGTATCCCTCAAACCCTCGTAATGACAATGGAACAAAGAAATTGCATCGCAGTTCAACAATACAGTCCCTATGAGACTTCTCTGCAAGTGCCTCATGTGGCGTCACGCATTGTAGAGACGTTCTCCTGAGATTCAGGCTCCAGGATTCCGATGCTCCACTGACAATTTACTGTAACCCTCAAACCCTCGTAATGACAATGGAACAAAGAAATTGCATCGCAGTTCAACCCTACAGTCTCTATGAGACTTCTCTTCAAGTGCCTAATGTGGCGTCATGCATTGTAGAGACGTTCCCCTGAGATTCAGGCTCCAGGATTCCGATGCTCCAGTGACAATTTACTGTATCCCTCAAACCCTCGTAATGACAATGGAACAAAGAAATTGCATCGCAGTTCAACACTACAGTCCCTATGAGACTTCTCTGCAAGTGCCTCATGTGGCGTCACGCATTGTAGAGACGTTCTCCTGAGATTCAGGCTCCAGGATTCCGATGCTCCACTGACAATTTACTGTAACCCTCAAACCCTCGTAATGACAATGGAACAAAGAAATTGCATCGCAGTTCAACCCTACAGTCTCTATGAGACTTCTCTTCAAGTGCCTAATGTGGCGTCATGCATTGTAGAGACGTTCCCCTGAGATTCAGGCTCCAGGATTCCGATGCTCCAGTGACAATTTACTGTATCCCTCAAACCCTCGTAATGACAATGGAACAAAGAAATTGCATCGCAGTTCAACACTACAGTCCCTATGAGACTTCTCTGCAAGTGCCTAATGTGGCGTCATGCATTGTAGAGACGTTCCCCTGAGATTCAGGCTCCAGGATTCCGATGCTCCAGTGACAATTTACTGTATCCCTCAAACCCTCGTAATGACAATGGAACAAAGAAATTGCATCGCAGTTCAACCCTACAGTCCCTATGAGACTTCTCTGCAAGTGCCTAATGTGGCGTCATGCATTGTAGAGACGTTCCCCTGAGATTCCGGCTCCAGGATTCCGATGCTCCAGTGACAATTTACTGTATCCCTCAAACCCTCGTAATGACAATGGAACAAAGAAATTGCATCGCAGTTCAATTCTAGAGTCCCCAAAGCGACTTCTCTCTAAGTGACTAATGTGGCGACGTGCATTGTACACACATTCCCCTGAGAGTCAGGCTCCAGGATTCCGAAGCTCCAGTGACAATTTACTGTATCCCTCAAACCCTCGTAATGACAATGGAACAAAGAAATTGCATCGCAGTTCAACCCTACAGTCCCTATGAGACTTCTCTGCAAGTGCCTAATGTGGCGTCATGCATTGTAGAGACGTTCCCCTGAGATTCAGGCTCCAGGATTCCGATGCTCCACTGACAATTTACTGTAACCCTCAAACCCTCGTAATGACAATGGAACAAAGAAATTGCATCGCATTTCAACACTACAGTCCCTATGAGACTTCTCTGCAAGTGCCTCATGTGGCGACATGCATTGTAGAGACATTCCATTAAGATTCAGGCTCCAGGATTCCGATGCTCCAGTGACAATTTTCTGTATCCCTCAAACCCTCGTAATGACAATGGAACAAAGAAATTGCATCGCAGTTCAACCCTACAGTCCCTATGAGATTTCTCTGCAAGTGCCTAATGTGGCGTCATGCATTGTAGAGACGTTCCCCTGAGATTCAGGATCCAGGATTCCGATGCTCCATTGACAATTTACTGTATCCCTCAAACCCTCGTAATGACAATGGACAAAGAAATTGCATCGCAGTTCAACCCTACAGTGCCTATGAGTTTTCTCTGCAAGTGACTAATGTGGCGACCTGCATTGTAGAGACGTTCCCCTGAGATTCAGGCTCCAGGATTCCGATGCTCCAGTGACAATTTACTGTATCCCTCAAACCCTCGTAATGACAATGGAACAAAGAAATTGCATCGCAGTTAAACCCCACAGTCCCTATGAGACTTCTCTGCAAGTGCCTAATGTGGCGTCATGCATTGTAGAGACGTTCCCCTGAGATTCAGGCTCCAGGATTCCGATTCTCCAGTGACAATTTACTGTATCCCTCAAACCCTCGTAATGACAATGGAACAAAGAAATTGCATCGCAGTTCAATTCTAGTGTCCCCAAAGCGACTTCTCTCTATGTGACTAATGTGGCGAAGTGCATTGTACAGACATTCCCCTGAGAGTCAGGCTCCAGGATTCCGAAGCTCCAGTGACAATTTACTGTATCCCTCAAACCCTCGTAATGACAATGGAACAAAGAAATTGCATCGCAGTTCAACCCTACAGTCCCTATGAGACTTCTCTGCAAGTGCCTAATGTGGCGTCATGCATTGTAGAGACGTTCCCCTGAGATTCAGGATCCATAATTCCGATGCTCCATTGACAATTTACTGTATCCATCAAACCCTCGTAATGACAATGGAACAAAGAAATTGCATCGCAGTTCAACCCCACAGTACCTATGAGACTTCTCTGCAAGTGACTAATGTGGCGACCTGCATTGTAGAGACGTTCCCCTGAGATTCAGGATCCAGGATTCCGATGCTCCAGTGACAATTTACTGTATCCCTCAAACCCTCGTAATGACAATGGAACAAAGAAATTGCATCGCAGTTCAACCCTACAGTCCCTATGAGACTTCTCTGCAAGTGCCTAATGTGGCGTCATGCATTGTAGAGACGTTCCCCTGAGATTCAGGCTCCAGGATTCCGATGCTCCAGTGACAGTTCACTGTATCCCTCAAACCCTCGTAATGACAATGGAGCAAAGAAATTGCATCGCAGTTAAACCCCACAGTCCCTATGAGACTTCTCTGCAAGTGACTAATGTGGCGACCTGCATTGTAGAGACGTTCCCCTGAGATTCAGGCTCCAGGATTCCGATGCGCCAGTGACAATTTACTGTATCCCTCAAACCCTTGTAATGACAATGGAACAAAGAAATTGCATCGCAGTTCAACCCTACAGTCCCTATGAGACTTCTCTGCAAGTGCCTAATGTGGCGTCATGCATTGTAGAGACGTTCCCCTGAGATTCAGGCTCCAGGATTCCGATGCTCCACTGACAATTTCTTGTAACCCTCAAACCCTCGTAATGACAATGGAACAAAAAAATTGCATCGCAGTTCAACACTACAGTCCCTATGAGACTTCTCTGCAAGTGCCTAATGTGGCGTCATGCATTGTAGAGACGTTCCCCTGAGATTCAGGCTCCAGGATTCCGATGCTCCAGTGACAATTTACTGTATCCCTCAAACCCTCGTTATAACAATGCAACAAAAAAATTGCATCGCAGTTCAATTCTACAGTCCCCAAAGCGACTTCTCTCCAAGTGACAAATGTGGCGACGTGCATTGTACAGACGTTCCCCTGAGATTCAGGCTCCAGGATTCCGATGCTCCACTGACAATTTACTGTAACCCTCAAACCCTCGTAATGACAATGGAGCAAAGAAATTGCATCGCAGTTCAACACTACAGTCCCTATGAGCCTTCTCTGCAAGTGCCTAATGTGGCGTCATGCATTGTAGAGACGTTCCCCTGAGATTCAGGCTCCAGGATTCCGATGCTCCAGTGACAATTTACTGTATCCCTCAAACCCTCGTTATAACAATGCAACAAAGAAACTGCATCGCAGTTCAATTCTACTGTCCCTTAGAGACTTCTTTCCAAGTGACTAATGTGGCGACCTGCATTGTACAGACGTTCCCCTGAGAGTCAAGCTCCAGGATTCCGAAGCTCCAGTGACAATTTACTGTATCCCTCAAACCCTCGTAATGACAATGGAACAAAGAAATTGCATCGCAGTTCAACCCTACAGTCCATATGAGACTTCTCTGCATGTGCCTAATGTGGCGTCATGCATTGTAGACACGTTCCCCTGAGATTCAGCCTCCAGGATTCCGATAATCCACTGACAATTTACTGTATCCCTCAAACCCTCGTAATGACAATGGAACAAAGAAATTGCATCGCAGTTCAACCCTACAGTCCCTACGAGACCTCTCTGCAAGTGCCTAATGTGGCGTCATGCATTGTAGAGACGTTCCCCACAGATTCAAGCTCCAGGATTCCGATGCTCCACTGACAATTTACTGTAACCCTCAAACCCTCGTAATGACAATGGAACAAAGAAATTGCATCGCAGTTCAACCCTACAGTCCCTATGAGACTTCTCTGCAAGTGCCTAATGTGGCGTCATGCATTGTACAGACGTTCCCCTGAGATTCAGGCTCCAGGATTCCGAAGCTCCAGTGACAATTTACTGTATCCCTCAAACCCTTGTAATGACAATGGAACAAAGAAATTGCATCGCAGTTCAACCCTACAGTCCCTATGAGACTTCTCTGCAAGTGCCTAATGTGGCGTCATGCATTGTAGAGACGTTCCCCTGAGATTCAGGCTCCAGGATTCCGATGCTCCAGTGACAATTTACTGTATCCCTCAAACCCTCGTAATGACAATGGAACAAAGAAATTGCATCGCAGTTCAACCCTACAGTCCCTATGAGATTTCTCTGCAAGTGCCTAATGTGGCGTCATGCATTGTAGAGACGTTCCCCTGAGATTCAGGCTCCAGGATTCCGAAGCTCCAGTGACAATTTACTGTATCCCTCAAACCCTCGTTATAACAATGCAACAAAGAAATTGCATCGCAGTTCAACCCTACAGTCCCTAAGAGACTTCTCGCCAAGTGACTAATGTGGCGACCTGCATTGTACAGACGTTCCCCTGAGAGTCAGGCTCCAGGATTCCGATGCTCCAGTGAATATTTGCTGTATCCCTCAAACCCTCGTAATGACAATAGAACAAAGAAATTGCATCGCTGTTCAACCCTACAGTCCCTATGAGACTTCTCTGCAAGTGCCTAATGTGGCGTCACGCATTGTAGAGACGTTCTCCTGAGATTCAGGCTCCAGGATTCCGATGCTCCACTGACAATTTACTGTAACCCTCAAACCCTCGTAATGACAATGGAACAAAGAAATTGCATCGCAGTTCAACCCTACAGTCCCTATGAGACTTCTCTGCAAGTGCCTAATGTGGCGTCATGCATTGTACAGACGTTCCCCTGAGATTCAGGCTCCAGGATTCCGAAGCTCCAGTGACAATTTACTGTATCCCTCAAACCCTTGTAATGACAATGGAACAAAGAAATTGCATCGCAGTTCAACCCTACAGTCCCTATGAGACTTCTCTGCAAGTGCCTAATGTGGCGTCATGCATTGTAGAGACGTTCCCCTGAGATTCAGGCTCCAGGATTCCGATGCTCCAGTGACAATTTACTGTATCCCTCAAACCCTCGTAATGACAATGGAACAAAGAAATTGCATCGCAGTTCAACCCTACAGTCCCTATGAGATTTCTCTGCAAGTGCCTAATGTGGCGTCATGCATTGTAGAGACGTTCCCCTGAGATTCAGGCTCCAGGATTCCGAAGCTCCAGTGACAATTTACTGTATCCCTCAAACCCTCGTTATAACAATGCAACAAAGAAATTGCATCGCAGTTCAACCCTACAGTCCCTAAGAGACTTCTCGCCAAGTGACTAATGTGGCGACCTGCATTGTACAGACGTTCCCCTGAGAGTCAGGCTCCAGGATTCCGATGCTCCAGTGAATATTTGCTGTATCCCTCAAACCCTCGTAATGACAATAGAACAAAGAAATTGCATCGCAGTTCAACCCTACAGTCCCTATGAGACTTCTCTGCAAGTGCCTAATGTGGCGTCACGCATTGTAGAGACGTTCTCCTGAGATTCAGGCTCCAGGATTCCGATGCTCCACTGACAATTTACTGTAACCCTCAAACCCTCGTAATGACAATGGAACAAAGAAATTGCATCGCAGTTCAACCCTACAGTCTCTATGAGACTTCTCTGCAAGTGCCTAAAATGGCGTCATGCATTGTAGAGACGTTCCCCTGAGATTCAGGCTCCAGGATTCCGATGCTCCAGTAACAATTTACTGTATCCCTCAAACCCTCGTAATGACAATGGAACAAAGAAATTGCATCGCAGTTCAATCCTACAGTCCCTATGAGACTTCTCTGCAAGTGCCTAATGTGGCGTCATGCATTGTAGAGACATTCCCCTGAGATTCAGGCTCCAGGATTCCGATGCTCCACTGACAATTTACTGTATCCCTCAAACCCTCGTAATGACAATGGAACAAAGAAATTGCATCGCAGTTCAACCCTACAGTCCCTATGAGACTTCTCTGCAAGTGCCTAATGTGGCGTCATGCATTGTAGAGACGTTCCCCTGAGATTCAGGCTCCAGGATTCCGATGCTCCAGTGACAATTTACTGTATCCCTCAAACCCTCGTAATGACAATGGAACAAAGAAATTGCATCGCAGTTTAACCCTACAGTCCCTATGAGACCTCTCTGCAAGTGCCTAATGTGGCGTCATGCATTATAGAGACGTTCCCCTGAGATTCAGGCTCCAGGATTCCGATGCTCCAGTGACAATTTACTGTATCCCTCAAACCCTCGTAATGACAATGGAACAAAGAAATTGCATCGCAGTTTAATTCTACAGTCCCCAAAGCGACTTCTCTCCAAGTGACTAATGTGGCGACGTGCATTGTACAGACGTTCCCCTGAGATTCAGGCTCCAGGATTCCGATGCTCCAGTGACAATTTACTGTATCCCTCAAACCCTCGTAATGACAATGAAACAAAGAACTTGCATCGCAGTTCAACCCTACAGTCCCTATGAGACTTCTCTGCAAGTGCCTAATGTGGCGTCATGCATTGTACAGACGTTCCTCTGAGATTCAGGCTCCAGGATTCCGATGCTCCAGTGACAATTTACTGTATCCCTCAAACCCTCGTAATGACAATGGAACAAAGAAATTGCATCGCAGTTCAATCCTACAGTCCCTATGAGACTTCTCTGCAAGTGCCTAATGTGGCGTCATGCATTGTAGAGACGTTCCCCTGAGATTCAGGCTCCAGGATTCCGATGCTCCACTGACAATTTACTGTATCCCTCAAATTCTCGTAATGACAATGGAACAAAGAAATTGCATCGCAGTTTAACCCTACAGTCCCTATGAGACTTCTCTGCAAGTGCCTAATGTGGCGTCATGCATTGTAGAGACGTTCCCCTGAGATTCAGGCTCCAGGATTCCGATGCTCCAGTGACAATTTACTGTATCCCTCAAACCCTCGTAATGACAATGGAGCAAAGAAATTGCATCGCAGTTTAATTCTACAGTCCCCAAAGCGACTTCTCTCCAAGTGACTAATGTGGCGACGTGCATTGTACAGACGTTCCAATGAGATTCAGGCTCCAGGATTCCGATGCTCCAGTGACAATTTACTGTATCCCTCAAACCCTCGTAATGACAATGGAACAAAGAAATTGCATCGCAGTTCAACCCTACAGTCCCTATGAGACTTCTCTGCAAGTGCCTAATGTGGCGTCATGCATTGTGGAGACGTTCCCCTGAGATTCAGGCTCCAGGATTCCGATGCTCCAGTGACAATTTACTGTATCCCTCAAACCCTCGTAATGACAATGGAACAAAGAAATTGCATCGCAGTTTAACCCTACAGTCCCTATGAGACTTCTCTGCAAGTGCCTAATGTGGCGTCATGCATTATAGAGACGTTCCCCTGAGATTCAGGCTCCAGGAATCCGATGCTCCAGTGACAATTTACTGTATCCCTCAAACCCTCGTAATGACAATGGAACAAAGAAATTGCATCGCAGTTTAATTCTACAGTCCCCAAAGCGACTTCTCTCCAAGTGACTAATGTGGCGACGTGCATTGTACAGACGTTCCCCTGAGATTCAGGCTCCAGGATTCCGATGCTCCAGTGACAATTTACTGTATCCCTCAAACCCTCGTAATGACAATGGAACAAAGAAATTGCATCGCAGTTCAACCCTACAGTCCCTATGAGACTTCTCTGCAAGTGAGTAATGTGGCACCATGCATTGTAAAGACGTTCCCCTGAGATTCAGGCTCCAGGATTCCGATGCTCCATTGACAATTTACTGTATCCCTAAAACTCTCGTAATTTCAATGGAACAAAGAAATTGCATCGCAGTTAAACCCCACAGTCCCTATGAGACTTCTCTGCAAGTGCCTAATGTGGCGTCATGCATTGTAGAGACGTTCCCCTGAGATTCAGGCTCCAGGATTCCGATTCTCCAGTGACAATTTACTGTATCCCTCAAACCCTCGTAATGACAATGGAACAAAGAAATTGCATCGCAGTTCAATTCTAGTGTCCCCAAAGCGACTTCTCTCTAAGTGACTAATGTGGCGACGTGCATTGTACAGACATTCCCCTGAGAGTCAGGCTCCAGGATTCCGAAGCTCCAGTGACAATTTACTGTATCCCTCAAACCCTCGTAATGACAATGGAACAAAGAAATTGCATCGCAGTTCAACCCTACAGTCCCTATGAGACTTCTCTGCAAGTGCCTAATGTGGCGTCATGCATTGTAGAGACGTTCCCCTGAGATTCAGGCTCCAGGATTCCGATGCTCCACTGACAATTTACTGTAACCCTCAAACCCTCGTAATGACAATGGAACAAAAAAATTGCATCGCAGTTCAACACTGCAGACCCTATGAGACTTCTCTGCAAGTGCCTAATGTGGCGTCATGCATTGTAGAGACGTTCCCCTGAGATTCAGGCTCCAGGATTCCGATGCTCCAGTGACAATTTACTGTATCCCTCAAACCCTCGTTATAACAATGCAACAAAGAAATTGCATCGCAGTTCAATTCCACAGTCCCCAAAGCGACTTCTCTCCAAGTGACAAATGTGGCGACGTGCATTGTACAGACGTTCCCCTGAGATTCAGGCTCCAGGATTCCGATGCTCCACTGACAATTTACTGTAACCCTCAAACCCTCGTAATGGCAATGGAGCAAAGAAATTGCATCGCAGTTCAACACTACATTCCCTATGAGATTTCTCTGCAAGTGCCTAATGTGGCGTCATGCATTGTAGAGACGTTCCCCTGAGATTCAGGCTCCAGGATTCCGATGCTCCAGTGACAATTTACTGTATCCCTCAAACCCTCGTTATAACAATGCAACAAAGAAACTGCATCGCAGTACAATTCTACTGTCCCTTAGAGACTTCTTTCCAAGTGACTAATGTGGCGACCTGCATTGTACAGACGTTCCCCTGAGAGTCAGGCTCCAGGATTCCGAAGCTCCAGTGACAATTTACTGTATCCCTCAAACCCTCGTAATGACAATGGAACAAAGAAATTGCATCGCAGTTCAACCCTACAGTCCCTATGAGACTTCTCTGCAAGTGACTAATGTGGCGACCTGCATTGTAGAGACGTTCCCCTGAGATTCAGGCTCCAGGATTCCTATGCTCCAGTGACAATTTACTGTATCCCTCAAACTCTCGAAATGACAATGGAACAAAGATATTGCATCGCAGTTGAACCCTACAGTCCCTATGAGACTTCTCTGCAAGTGCCTAATGTGGCGTCATGCATTGTAGAGACGTTCAACTGAGATTCAGGCTCCAGGATTCCGATGCTCCTGTGACAATTTACTGTATCCATCAAACCCGCGTAATGACAATGGAACAAAGAAACTGCATCGCAGTTCAACCCCACAGTCCCTATGAGACTTCTCTGCAAGTGACTAATGTGGCGACCTGCATTGTAGAGACGTTCCCCTGAGATTCAGGATCCAGGATTCCGATGCTCCAGTGACAATTTACTGTATCCCTCAAACCCTCGTAATGACAATGGAACAAAGAAATTGCATCGCAGTTCAACCCTACAGTCCCTATGAGACTTCTCTGCAAGTGCCTAATGTGGCGTCATGCATTGTAGAGACGTTCCCCTGAGATTCAGGCTCCAGGATTCCGATGCTCCAGTGACAGTTCACTGTATCCCTCAAACCCTCGTAATGACAATGGAACAAAGAAATTGCATCGCAGTTAAACCCCACAGTCCCTATGAGACTTCTCTGCAAGTGACTAATGTGGCGACCTGCATTGTAGAGACGTTCCCCTGAGATTCAGGCTCCAGGATTCCGATGCTCCAGTGACAATTTACTGTATCCCTCAAACCCTCGTAATGACAATGGAACAAAGAAATTGCATCGCAGTTCAACCCTACAGTCCCTATGAGACTTCTCTGCAAGTGCCTAATGTGGCGTCATGCATTGTAGAGACGTTCCCCTGAGATTCAGGCTCCAGGATTCCGATAATCCAGTGACAATTTACTGTATCCCTCAAACCCTCGTAATGACAATGGAACAAAGAAATTGCATCGCAGTTCAACCCTACAGTCCCTATGAGACTTCTCTGCAAGTGCCTAATGTGGCGACATGCATTGTAGAGACGTTCCCCTGAGATTCAGGCTCCAGGATTCCCATGCTCCAGTGACAATTTACTGTATCCCTCAAACCCTCGTAATGACAATGGAACAAAGAAATTGCATCGCAGTTCAACACTACAGTCCCTATGAGACTTCTCTGCAAGTGACTAATGTGGCGACCTGCATTGTAGAGACGTTCCCCTGAGATTCAGGCTCCAGGATTCCGATGCTCCAGTGACAATTTACTGTATACTTCAAACCCTCGTAATGACAATGGAACAAAGAAATTGCATCGCAGTTCAACCCTACAGTCCCTATGAGACTTCTCTGCAAGTGCCTAATGTGGCGTCATGCATTGTAGAGACGTTCCCCTGAGATTCAGGCTCCAGGATTCCGATTCTCCAGTGACAATTTACTGTATCCCTCAAACCCTCGTAATGACAATGGAACAAAGAAATTGCATCGCAGTTCAATTCTACAGTCCCCAAAGCGACTTCTCTCCAAGTGACAAATGTGGCGACGTGCATTGTACAGACGTTCCCCTGAGAGTCAGGCTCCAGGATTCCGAAGCTCCAGTGGCAATTTACTGTATCCCTCAAACCCTCGTTATAACAATGCAACAAAGAAATTGCATCGCAGTTCAATTCTACAGTCCCTAAGAGTCTTCTCTCCAAGTGACTAATGTGGCGACCTGCGTTGTACAGACGTTCCCCTGAGAGTCAGGCTCCAGGAATCCGATCCTCCAGTGACAATTTACTGTATTCCTCAAACCCTCGTAATGACAATGGAACAAAGAAATTGCATCGCAGTTCAATTCTACAGTCACCAAAGCGACTTCTCTCCAAGTGACTAATGTGGCGACGTGCATTGTACAGACGTTCCCCTGAGAGTCAGGCTCCAGGATTCCGAAGCTCCAGTGACAATTTACTGTATCCCTCAAACCCTCGTTATAACAATGCAACAAAGAAATTGCATCGCAGTTCAATTCTACAGTCCCTAAGAGACTTCTTTTTAAGTGACTAATGTGGCGACCTGCGTTGTACAGACGTTCCCCTGAGAGTCAGGCTCCAGGATTCCGATGCTCCAGTGACAATTTACTGTATCCCTCAAACCCTCGTTATAACAATGCAACAAAGAAATTGCATCGCAGTTCAATTCTACAGTCCCTAAGAGACTTCTCTCCAAGTGACTAATGTGGCGACCTGCATTGTACAGACGTTCCCCTGAGAGTCAGGCTCCAGGATTCCGAAGCTCCAGTGACAATTTACTGTATCCCTCAAACCGTCGTTATAACAATGCAACAAAGAAATGGCATCGCAGTTCAATTCTAGAGTCCCTAAGAGACTTCTCTCCAAGTGACTAATGTGGCGACATGCATTGTATCGACGTTCCCCTGAGATTCAGGCTCCACGATTCCGATGCTCCAGTGACAATTAACTGTATACCTCAAACCCTCGTAATGACAATGGAACAAAAAAATTGCATCGCAGTTCAATTCTACAGTCCCCAAAGCGACTTCTCTCCAAGTGACTAATGTGGCGACGTGCATTGTACAGAGGTTCCCCTGAGAGTCAGGCTCCAGGATTCCGAAGCTCCAGTGACAATTTACTGTATCCCTCAAATCCTCGTTATAACAATGCAACAAAGAAATTGCATCGCAGTTCAATTCTACAGTCCCGAAGAGACTTAGCTCCAAGTGACTAATGTGGCGACGTGCATTGTACAGACGTTCCCCTGAGATTCAGGCTCCAGGATTCCGATGCTCCACTGACAATTTACTGTAACCCTCAAACCCTCGTAATGACAATGGAACAAAGAAATTGCATCGCAGTTCAACACTACAGTCCCTATGAGACTTCATTGCAAGTGCCTAATGTGGCGTCATGCATTGTAGAGACGTTCCCCTGAGATTCAGGCTCCAGGATTCCGATGCTCCAGTGACAATTTACTGTATCCCTCAAACCCTCGTTATAACAATGCAACAAAGAAATTGCATCGCAGTTCAATTCCACAGTCCCCAAAGCGACTTCTCTCCAAGTGACAAATGTGGCGACGTGCATTGTACAGACGTTCCCCTGAGATTCAGGCTCCAGGATTCCGATGCTCCACTGACAATTTACTGTAACCCTCAAACCCTCGTAATGACAATGGAGCAAAGAAATTGCATCGCAGTTCAACACTACATTCCCTATGAGATTTCTCTGCAAGTGCCTAATGTGGCGTCATGCATTGTAGAGACGTTCCCCTGAGATTCAGGCTCCAGGATTCCGATGCTCCAGTGACAATTTACTGTATCCCTCAAACCCTCGTTATAACAATGCAACAAAGAAACTGCATCGCAGTACAATTCTACTGTCCCTTAGAGACTTCTTTCCAAGTGACTAATGTGGCGACCTGCATTGTACAGACGTTCACCTGAGAGTCAGGCTCCAGGATTCCGAAGCTCCAGTGACAATTTACTGTATCCCTCAAACCCTCGTAATGACAATGGAACAAAGAAATTGCATCGCAGTTCAACCCTACAGTCCCTATGAGACTTCTCTGCAAGTGACTAATGTGGCGACCTGCATTGTAGAGACGTTCCCCTGAGATTCAATCTCCAGGATTCCTATGCTCCAGTGACAATTTACTGTATCCCTCAAACTCTCGAAATGACAATGGAACAAAGATATTGCATCGCAGTTGAACCCTACAGTCCCTATGAGACTTCTCTGCAAGTGCCTAATGTGGCGTCATGCATTGTAGAGACGTTCAACTGAGATTCAGGCTCCAGGATTCCGATGCTCCTGTGACAATTTACTGTATCCATCAAACCCTCGTAATGACAATGGAACAAAGAAACTGCATCGCAGTTCAACCCCACAGTCCCTATGAGACTTCTCTGCAAGTGACTAATGTGGCGACCTGCATTGTAGAGACGTTCCCCTGAGATTCAGGATCCAGGATTCCGATGCTCCAGTGACAATTTACTGTATCCCTCAAACCCTCGTAATGACAATGGAACAAAGAAATTGCATCGCAGTTCAACCCTACAGTCCCTATGAGACTTCTCTGCAAGTGCCTAATGTGGCGTCATGCATTGTAGAGACGTTCCCCTGAGATTCAGGCTCCAGGATTCCGATGCTCCAGTGACAGTTCACTGTATCCCTCAAACCCTCGTAATGACAATGGAACAAAGAAATTGCATCGCAGTTAAACCCCACAGTCCCTATGAGACTTCTCTGCAAGTGACTAATGTGGCGACCTGCATTGTAGAGACGTTCCCCTGAGATTCAGGCTCCAGGATTCCGATGCTCCAGTGACAATTTACTGTATCCCTCAAACCCTCGTAATGACAATGGAACAAAGAAATTGCATCGCAGTTCAACCCTACAGTCCCTATGAGACTTCTCTGCAAGTGCCTAATGTGGCGTCATGCATTGTGGAGACGTTCCCCTGAGATTCAGGCTCCAGGATTCCGATAATCCAGTGACAATTTACTGTATCCCTCAAACCCTCGTAATGACAATGGAACAAAGAAATTGCATCGCAGTTCAACCCTACAGTCCCTATGAGACTTCTCTGCAAGTGCCTAATGTGGCGACATGCATTGTAGAGACGTTCCCCTGAGATTCAGGCTCCAGGATTCCCATGCTCCAGTGACAATTTACTGTATCCCTCAAACCCTCGTAATGACAATGGAACAAAGAAATTGCATCGCAGTTCAACACTACAATCCCTATGAGACTTCTCTGCAAGTGACTAATGTGTCGACCTGCATTGTAGAGACGTTCCCCTGAGATTCAGGCTCCAGGATTCCGATGCTCCAGTGACAATTTACTGTATACTTCAAACCCTCGTAATGACAATGGAACAAAGAAATTGCATCGCAGTTCAACCCTACAGTCCCTATGAGACTTCTCTGCAAGTGCCTAATGTGGCGTCATGCATTGTAGAGACGTTCCCCTGAGATTCAGGCTCCAGGATTCCGATTCTCCAGTGACAATTTACTGTATCCCTCAAACCCTCGTAATGACAATGGAACAAAGAAATTGCATCGCAGTTCAATTCTACAGTCCCCAAAGCGACTTCTCTCCAAGTGACAAATGTGGCGACGTGCATTGTACAGACGTTCCCCTGAGAGTCAGGCTCCAGGATTCCGAAGCTCCAGTGGCAATTTACTGTATCCCTCAAACCCTCGTTATAACAATGCAACAAAGAAATTGCATCGCAGTTCAATTCTACAGTCCCTAAGAGTCTTCTCTCCAAGTGACTAATGTGGCGACCTGCGTTGTACAGACGTTCCCCGGAGAGTCAGGCTCCAGGAATCCGATCCTCCAGTGACAATTTACTGTATTCCTCAAGCCCTCGTAATGACAATGGAACAAAGAAATTGCATCGCAGTTCAATTCTACAGTCACCAAAGCGACTTCTCTCCAAGTGACTAATGTGGCGACGTGCATTGTACAGACGTTCCCCTGAGAGTCAGGCTCCAGGATTCCGAAGCTCCAGTGACAATTTACTGTATCCCTCAAACCCTCGTTATAACAATGCAACAAAGAAATTGCATCGCAGTTCAATTCTACAGTCCCTAAGAGACTTCTTTTTAAGTGACTAATGTGGCGACCTGCGTTGTACAGACGTTCCCATGAGAGTCAGGCTCCAGGATTCCGATGCTCCAGTGACAATTTACTGTATCCCTCAAACCCTCGTTATAACAATGCAACAAAGAAATTGCATCGCAGTTCAATTCTACAGTCCCTAAGAGACTTCTCTCCAAGTGACTAATGTGGCGACCTGCATTGTACAGACGTTCCCCTGAGAGTCAGGCTCCAGGATTCCGAAGCTCCAGTGACAATTTACTGTATCCCTCAAACCGTCGTTATAACAATGCAACAAAGAAATGGCATCGCAGTTCAATTCTAGAGTCCCTAAGAGACTTCTCTCCAAGTGACTAATGTGGCGACATGCATTGTATCGACGTTCCCCTGAGATTCAGGCTCCACGATTCCGATGCTCCAGTGACAATTAACTGTATACCTCAAACCCTCGTAATGACAATGGAACAAAAAAATTGCATCGCAGTTCAATTCTACAGTCCTCAAAGCGACTTCTCTCCAAGTGACTAATGTGGCGACGTGCATTGTACAGAGGTTCCCCTGAGAGTCAGGCTCCAGGATTCCGAAGCTCCAGTGACAATTTACTGTATCCCTCAAATCCTCGTTATAACAATGCAACAAAGAAATTGCATCGCAGTTCAATTCTACAGTCCCGAAGAGACTTAGCTCCAAGTGACTAATGTGGCGACGTGCATTGTACAGACGTTCCCCTGAGATTCAGGCTCCAGGATTCCGATGCTCCACTGACAATTTACTGTAACCCTCAAACCCTCGTAATGACAATGGAACCAAGAAATTGCATCGCAGTTCTATTCTAGAGTCCCCAAAGCGACTTCTCTCTAAGTGACTAATGTGGCGACGTGCGTTGTACAGACATACCCCTGAGAGTCAGGCTCCGGGATTCCGAAGCTCCAGTGACAATTTACTGTATCCCTCAAACCCTCGTAATGACAATGGAACAAAGAAATTGCATCGCAGTTCAACCCTACAATCCCTATGAGACTTCTCTGCAAGTGCCTAATGTGGCGTCATGCATTGTAGAGACGTTCCCCTGAGATTCAGGCTCCAGGATTCCGATGCTCCACTGACAATTTACTGTAACCCTCAAACCCTCGTAATGACAATGGAACAAAGAAATTGCATCGCAGTTCAACAGTACAGTCCCTATGAGACTTCATTGCAAGTGCCTAATGTGGCGTTATGCATTGTAGAGACGTTCCCCTGAGATTCAGGCTCCAGGATTCCGATGCTCCAGTGACAATTTACTGTATCCCTCAAACCCTCGTAATGACAATGGAACAAAGAAATTGCATCGCAGTTCAACCCTACAGTCCCTATGAGACTTCTCTGCAAGTGCCTAATGTGGCGTCATGCATTTTAGAGACGTTCCCCTGAGATTCAGATTCCAGGATTCCGATGCTCCAGTGACAATTTACTGTATCCCTCAAGCCCTCGTAATGACAATGGAACAAAGAAATTGCATCGCAGTTCAACCCTATAGTCCCTATGAGATTTCTCTGCAAGTGCCTAATGTGGCGTCATGCATTGTAGAGACGTTCCCCTGAGATTCAGGCTCCAGGATTCCGATGCTCGAGTGACAATTTACTGTATCCCTCAAGCCCTCGTAATGACAATGGAACAAAGAATTTGCATCGCAGTTCAACACTACAGTCCCTATGAGACTTCTCTGCAAGTGCCGAATGTGGCGTCATGCATTGTAGAGACGTTCCCCTGAGATTCAGGCTCCAGGATTCCGATGCTCCACTGACAATTTACTGTATCCCTCAAACCCTCGTAATGACAATGGAACAAAAAATTGCATCGCAGTTCAACCCTACAGACCCTATGAGACTTCTCTGCAAGTGCCTAATGTGGCGTCATGCATTGTAGAGACGTTCCCCTGAGATTCAGGCTCCAGGATTCCGAAGCTCCAGTGACAATTTACTGTATCCCTCAAACCCTCGTAATGACAATGGAACAAAGAAATTGCATCGCAGTTCAACCCTACAGTCCCTATGAGACTTCTCTGCAAGTGCCTAATGTGGCGTCATGCATTGTAGAGACGTTCCCCTGAGATTCAGGCTCCAGGATTCCGATGCTCCAGTGACAACTTACTGTATCCCTCAAACCCTCGTAATGACAATGGAACAAAGAAATTGCATCGCAGTTCAACCCTACAGTCCCTATGAGACTTCTCTGCAAGTGACTAATGTGGCGTCATGCATTGTAGAGACGTTCCCCTGAGATTCATGCTCCAGGATTCCGATGCTCCAGTGAATATTTACTGTATCCCTCAAACCCTCGTTATAACAATGCAACAAAGAAATTGCATCGCAGTTCAATTCTACAGTCCCAAAGAGACTTCTCTCCAAGTGACTAATGTGGCGACCTGCATTGTACAGACGTTCCCCTGAGAGTCAGGCTCCAGGATTCCGAAGCTCCAGTGACAATTTACTGTATCCCTCAAACCGTCGTTATAGCAATGCAACAAAGAAATGGCATCGCAGTTCAATTCTACAGTCCCTAAGAGACTTCTCTCCAAGTGACTAATGTGGCGACATGCATTGTATCGACGTTCCCCTGAGATTCAGGCTCCACGATTCCGATGCTCCAGTGACAATTAACAGTATACCTCAAACCCTCGTAATGACAATGGAACAAAGAAATTGCATCGCAGTTCAATTGTACAGTCCCTAAGCGACTTCTCTCCAAGTGACTAATGTGGCGACCTGCATTGCACAGACGTTCCCCTGAGAGTCAGGCTCCAGGATTCCGAAGCTCCAGTGACAATTTACTATATCCCTCTAACCCTCGTTATAACAATGCAAAAAGAAATTGCATCGCAGTTCAATTCTACAGTCCCTAAGAGACTTCTCTCCAAATGACTAATGAGGCGTCATGCATTGTAGAGACGTTCTCCTGAGATTCAGGCTCCAGGATTCCGATGCTCCAGTGACAATTTACTGTATCCTTCAAACCCTCGTAATGAGAATGGAACAAAGAAATTGCATCGCAGTTCAATTCTACAGTCCCCAAAGCGACTTCTCTCCAAGTGACTAATGTGGCGACGTGCATTGTACAGACGTTCCCCTGAGAGTCAGGCTCCAGGATTCGGAAGCTCCAGTGACAATTTACTGTATCCCTCTAACCCTCGTTATAACAATGCAACAAAGAAATTGCATCGCAGTTCAACCCTACAGTCCCTAACACACTTCTCTCCACGTGTCTAATGTGGCGACCTGCATTGTACAGACGTTCCCCTGAGAGTCAGGCTCCAGGATTCCAATGCTCCAGTGACAATTTACTAAATCCCTCAAACCCACGTAATGACAATGGAACAAAGAAATTGCATCGCAGTTCAACCCTACAGTCCCTATGAGACTTCTCTGCAAGTGCCTAATAAGGCGTCATGCATTGTAGAGACGTTCCCCTGAGATTCAGGCTCCAGGATTCCGATGCTCCAGTGACAATTTACTGTAACCCTCAAACCCTCGTAATGACAATGGAACAAAGAAATTGCATCGCAGTTCAACCCTACAGTCCCTATGAGACTTCTCTGCAAGTGACTAATGTGGCGACCTGCATTGTAGAGACGTTCCCCTGAGATTCAGGCTCCAGGATTCAGATGCTCCAGTGACAATTTACTGTATCCCTCAAACCCTCGTAATGACAATGGAACAAAGAAGTTGCATCGCAGTTCAACCCTACAGTCCCTATGAGACTTCTCTGCAAGTGCCTAATGCGGCGTCATGCATTGTAGAGACGTTCCCCTGAGATTCAGGCTCCAGGATTCCGATGCTCCAGTGACAATTTACTGTATCCCTCAAACCCTCGTAATGACAATGGAACAAAGAAATTGCATCGCAGTTTAACCCTACAGTCCCTATGAGACTTCTCTGCAAGTGCCTAATGTGGCGTCATGCATTATAGAGACGTTCCCCTGAGATTCAGGCTCCAGGAATCCGATGCTCCAGTGACAATTTACTGTATCCCTCAAACCCTCGTAATGACAATGGAACAAAGAAATTGCATCGCAGTTTAATTCTACAGTCCCCAAAGCGACTTCTCTCCAAGTGACTAATGTGGCGACGTGCATTGTACAGACGTTCCCCTGAGATTCAGGCTCCAGGATTCCGATGCTCCAGTGACAATTTACTGTATCCCTCAAACCCTCGTAATGACAATGGAACAAAGAAATTGCATCGCAGTTCAACCCTACAGTCCCTATGAGACTTCTCTGCAAGTGAGTAATGTGGCACCATGCATTGTAAAGACGTTCCCCTGAGATTCAGGATCCAGGATTCCGATGCTCCATTGACAATTTACTGTATCCCTAAAACTCTCGTAATTTCAATGGAACAAAGAAATTGCATCGCAGTTCAACCCTACAGTCCCTATGAGATTTCTCTGCAAGTGACTAATGTGGCGACCTGCATTGTAGAGACGTTCCCCTGAGATTCAGGCTCCAGGATTCCGATGCTCGAGTGACAATTTACTGTATCCCTCAAACCCTCGTAATGACAATGGAACAAAGAAATTGCATCGCAGTTAAACCCCACAGTCCCTATGAGACTTCTCTGCAAGTGCCTAATGTGGCGTCATGCATTGTAGAGACGTTCCCCTGAGATTCAGGCTCCAGGATTCCGATTCTCCAGTGACAATTTACTGTATCCCTCAAACCCTCGTAATGACAATGGAACAAAGAAATTGCATCGCAGTTCAATTCTAGTGTCCCCAAAGCGACTTCTCTCTAAGTGACTAATGTGGCGACGTGCATTGTACAGACATTCCCCTGAGAGTCAGGCTCCAGGATTCCGAAGCTCCAGTGACAATTTACTGTATCCCTCAAA
The DNA here is from genome assembly GCF_023897955.1 of Schistocerca gregaria. NCBI lineage: Eukaryota > Metazoa > Arthropoda > Insecta > Orthoptera > Acrididae > Schistocerca > Schistocerca gregaria. The sequence continues at coordinate 77,527,371 of NC_064926.1, forward strand.
CCCTCGTAATGACAATGGAACAAAGAAATTGCATCGCAGTTCAACCCTACAGTCCCTATGAGACTTCTCTGCAAGTGCCTAATGTGGCGTCATGCATTGTAGAGACGTTCCCCTGAGATTCAGGCTCCAGGATTCCGATGCTCCACTGACAATTTACTGTAACCCTCAAACCCTCGTAATGACAATGGAACAAAAAAATTGCATCGCAGTTCAACACTGCAGACCCTATGAGACTTCTCTGCAAGTGCCTAATGTGGCGTCATGCATTGTAGAGACGTTCCCCTGAGATTCAGGCTCCAGGATTCCGATGCTCCAGTGACAATTTACTGTATCCCTCAAACCCTCGTTATAACAATGCAACAAAGAAATTGCATCGCAGTTCAATTCCACAATCCCCAAAGCGACTTCTCTCCAAGTGACAAATGTGGCGACGTGCATTGTACAGACGTTCCCCTGAGATTCAGGCTCCAGGATTCCGATGCTCCACTGACAATTTACTGTAACCCTCAAACCCTCGTAATGACAATGGAGCAAAGAAATTGCATCGCAGTTCAACACTACATTCCCTATGAGATTTCTCTGCAAGTGCCTAATGTGGCGTCATGCATTGTAGAGACGTTCCCCTGAGATTCAGGCTCCAGGATTCCGATGCTCCAGTGACAATTTACTGTATCCCTCAAACCCTCGTTATAACAATGCAACAAACAAACTGCATCGCAGTACAATTCTACTGTCCCTTAGAGACTTCTTTCCAAGTGACTAATGTGGCGACCTGCATTGTACAGACGTTCCCCTGAGAGTCAGGCTCCAGGATTCCGAAGCTCCAGTGACAATTTACTGTATCCCTCAAACCCTCGTAATGACAATGGAACAAAGAAATTGCATCGCAGTTCAACCCTACAGTCCCTATGAGACTTCTCTGCAAGTGACTAATGTGGCGACCTGCATTGTAGTGACGTTCCCCTGAGATTCAATCTCCAGGATTCCTATGCTCCAGTGACAATTTACTGTATCCCTCAAACTCTCGAAATGACAATGGAACAAAGATATTGCATCGCAGTTGAACCCTACAGTCCCTATGAGACTTCTCTGCAAGTGCCTAATGTGGCGTCATGCATTGTAGAGACGTTCAACTGAGATTCAGGCTCCAGGATTCCGATGCTCCTGTGACAATTTACTGTATCCATCAAACCCGCGTAATGACAATGGAACAAAGAAACTGCATCGCAGTTCAACCCCACAGTCCCTATGAGACTTCTCTGCAAGTGACTAATGTGGCGACCTGCATTGTAGAGACGTTCCCCTGAGATTCAGGATCCAGGATTCCGATGCTCCAGTGACAATTTACTGTATCCCTCAAACCCTCGTAATGACAATGGAACAAAGAAATTGCATCGCAGTTCAACCCTACAGTCCCTATGAGACTTCTCTGCAAGTGCCTAATGTGGCGTCATGCATTGTAGAGACGTTCCCCTGAGATTCAGGCTCCAGGATTCCGATGCTCCAGTGACAGTTCACTGTATCCCTCAAACCCTCGTAATGACAATGGAACAAAGAAATTGCATCGCAGTTAAACCCCACAGTCCCTATGAGACTTCTCTGCAAGTGACTAATGTGGCGACCTGCATTGTAGAGACGTTCCCCTGAGATTCAGGCTCCAGGATTCCGATGCTCCAGTGACAATTTACTGTATCCCTCAAACCCTCGTAATGACAATGGAACAAAGAAATTGCATCGCAGTTCAACCCTACAGTCCCTATGAGACTTCTCTGCAAGTGCCTAATGTGGCGTCATGCATTGTAGAGACGTTCCCCTGAGATTCAGGCTCCAGGATTCCGATAATCCAGTGACAATTTACTGTATCCCTCAAACCCTCGTAATGACAATGGAACAAAGAAATTGCATCGCAGTTCAACCCTACAGTCCCTATGAGACTTCTCTGCAAGTGCCTAATGTGGCGACATGCATTGTAGAGACGTTCCCCTGAGATTCAGGCTCCAGGATTCCCATGCTCCAGTGACAATTTACTGTATCCCTCAAACCCTCGTAATGACAATGGAACAAAGAAATTGCATCGCAGTTCAACACTACAGTCCCTATGAGACTTCTCTGCAAGTGACTAATGTGGCGACCTGCATTGTAGAGACGTTCCCCTGAGATTCAGGCTCCAGGATTCCGATGCTCCAGTGACAATTTACTGTATACTTCAAACCCTCGTAATGACAATGGAACAAAGAAATTGCATCGCAGTTCAACCCTACAGTCCCTATGAGACTTCTCTGCAAGTGCCTAATGTGGCGTCATGCATTGTAGAGACGTTCCCCTGAGATTCAGGCTCCAGGATTCCGATTCTCCAGTGACAATTTACTGTATCCCTCAAACCCTCGTAATGACAATGGAACAAAGAAATTGCATCGCAGTTCAATTCTACAGTCCCCAAAGCGACTTCTCTCCAAGTGACAAATGTGGCGACGTGCATTGTACAGACGTTCCCCTGAGAGTCAGGCTCCAGGATTCCGAAGCTCCAGTGGCAATTTACTGTATCCCTCAAACCCTCGTTATAACAATGCAACAAAGAAATTGCATCGCAGTTCAATTCTACAGTCCCTAAGAGTCTTCTCTCCAAGTGACTAATGTGGCGACCTGCGTTGTACAGACGTTCCCCTGAGAGTCAGGCTCCAGGAATCCGATCCTCCAGTGACAATTTACTGTATTCCTCAAACCCTCGTAATGACAATGGAACAAAGAAATTGCATCGCAGTTCAATTCTACAGTCACCAAAGCGACTTCTCTCCAAGTGACTAATGTGGCGACGTGCATTGTACAGACGTTCCCCTGAGAGTCAGGCTCCAGGATTCCGAAGCTCCAGTGACAATTTACTGTATCCCTCAAACCCTCGTTATAACAATGCAACAAAGAAATTGCATCGCAGTTCAATTCTACAGTCCCTAAGAGACTTCTTTTTAAGTGACTAATGTGGCGACCTGCGTTGTACAGACGTTCCCCTGAGAGTCAGGCTCCAGGATTCCGATGCTCCAGTGACAATTTACTGTATCCCTCAAACCCTCGTTATAACAATGCAACAAAGAAATTGCATCGCAGTTCAATTCTACAGTCCCTAAGAGACTTCTCTCCAAGTGACTAATGTGGCGACCTGCATTGTACAGACGTTCCCCTGAGAGTCAGGCTCCAGGATTCCGAAGCTCCAGTGACAATTTACTGTATCCCTCAAATCCTCGTTATAACAATGCAACAAAGAAATTGCATCGCAGTTCAATTCTACAGTCCCGAAGAGACTTAGCTCCAAGTGACTAATGTGGCGACGTGCATTGTACAGACGTTCCCCTGAGATTCAGGCTCCAGGATTCCGATGCTCCACTGACAATTTACTGTAACCCTCAAACCCTCGTAATGACAATGGAACAAAGAAATTGCATCGCAGTTCAACACTACAGTCCCTATGAGACTTCATTGCAAGTGCCTAATGTGGCGTCATGCATTGTAGAGACGTTCCCCTGAGATTCAGGCTCCAGGATTCCGATGCTCCAGTGACAATTTACTGTATCCCTCAAACCCTCGTTATAACAATGCAACAAAGAAATTGCATCGCAGTTCAATTCCACAGTCCCCAAAGCGACTTCTCTCCAAGTGACAAATGTGGCGACGTGCATTGTACAGACGTTCCCCTGAGATTCAGGCTCCAGGATTCCGATGCTCCACTGACAATTTACTGTAACCCTCAAACCCTCGTAATGACAATGGAGCAAAGAAATTGCATCGCAGTTCAACACTACATTCCCTATGAGATTTCTCTGCAAGTGCCTAATGTGGCGTCATGCATTGTAGAGACGTTCCCCTGAGATTCAGGCTCCAGGATTCCGATGCTCCAGTGACAATTTACTGTATCCCTCAAACCCTCGTTATAACAATGCAACAAAGAAACTGCATCGCAGTACAATTCTACTGTCCCTTAGAGACTTCTTTCCAAGTGACTAATGTGGCGACCTGCATTGTACAGACGTTCCCCTGAGAGTCAGGCTCCAGGATTCCGAAGCTCCAGTGACAATTTACTGTATCCCTCAAACCCTCGTAATGACAATGGAACAAAGAAATTGCATCGCAGTTCAACCCTACAGTCCCTATGAGACTTCTCTGCAAGTGACTAATGTGGCGACCTGCATTGTAGAGACGTTCCCCTGAGATTCAATCTCCAGGATTCCTATGCTCCAGTGACAATTTACTGTATCCCTCAAACTCTCGAAATGACAATGGAACAAAGATATTGCATCGCAGTTGAACCCTACAGTCCCTATGAGACTTCTCTGCAAGTGCCTAATGTGGCGTCATGCATTGTAGAGACGTTCAACTGAGATTCAGGCTCCAGGATTCCGATGCTCCTGTGACAATTGACTGTATCCATCAAACCCTCGTAATGACAATGGAACAAAGAAACTGCATCGCAGTTCAACCCCACAGTCCCTATGAGACTTCTCTGCAAGTGACTAATGTGGCGACCTGCATTGTAGAGACGTTCCCCTGAGATTCAGGATCCAGGATTCCGATGCTCCAGTGACAATTTACTGTATCCCTCAAACCCTCGTAATGACAATGGAACAAAGAAATTGCATCGCAGTTCAACCCTACAGTCCCTATGAGACTTCTCTGCAAGTGCCTAATGTGGCGTCATGCATTGTAGAGACGTTCCCCTGAGATTCAGGCTCCAGGATTCCGATGCTCCAGTGACAGTTCACTGTATCCCTCAAACCCTCGTAATGACAATGGAACAAAGAAATTGCATCGCAGTTAAACCCCACAGTCCCTATGAGACTTCTCTGCAAGTGACTAATGTGGCGACCTGCATTGTAGAGACGTTCCCCTGAGATTCAGGCTCCAGGATTCCGATGCTCCAGTGACAATTTACTGTATCCCTCAAACCCTCGTAATGACAATGGAACAAAGAAATTGCATCGCAGTTCAACCCTACAGTCCCTATGAGACTTCTCTGCAAGTGCCTAATGTGGCGTCATGCATTGTGGAGACGTTCCCCTGAGATTCAGGCTCCAGGATTCCGATAATCCAGTGACAATTTACTGTATCCCTCAAACCCTCGTAATGACAATGGAACAAAGAAATTGCATCGCAGTTCAACCCTACAGTCCCTATGAGACTTCTCTGCAAGTGCCTAATGTGGCGACATGCATTGTAGAGACGTTCCCCTGAGATTCAGGCTCCAGGATTCCCATGCTCCAGTGACAATTTACTGTATCCCTCAAACCCTCGTAATGACAATGGAACAAAGAAATTGCATCGCAGTTCAACACTACAATCCCTATGAGACTTCTCTGCAAGTGACTAATGTGGCGACCTGCATTGTAGAGACGTTCCCCTGAGATTCAGGCTCCAGGATTCCGATGCTCCAGTGACAATTTACTGTATACTTCAAACCCTCGTAATGACAATGGAACAAAGAAATTGCATCGCAGTTCAACCCTACAGTCCCTATGAGACTTCTCTGCAAGTGCCTAATGTGGCGTCATGCATTGTAGAGACGTTCCCCTGAGATTCAGGCTCCAGGATTCCGATTCTCCAGTGACAATTTACTGTATCCCTCAAACCCTCGTAATGACAATGGAACAAAGAAATTGCATCGCAGTTCAATTCTACAGTCCCCAAAGCGACTTCTCTCCAAGTGACAAATGTGGCGACGTGCATTGTACAGACGTTCCCCTGAGAGTCAGGCTCCAGGATTCCGAAGCTCCAGTGGCAATTTACTGTATCCCTCAAACCCTCGTTATAACAATGCAACAAAGAAATTGCATCGCAGTTCAATTCTACAGTCCCTAAGAGTCTTCTCTCCAAGTGACTAATGTGGCGACCTGCGTTGTACAGACGTTCCCCTGAGAGTCAGGCTCCAGGAATCCGATCCTCCAGTGACAATTTACTGTATTCCTCAAACCCTCGTAATGACAATGGAACAAAGAAATTGCATCGCAGTTCAATTCTACAGTCACCAAAGCGACTTCTCTCCAAGTGACTAATGTGGCGACGTGCATTGTACAGACGTTCCCCTGAGAGTCAGGCTCCAGGATTCCGAAGCTCCAGTGACAATTTACTGTATCCCTCAAACCCTCGTTATAACAATGCAACAAAGAAATTGCATCGCAGTTCAATTCTACAGTCCCTAAGAGACTTCTTTTTGAGTGACTAATGTGGTGACCTGCGTTGTACAGACGTTCCCCTGAGAGTCAGGCTCCAGGATTCCGATGCTCCAGTGACAATTTACTGTATCCCTCAAACCCTCGTTATAACAATGCAACAAAGAAATTGCATCGCAGTTCAATTCTACAGTCCCTAAGAGACTTCTCTCCAAGTGACTAATGTGGCGACCTGCATTGTACAGACGTTCCCCTGAGAGTCAGGCTCCAGGATTCCGAAGCTCCAGTGACAATTTACTGTATCCCTCAAACCGTCGTTATAACAATGCAACAAAGAAATGGCATCGCAGTTCAATTCTAGAGTCCCTAAGAGACTTCTCTCCAAGTGACTAATGTGGCGACATGCATTGTATCGACGTTCCCCTGAGATTCAGGCTCCACGATTCCGATGCTCCAGTGACAATTAACTGTATACCTCAAACCCTCGTAATGACAATGGAACAAAAAAATTGCATCGCAGTTCAATTCTACAGTCCCCAAAGCGACTTCTCTCCAAGTGACTAATGTGGCGACGTGCATTGTACAGACGTTCCCCTGAGAGTCAGGGTCCTGGATTCCGAAGCTCCAGTGACAATTTACTGTATCCCTCAAATCCTCGTTATAACAATGCAACAAAGAAATTGCATCGCAGTTCAATTCTACAGTCCCGAAGAGACTTAGCTCCAAGTGACTAATGTGGCGACGTGCATTGTACAGACGTTCCCCTGAGATTCAGGCTCCAGGATTCCGATGCTCCACTGACAATTTACTGTAACCCTCAAACCCTCGTAATGACAATGGAACCAAGAAATTGCATCGCAGTTCTATTCTAGAGTCCCCAAAGCGACTTCTCTCTAAGTGACTAATGTGGCGACGTGCGTTGTACAGACATACCCCTGAGAGTCAGGCTCCGGGATTCCGAAGCTCCAGTGACAATTTACTGTATCCCTCAAACCCTCGTAATGACAATGGAACAAAGAAATTGCATCGCAGTTCAACCCTACAATCCATATGAGACTTCTCTGCAAGTGCCTAATGTGGCGTCATGCATTGTAGAGACGTTCCCCTGAGATTCAGGCTCCAGGATTCCGATGCTCCACTGACAATTTACTGTAACCCTCAAACCCTCGTAATGACAATGGAACAAAGAAATTGCATCGCAGTTCAACACTACAGTCCCTATGAGACTTCATTGCAAGTGCCTAATGTGGCGTCATGCATTGTAGAGACGTTCCCCTGAGATTCAGGCTCCAGGATTCCGATGCTCCAGTGACAATTTACTGTATCCCTCAAACCCTCGTAATGACAATGGAACAAAGAAATTGCATCGCAGTTCAACCCTACAGTCCCTATGAGACTTCTCTGCAAGTGCCTAATGTGGCGTCATGCATTTTAGAGACGTTCCCCTGAGATTCAGATTCCAGGATTCCGATGCTCCAGTGACAATTTACTGTATCCCTCAAGCCCTCGTAATGACAATGGAACAAAGAAATTGCATCGCAGTTCAACCCTATAGTCCCTATGAGATTTCTCTGCAAGTGCCTAATGTGGCGTCATGCATTGTAGAGACGTTCCCCTGAGATTCAGGCTCCAGGATTCCGATGCTCGAGTGACAATTTACTGTATCCCTCAAGCCCTCGTAATGACAATGGAACAAAGAATTTGCATCGCAGTTCAACACTACAGTCCCTATGAGACTTCTCTGCAGGTGCCGAATGTGGCGTCATGCATTGTAGAGACGTTCCCCTGAGATTCAGGCTCCAGGATTCCGATGCTCCACTGACAATTTACTGTATCCCTCAAACCCTCGTAATGACAATGGAACAAAAAATTGCATCGCAGTTCAACCCTACAGACCCTATGAGACTTCTCTGCAAGTGCCTAATGTGGCGTCATGCATTGTAGAGACGTTCCCCTGAGATTCAGGCTCCAGGATTCCGAAGCTCCAGTGACAATTTACTGTATCCCTCAAACCCTCGTAATGACAATGGAACAAAGAAATTGCATCGCAGTTCAACCCTACAGTCCCTATGAGACTTCTCTGCAAGTGCCTAATGTGGCGTCATGCATTGTAGAGACGTTCCCCTGAGATTCAGGCTCCAGGATTCCGATGCTCCAGTGACAACTTACTGTATCCCTCAAACCCTCGTAATGACAATGGAACAAAGAAATTGCATCGCAGTTCAACCCTACAGTCCCTATGAGACTTCTCTGCAAGTGACTAATGTGGCGTCATGCATTGTAGAGACGTTCCCCTGAGATTCATGCTCCAGGATTCCGATGCTCCAGTGAATATTTACTGTATCCCTCAAACCCTCGTTATAACAATGCAACAAAGAAATTGCATCGCAGTTCAATTCTACAGTCCCAAAGAGACTTCTCTCCAAGTGACTAATGTGGCGACCTGCATTGTACAGACGTTCCCCTGAGAGTCAGGCTCCAGGATTCCGAAGCTCCAGTGACAATTTACTGTATCCCTCAAACCGTCGTTATAGCAATGCAACAAAGAAATGGCATCGCAGTTCAATTCTACAGTCCCTAAGAGACTTCTCTCCAAGTGACTAATGTGGCGACATGCATTGTATCGACGTTCCCCTGAGATTCAGGCTCCACGATTCCGATGCTCCAGTGACAATTAACTGTATACCTCAAACCCTCGTAATGACAATGGAACAAAGAAATTGCATCGCAGTTCAATTCTACAGTCCCCAAAGCGACATCTCTCCAAGTGACTAATGTGGCGACGTGCATTGTACAGACGTTCCCCTGAGAGTCAGGCTCCAGGATTCCGAAGCTCCAGTGACAATTTACTGTATCCCTCAAATCCTCGTTATAACAATGCAACAAAGAAATTGCATCGCAGTTCAATTCTACAGTCCCTAAGAGACTTAGCTCCAAGTGATTAATGTGGTGACCTTCATTGTACAGACGTTCCCCTGAGATTCAGGCTCCAGGATTCCGATGCTCCACTGACAATTTACTGTAACCCTCAAACCCTCGTAATGACAATGGAACAAAGAAATTGCATCGCAGTTCTATTCTAGAGTCCCCAAAGCGACTTCTCTCTAAGTGACTAATGTGGCGACGTGCGTTGTACAGACATACCCCTGAGAGTCAGGCTCCAGGATTCCGAAGCTCCAGTGACAATTTACTGTATCCCTCAAAACCTCGTAATGACAATGGAACAAAGAAATTGCATCGCAGTTCAATTGTACAGTCCCTAAGCGACTTCTCTCCAAGTGACTAATGTGGCGACCTGCATTGCACAGACGTTCCCCTGAGAGTCAGGCTCCAGGATTCCGAAGCTCCAGTGACAATTTACTATATCCCTCTAACCCTCGTTATAACAATGCAAAAAGAAATTGCATCGCAGTTCAATTCTACAGTCCCTACGAGACTTCTCTCCAAGTGACTAATGAGGCGTCATGCATTGTAGAGACGTTCCCCTGAGATTCAGGCTCCAGGATTCCGATGCTCCAGTGACAATTTACTGTATCCCTCAAACCCTCGTAATGAGAATGGAACAAAGAAATTGCATCGCAGTTCAATTCTACAGTCCCCAAAGCGACTTCTCTCCAAGTGACTAATGTGGCGACGTGCATTGTACAGACGTTCCCCTGAGAGTCAGGCTCCAGGATTCGGAAGCTCCAGTGACAATTTACTGTATCCCTCTAACCCTCGTTATAACAATGCAACAAAGAAATTGCATCGCAGTTCAACCCTACAGTCCCTAACACACTTCTCTCCAAGTGTCTAATGTGGCGACCTGCATTGTACAGACGTTCCCCTGAGAGTCAGGCTCCAGGATTCCAATGCTCCAGTGACAATTTACTAAATCCCTCAAACCCACGTAATGACAATGGAACAAAGAAATTGCATCGCAGTTCAACCCTACAGTCCCTATGAGACTTCTCTGCAAGTGCCTAATAAGGCGTCATGCATTGTAGAGACGTTCCCCTGAGATTCAGGCTCCAGGATTCCGATGCTCCAGTGACAATTTACTGTAACCCTCAAACCCTCGTAATGACAATGGAACAAAGAAATTGCATCGCAGTTCAACCCTACAGTCCCTATGAGACTTCTCTGCAAGTGACTAATGTGGCGACCTGCATTGTAGAGACGTTCCCCTGAGATTCAGGCTCCAGGATTCAGATGCTCCAGTGACAATTTACTGTATCCCTCAAACCCTCGTAATGACAATGGAACAAAGAAGTTGCATCGCAGTTCAACCCTACAGTCCCTATGAGACTTCTCTGCAAGTGCCTAATGCGGCGTCATGCATTGTAGAGACGTTCCCCTGAGATTCAGGCTCCAGGATTCCGATGCTCCAGTGACAATTTACTGTATCCCTCAAACCCTCGTAATGACAATGGAACAAAGAAATTGCATCGCAGTTCAATTCTACAGTCCCCAAAGCGACTTCTCTCCAAGTGACAAATGTGGCGACGTGCATTGTACAGACGTTCCCCTGAGAGTCAGGCTCCAGGATTCCGAAGCTCCAGTGGCAATTTACTGTATCCCTCAAACCCTCGTTATAACAATGCAACAAAGAAATTGCATCGCAGTTCAATTCTACAGTCCCTAAGAGTCTTCTCTCCAAGTGACTAATGTGGCGACGTGCATTGTACACACATTCCCCTGAGAGTCAGGCTCCAGGATTCCGAAGCTCCAGTGACAATTTACTGTATCCCTCAAACCCTCGTAATGACAATGGAACAAAGAAATTGCATCGCAGTTCAACCCTACAGTCCCTATGAGACTTCTCTGCAAGTGCCTAATGTGGCGTCATGCATTGTAGAGACGTTCCCCTGAGATTCAGGCTCCAGGATTCCGATGCTCCACTGACAATTTACTGTAACCCTCAAACCCTCGTAATGACAATGGAACAAAGATATGGCATCGCAGTTCAATTCTACAGTCCCTAAGAGACTTCTCTCCAAGTGACTAATGTGGCGACGTGCATTGTATCGACGTTCCCCTGAGATTCAGGCTCCACGATTCCGATGCTCCAGTGACAATTAACTGTATACCTCAAACCCTCGTAATGACAATGGAACAAAGAAATTGCATCGCAGTTCAATTCTACAGTCCCCAAAGCGACTTCTCTCCAAGTGACTAATGTGGCGACGTGCATTGCACAGACGTTCCCCTGAGAGTCAGGCTCCAGGATTCCGAGGCTCCAGTGACAATTTACTGTATCCCTCAAATCCTCGTTATAACAATGCAACAAAGAAATTGCATCGCAGTTCAATTCTACAGTCCCTAAGAGACTTAGCTCCAAGTGATTAATGTGGCGACGTGCATTGTACAGACGTTCCCCTGAGATTCAGGCTCCAGGATTCCGATGCTCCACTGACAATTTACTGTAACCCTCAAACCCTCGTAATGACAATGGAACAAAGAAATTGCATCGCAGTTCTATTCTAGAGTCCCCAAAGCGACTTCTCTCTAAGTGACTAATGTGGCGACGTGCGTTGTACAGACATACCCCTGAGAGTCAGGCTCCAGGATTCCGAAGCTCCAGTGACAATTTACTGTATCCCTCAAAACCTCGCAATGACAATGGAACAAAGAAATTGCATCGCAGTTCAACCCTACAGTCCCTATGAGACTTCTCTGCAAGTGCCTAATGTGGCGTCATGCATTGTAGAGACGATCCCCTGAGATTCAGGCTCCAGGATTCCGATGCTCCACTGACAATTTACTGTAACCCTCAAACCCTCGTAATGACAATGGAACAAAGAAATTGCATCGCAGTTCAACACTACAGTCCCTATGAGACTTCTCTGCAAGTGCCTAATGTGGCGTCATGCATTGTAGAGACGTTCCCCTGAGATTCAGGCTCCAGGATTCCGATGCTCCAGTGACAATTTACTGTATCCCTCAAACCCTCGTAATGACAATGGAAAAAGAAATTGCATCGCAGTTCAATTCTACAGTCCCCAAAGCGACTTCTCTCCAAGTGACTAATGTGGCGACGTGCATTGTACAGACGTTCCCCTGAGAGTCAGGCTCCAGGATTCGGAAGCTCCAGTGACAATTTACTGTATCCCTCAAACCCTCGTAATGACAATGCAACAAAGAAATTGCATCGCAGTTCAACCCTACAGTCCCTAAGAGACTTCTCTCCAAGTGACTAATGTGGCGACCTGCATTGTACAGACGTTCCCCTGAGAGTCAGGCTCCAGGATTCCGATGCTCCAGTGACAATTTACTAAATCCCTCAAACCCTCGTAATGACAATGGAACAAAGAAATTGCATCGCAGTTCAACCCTACAGTCCCTATGAGACTTCTCTGCAAGTGCCTAAAAAGGCGTCATGCATTGTAGAGACGTTCCCCTGAGTTTCAGGCTCCAGGATTCCGATGCTCCAGTGACAATTTACTGTAACCCTCAAACCCTCGTAATGACAATGGAACAAAGAAATTGCATCGCAGTTCAACCCTACAGTCATTATGAGACTTCTCTGCAAGTGACTAATGTGGCGACCTGCATTGTAGAGACGTTCCCCTGAGATTCAGGCTCCAGGATTCCGATGCTCCAGTGACAATTTACTGTATCCCTCAAACCCTCGTAATGACAATGGAACAAAGAAATTGCATCGCAGTTCAAACCTACAGTCCCTATGAGACTTCTCTGCAAGTGCCTAATGTGGCGTCATGCATTGTAGAGACGTTCCCCTGAGATTCAGGCTCCAGGATTCCGATGCTCCAGTGACAATTTACTGTATCCCTCAAACCCTCGTAATGACAATGGAACAAAGAAATTGTATCGCAGTTCAACCCTATAGTCCCTATGAGATTTCTCTGCAAGTGCCTAATGTGGCGTCATGCATTGTAGAGACGTTCCCCTGAGATTCAGGCTCCAGGATTCCGATGCTCGAGTGACAATTTACTGTATCCCTCAAGCCCTCGTAACGACAATGGAACAAAGAATTTGCATCGCAGTTCAACCCTACAGTCCCTATGAGACTTCTCTGCAAGTGCCGAATGTGGCGTCATGCATTGTAGAGACGTTCCCCTTAGATTCAGGCTCCAGGATTCCGATGCTCCAGTGACAATTTACTGTATCCCTCAAACCCTCGTAATGACAATGGAACAAAGAAATTGCATCGCAGTTCAATTCTACAGTCGACAAAGCGACTTCTCTCCAAGTGACTAATGTGGCGACGTGCATTGTACAGACGTTCCCCTGAGAGTCAGGCTCCAGGATTCCGAAGCTCCAGTGACAATTTACTGTATATCTCAAACCCTCGTTATAACAATGCAACAAAGAAATTGCATCGCAGTTGAATTCTACAGTCCCTAAGAGACTTCTCTCCAAGTGACTAATGTGGCGACTTGCATTGTACAGACATTCCCCTGAGAGTCAGTCTCCAGGATTCCGATGCTCCAGTGACAATTTACTGTATCCCTCAAACCCTCGTAATGACAATGGAACAAAGAAATTGCATCGCAGTTCAATTCTACATTCCTATGAGACTTCTCTGCAAGTGCCTAATGTGGCGTCATGCATTGTAGAGACGTTCCCCTGAGATTCAGTTTCCAGGATTCCGATGCTCCAATGACAATTTACTGTATCCCTAAAACCCTCGTAATGACAAAGGAACAAAGAAATTGCATCGCAGTTCAACCCTACAGTCTCTATGAGACTTCTCTGCAAGTGCCTAATGTGGCGTCATGCATTGTAGAGACGTTCCCTGAGAGTCAGGCTCCAGGATTCCGATGCTCCAGTGACAATTTACTGTATCCCTCAAACCCTCGTAATGACAATGGAACAAAGAAATTGCATCGCAGTTCAACCCTACAGTCCCTATGAGACTTCTCTGCAAGTGCCTAATGTGGCGTCATGCATTGTAGAGACGTTCCCCTGAGATTCAGGCTCCAGGATTCTGATGCTCCAGTGACAATTTACTGTATCCCTCAAACCCTCGTAATGACAATGGAACAAAGAAATTGCATCGCAGTTCTATTCTAGAGTCCCCAAAGCGACTTCTCTCTAAGTGACTAATGTGGCGACGTGCGTTGTACAGACATACCCCTGAGAGTCAGGCTCCAGGATTCCGAAGCTCCAGTGACAATTTACTGTATCCCTCAAAACCTCGCAATGACAATGGAACAAAGAAATTGCATCGCAGTTCAACCCTACAGTCCCTATGAGACTTCTCTGCAAGTGCCTAATGTGGCGTCATGCATTGTAGAGGCGTTCCCCTGAGATTCAGGCTCCAGGATTCCGATGCTCCACTGACAATTTACTGTAACCCTCAAACCCTCGTAATGACAATGGAACAAAGAAATTGCATCGCAGTTCAACACTACAGTCCCTATGAGACTTCTCTGCAAGTGCCTAATGTGGCGTCATGCATTGTAGAGACGTTCCCCTGAGATTCAGGCTCCAGGATTCCGATGCTCCAGTGACAATTTACTGTATCCCTCAAACCCTCGTAATGACAATGGAAAAAGAAATTGCATCGCAGTTCAATTCTACAGTCCCCAAAGCGACTTCTCTCCAAGTGACTAATGTGGCGACGTGCATTGTACAGACGTTCCCCTGAGAGTCAGGCTCCAGGATTCGGAAGCTCCAGTGACAATTTACTGTATCCCTCAAACCCTCGTAATGACAATGCAACAAAGAAATTGCATCGCAGTTCAACCCTACAGTCCCTAAGAGACTTCTCTCCAAGTGACTAATGTGGCGACCTGCATTGTAGAGACGTTCCCCTGAGATTCAGGCTCCAGGATTCCGATGCTCCAGTGACAATTTACTAAATCCCTCAAACCCTCGTAATGACAATGGAACAAAGAAATTGCATCGCAGTTCAACCCTACAGTCCCTATGAGACTTCTCTGCAAGTGCCTAAAAAGGCGTCATGCATTGTAGTGACGTTCCCCTGAGTTTCAGGCTCCAGGATTCCGATGCTCCAGTGACAATTTACTGTAACCCTCAAACCCTCGTAATGACAATGGAACAAAGAAATTGCATCGCAGTTCAACCCTACAGTCATTATGAGACTTCTCTGCAAGTGACTAATGTGGCGACCTGCATTGTAGAGACGTTCCCCTGAGATTCAGGCTCCAGGATTCCGATGCTCCAGTGACAATTTACTGTATCCCTCAAACCCTCGTAATGACAATGGAACAAAGAAATTGCATCGCAGTTCAAACCTACAGTCCCTATGAGACTTCTCTGCAAGTGCCTAATGTGGCGTCATGCATTGTAGAGACGTTCCCCTGAGATTCAGGCTCCAGGATTCCGATGCTCCAGTGACAATTTACTGTATCCCTCAAACCCTCGTAATGACAATGGAACAAAGAAATTGTATCGCAGTTCAACCCTATAGTCCCTATGAGATTTCTCTGCAAGTGCCTAATGTGGCGTCATGCATTGTAGAGACGTTCCCCTGAGATTCAGGCTCCAGGATTCCGATGCTCGAGTGACAATTTACTGTATCCCTCAAGCCCTCGTAACGACAATGGAACAAAGAATTTGCATCGCAGTTCAACCCTACAGTCCCTATGAGACTTCTCTGCAAGTGCCGAATGTGGCGTCATGCATTGTAGAGACGTTCCCCTTAGATTCAGGCTCCAGGATTCCGATGCTCCAGTGACAATTTACTGTATCCCTCAAACCCTCGTAATGACAATGGAACAAAGAAATTGCATCGCAGTTCAATTCTACAGTCGACAAAGCGACTTCTCTCCAAGTGACTAATGTGGCGACGTGCATTGTACAGACGTTCCCCTGAGAGTCAGGCTCCAGGATTCCGAAGCTCCAGTGACAATTTACTGTATCCCTCAAACCCTCGTTATAACAATGCAACAAAGAAATTGCATCGCAGTTGAATTCTACAGTCCCTAAGAGACTTCTCTCCAAGTGACTAATGTGGCGACTTGCATTGTACAGACATTCCCCTGAGAGTCAGTCTCCAGGATTCCGATGCTCCAGTGACAATTTACTGTATCCCTCAAACCCTCGTAATGACAATGGAACAAAGAAATTGCATCGCAGTTCAATTCTACATTCCTATGAGACTTCTCTGCAAGTGCCTAATGTGGCGTCATGCATTGTAGAGACGTTCCCCTGAGATTCAGTTTCCAGGATTCCGATGCTCCAATGACAATTTACTGTATCCCTAAAACCCTCGTAATGACAAAGGAACAAAGAAATTGCATCGCAGTTCAACCCTACAGTCTCTATGAGACTTCTCTGCAAGTGCCTAATGTGGCGTCATGCATTGTAGAGACGTTCCCTGAGAGTCAGGCTCCAGGATTCCGATGCTCCAGTGACAATTTACTGTATCCCTCAAACCCTCGTAATGACAATGGAACAAAGAAATTGCATCGCAGTTCAACCCTACAGTCCCTATGAGACTTCTCTGCAAGTGCCTAATGTGGCGTCATGCATTGTAGAGACGTTCCCCTGAGATTCAGGCTCCAGGATTCTGATGCTCCAGTGACAATTTACTGTATCCCTCAAACCCTCGTAATGACAATGGAACAAAGAAATTGTATCACAGTTCAACCCCACAGTCCCTATGAGACTTCTCTGCAAGTGACTAATGTGGCAACCTGTATTGTAGAGACGCTCCCCTGAGATTCAGGCTCCAGGATTCCGATGCTCCAGTGACAATTTACTGTATCCCTCAAACCCTCGTAATGACAACGGAGCAAAGAAATTGCATCGCAGTTCAAACCTACAGTCCTTTTGAGACTTCTCTGCAAGTGCCTAATGTGGCGTCATGCATTGTAGAGACGTCCCCCTGAGGTTCAGGCTCCAGGATTCCGATGCGCCACTGACAATTTACTGTAACCCTCAAACCCTCGTAATGACAATGGAACAAAGAAATTACATCGCAGTTCAATTCTAGAGTCCCCAATGCGACTTCTCTCTAAATGACTAATGTGGCGACGTGCATTGTACACACATTCCCCTGAGAGTCAGGCTCCAGGATTCCGAAGCTCCAGTGACTATTTACTGTATCCCTCAAACCCTCGTAATGACAATGGAACAAAGAAATTGCATCGCAGTTCAACCCTACAGTCCCTATGAGACTTCTCTGCAAGTGCCTAATGTGGCGTCATGCATTGTAGAGACGTTCCCCTGAGATTCAGGCTCCAGGATTCCGATGCTCCAGTGACAATTTACTGTAACCCTCAAACCCTCGTAATGACAATGGAACAAAGAAATTGCATCGCAGTTCAACACTACAGTCCCTATGAGACTTCTCTGCAAGTGCCTAATGTGGCGACATGCATTGTAGAGACGTTCCCCTAAGATTCAGGCTCCAGGATTCCGATGCTCCAGTGACAATTTACTGTATCCCTCAAACCCTCGTAATGACAATGGAACAAAGAAATTGCATCGCAGTTCAGCCCTACAGTCCCTATGAGACTTCTCTGCAAGTGCCTAATGTGGCGTCATGCATTGTAGAGACGCTCCCCTGAGATTCAGGCTCCAGGATTCCGTTGCTCCAGTGACAATTTACTGTATCCCTCAAACCCTCGTAATGACAACGGAACAAAGAAATTGCAT
Organism: Schistocerca gregaria; assembly: GCF_023897955.1. NCBI lineage: Eukaryota > Metazoa > Arthropoda > Insecta > Orthoptera > Acrididae > Schistocerca > Schistocerca gregaria. The sequence continues at coordinate 77,545,097 of NC_064926.1, forward strand.
CACAGTTCAACCCTACAGTCCTTATGAGACTTCTCTGCAAGTGCCTAATGTGGCGTCATGCATTGTAGAGACGTCCCCCTGAGATTCAGGCTCCAGGATTCCGATGCTCCACTGACAATTTACTGTAACCCTCAAACCCTCGTAATGACAATGGAACAAAGAAATTGCATCGCAGTTCAACCCTACAGTCCCTATGAGACTTCTCTGCAAGTGACTAATGTGGCGACCTGCATTGTAGAGACGTCCCCTGAGATTCAGGCTCCAGGATTCCGATGCTCCAGTGACAATTTACTGTATCCCTCAAACCCTCGTGATGACAATGGAACAAAGAAATTGCATCGCAGTTCAACCCTACAGTCCCTATGAGACTTCTCTGAAAGTGCCTAAAGTGGCGTCATGCATTGTAGAGACGTTCCCCTGAGATTCAGGCTCCAGGATTCCGATGCTCCAGTGACAATTTACTGTATCCCTCAAACCCTCGTAATGACAATGGAACAAAGAAATTGCATCGCAGTTCAACCCTACAGTCCCTATGAGACTTCTCTGCAAGTGCCTAATGTGGCGACCTGCATTGTAGAGACGTTCCTCTGAGATTCAGGGTCACGGATTCCGATGCTCCAGTGACAATTTACTGTATCCCTCAAACCCTCGTAATGACAATGGAACAAAGAAATTGCATCGCAGTTCAACCCTACAGTCCCTATGAGACTTCTCTGCAAGTGCCTAATGTGGCGTCATGCATTGTAGAGACGTTCCCCTGAGATTCAGGCTCCAGGATTCCGATGCTTCACTGATAATTTACTGTATCCCTCAAACCCTCGTATTGACAATGGAACAAAGAAATTGCATCGCAGTTCAACCCTATAGTCCCTATGAGATTTCTCTGCAAGTGCCTAATGTGGCGTCATGCATTGTAGAGACGTTCCCCTGAGATTGAGGCACCAGGATTCCGATGCTCGAGTGACAATTTACTGTATCCCTCAAACCCTCGTAATGACAATGGAACAAAGAAATTGCATCGCAGTTCAACCCTACAGTCCCTATGAGACTTCTCTGCAAGTGCCTAATGTGGCGTCATGCATTGTAGAGACGTTCCCCTGAGATTGAGGCTCCAGGATTCCGATGCTCGAGTGACAATTTACTGTATCCCTCAAACCCTCGTAATGACAATGGAACAAAGAAATTGCATCGCAGTTCAACCCTACAGTCCCTATGAGACTTCTCTGCAAGTGCCTAATGTGGCGTCATGCATTGTAGAGACGTTCCCCTGAGATTCAGGCTCCAGGATTCCGATGCTCCACTGACAATTTACTGTAACCCTCAAACCCTCGAAATGACAGTGGAACAAAGAAATTGCATCGCAGTTCAACACTACAGTCCCTATGAGACTTCTCTGCAAGTGCCTAATGTGGCGACATGCATTGTAGAGACGGTCCCCTAAGATTCAGGCTCCAGGATTCCGATGCTCGAGTGACAATTTACTGTATCCCTCAAACCCTCGTAATGACAATGGAACAAAGAAATTGCATCGCAGTTCAACCCTACAGTCCCTATGAGACTTCTCTGCAAGTGCCTAATGTTGCGTCATGCATTGTAGAGACGCTCCCCTGAGATCCAGGCTCCAGGATTCCGTTGCTCCAGTGACAATTTACTGTATCCCTCACCCCTCGTAATGACAACGGAACAAAGAAATTGCATCACAGTTCAACCCTACAGTCCTTATGAGACTTCTCTGCAAGTGCCTAATGTGGCGTCATGCATTGTAGAGACGTCCCCCTGAGATTCAGGCTCCAGGATTCCGATGCTCCACTGACAATTTACTGTAACCCTCAAACCCTCGTAATGACAATGGAACAAAGAAATTGCATCGCAGTTCAACCCTACAGTCCCTATGAGACTTCTCTGCAAGTGACTAATGTGGCGACCTGCATTGTAGAGACGTCCCCTGAGATTCAGGCTCCAGGATTCCGATGCTCCAGTGACAATTTACTGTATCCCTCAAACCCTCGTGATGACAATGGAACAAAGAAATTGCATCGCAGTTCAACCCTACAGTCCCTATGAGACTTCTCTGAAAGTGCCTAAAGTGGCGTCATGCATTGTAGAGACGTTCCCCTGAGATTCAGGCTCCAGGATTCCGATGCTCCAGTGACAATTTACTGTATCCCTCAAACCCTCGTAATGACAATGGAACAAAGAAATTGCATCGCAGTTCAACCCTACAGTCCCTATGAGACTTCTCTGCAAGTGCCTAATGTGGCGACCTGCATTGTAGAGACGTTCCTCTGAGATTCAGGGTCACGGATTCCGATGCTCCAGTGACAATTTACTGTATCCCTCAAACCCTCGTAATGACAATGGAACAAAGAAATTGCATCGCAGTTCAACCCTACAGTCCCTATGAGACTTCTCTGCAAGTGCCTAATGTGGCGTCATGCATTGTAGAGACGTTCCCCTGAGATTCAGGCTCCAGGATTCCGATGCTTCACTGATAATTTACTGTATCCCTCAAACCCTCGTATTGACAATGGAACAAAGAAATTGCATCGCAGTTCAACCCTATAGTCCCTATGAGATTTCTCTGCAAGTGCCTAATGTGGCGTCATGCATTGTAGAGACGTTCCCCTGAGATTGAGGCACCAGGATTCCGATGCTCGAGTGACAATTTACTGTATCCCTCAAACCCTCGTAATGACAATGGAACAAAGAAATTGCATCGCAGTTCAACCCTACAGTCCCTATGAGACTTCTCTGCAAGTGCCTAATGTGGCGTCATGCATTGTAGAGACGTTCCCCTGAGATTGAGGCTCCAGGATTCCGATGCTCGAGTGACAATTTACTGTATCCCTCAAACCCTCGTAATGACAATGGAACAAAGAAATTGCATCGCAGTTCAACCCTACAGTCCCTATGAGACTTCTCTGCAAGTGCCTAATGTGGCGTCATGCATTGTAGAGACGTTCCCCTGAGATTCAGGCTCCAGGATTCCGATGCTCCACTGACAATTTACTGTAACCCTCAAACCCTCGAAATGACAGTGGAACAAAGAAATTGCATCGCAGTTCAACACTACAGTCCCTATGAGACTTCTCTGCACGTGCCTAATGTGGCGACATGCATTGTAGAGACGGTCCCCTAAGATTCAGGCTCCAGGATTCCGATGCTCGAGTGACAATTTACTGTATCCCTCAAACCCTCGTAATGACAATGGAACAAAGAAATTGCATCGCAGTTCAACCCTACAGTCCCTATGAGACTTCTCTGCAAGTGCCTAATGTTGCGTCATGCATTGTAGAGACGCTCCCCTGAGATCCAGGCTCCAGGATTCCGTTGCTCCAGTGACAATTTACTGTATCCCTCACCCCTCGTAATGACAACGGAACAAAGAAATTGCATCACAGTTCAACCCTACAGTCCTTATGAGACTTCTCTGCAAGTGCCTAATGTGGCGTCATGCATTGTAGAGACGTCCCCCTGAGATTCAGGCTCCAGGATTCCGATGCTCCACTGACAATTTACTGTAACCCTCAAACCCTCGTAATGACAATGGAACAAAGAAATTGCATCGCAGTTCAACCCTACAGTCCCTATGAGACTTCTCTGCAAGTGACTAATGTGGCGACCTGCATTGTAGAGACGTCCCCTGAGATTCAGGCTCCAGGATTCCGATGCTCCAGTGACAATTTACTGTATCCCTCAAACCCTCGTGATGACAATGGAACAAAGAAATTGCATCGCAGTTCAACCCTACAGTCCCTATGAGACTTCTCTGAAAGTGCCTAAAGTGGCGTCATGCATTGTAGAGACGTTCCCCTGAGATTCAGGCTCCAGGATTCCGATGCTCCAGTGACAATTTACTGTATCCCTCAAACCCTCGTAATGACAATGGAACAAAGAAATTGCATCGCAGTTCAACCCTACAGTCCCTATGAGACTTCTCTGCAAGTGCCTAATGTGGCGACCTGCATTGTAGAGACGTTCCTCTGAGATTCAGGGTCACGGATTCCGATGCTCCAGTGACAATTTACTGTATCCCTCAAACCCTCGTAATGACAATGGAACAAAGAAATTGCATCGCAGTTCAACCCTACAGTCCCTATGAGACTTCTCTGCAAGTGCCTAATGTGGCGTCATGCATTGTAGAGACGTTCCCCTGAGATTCAGGCTCCAGGATTCCGATGCTTCACTGATAATTTACTGTATCCCTCAAACCCTCGTATTGACAATGGAACAAAGAAATTGCATCGCAGTTCAACCCTATAGTCCCTATGAGATTTCTCTGCAAGTGCCTAATGTGGCGTCATGCATTGTAGAGACGTTCCCCTGAGATTGAGGCACCAGGATTCCGATGCTCGAGTGACAATTTACTGTATCCCTCAAACCCTCGTAATGACAATGGAACAAAGAAATTGCATCGCAGTTCAACCCTACAGTCCCTATGAGACTTCTCTGCAAGTGCCTAATGTGGCGTCATGCATTGTAGAGACGTTCCCCTGAGATTGAGGCTCCAGGATTCCGATGCTCGAGTGACAATTTACTGTATCCCTCAAACCCTCGTAATGACAATGGAACAAAGAAATTGCATCGCAGTTCAACCCTACAGTCCCTATGAGACTTCTCTGCAAGTGCCTAATGTGGCGTCATGCATTGTAGAGACGTTCCCCTGAGATTCAGGCTCCAGGATTCCGATGCTCCACTGACAATTTACTGTAACCCTCAAACCCTCGAAATGACAGTGGAACAAAGAAATTGCATCGCAGTTCAACACTACAGTCCCTATGAGACTTCTCTGCAAGTGCCTAATGTGGCGACATGCATTGTAGAGACGGTCCCCTAAGATTCAGGCTCCAGGATTCCGATGCTCGAGTGACAATTTACTGTATCCCTCAAACCCTCGTAATGACAATGGAACAAAGAAATTGCATCGCAGTTCAACCCTACAGTCCCTATGAGACTTCTCTGCAAGTGCCTAATGTGGCGACCTGCATTGTAGAGACGTTCCTCTGAGATTCAGGGTCACGGATTCCGATGCTCCAGTGACAATTTACTGTATCCCTCAAACCCTCGTAATGACAATGGAACAAAGAAATTGCATCGCAGTTCAACCCTACAGTCCCTATGAGACTTCTCTGCAAGTGCCTAATGTGGTGTCATGCATTGTAGAGACGTTCCCCTGAGATTCAGGCTCCAGGATTCCGATGCTTCACTGATAATTTACTGTATCCCTCAAACCCTCGTATTGACAATGGAACAAAGAAATTGCATCGCAGTTCAACCCTATAGTCCCTATGAGATTTCTCTGCAAGTGCCTAATGTGGCGTCATGCATTGTAGAGACGTTCCCCTGAGATTGAGGCACCAGGATTCCGATGCTCGAGTGACAATTTACTGTATCCCTCAAACCCTCGTAATGACAATGGAACAAAGAAATTGCATCGCAGTTCAACCCTACAGTCCCTATGAGACTTCTCTGCAAGTGCCTAATGTGGCGTCATGCATTGTAGAGACATTCCCCTGAGATTGAGGCTCCAGGATTCCGATGCTCGAGTGACAATTTACTGTATCCCTCAAACCCTCGTAATGACAATGGAACAAAGAAATTGCATCGCAGTTCAACCCTACAGTCCCTATGAGACTTCTCTGCAAGTGCCTAATGTGGCGTCATGCATTGTAGAGACGTTCCCCTGAGATTCAGGCTCCAGGATTCCGATGCTCCACTGACAATTTACTGTAACCCTCAAACCCTCGAAATGACAGTGGAACAAAGAAATTGCATCGCAGTTCAACACTACAGTCCCTATGAGACTTCTCTGCAAGTGCCTAATGTGGCGACATGCATTGTAGAGACGGTCCCCTAAGATTCAGGCTCCAGGATTCCGATGCTCGAGTGACAATTTACTGTATCCCTCAAACCCTCGTAATGACAATGGAACAAAGAAATTGCATCGCAGTTCAACCCTACAGTCCCTATGAGACTTCTCTGCAAGTGCCTAATGTTGCGTCATGCATTGTAGAGACGCTCCCCTGAGATCCAGGCTCCAGGATTCCGTTGCTCCAGTGACAATTTACTGTATCCCTCACCCCTCGTAATGACAACGGAACAAAGAAATTGCATCACAGTTCAACCCTACAGTCCTTATGAGACTTCTCTGCAAGTGCCTAATGTGGCGTCATGCATTGTAGAGACGTCCCCCTGAGATTCAGGCTCCAGGATTCCGATGCTCCACTGACAATTTACTGTAACCCTCAAACCCTCGTAATGACAATGGAACAAAGAAATTGCATCGCAGTTCAACCCTACAGTCCCTATGAGACTTCTCTGCAAGTGACTAATGTGGCGACCTGCATTGTAGAGACGTCCCCTGAGATTCAGGCTCCAGGATTCCGATGCTCCAGTGACAATTTACTGTATCCCTCAAACCCTCGTGATGACAATGGAACAAAGAAATTGCATCGCAGTTCAACCCTACAGTCCCTATGAGACTTCTCTGAAAGTGCCTAAAGTGGCGTCATGCATTGTAGAGACGTTCCCCTGAGATTCAGGCTCCAGGATTCCGATGCTCCAGTGACAATTTACTGTATCCCTCAAACCCTCGTAATGACAATGGAACAAAGAAATTGCATCGCAGTTCAACCCTACAGTCCCTATGAGACTTCTCTGCAAGTGCCTAATGTGGCGACCTGCATTGTAGAGACGTTCCTCTGAGATTCAGGGTCACGGATTCCGATGCTCCAGTGACAATTTACTGTATCCCTCAAACCCTCGTAATGACAATGGAACAAAGAAATTGCATCGCAGTTCAACCCTACAGTCCCTATGAGACTTCTCTGCAAGTGCCTAATGTGGCGTCATGCATTGTAGAGACGTTCCCCTGAGATTCAGGCTCCAGGATTCCGATGCTTCACTGATAATTTACTGTATCCCTCAAACCCTCGTATTGACAATGGAACAAAGAAATTGCATCGCAGTTCAACCCTATAGTCCCTATGAGATTTCTCTGCAAGTGCCTAATGTGGCGTCATGCATTGTAGAGACGTTCCCCTGAGATTGAGGCACCAGGATTCCGATGCTCGAGTGACAATTTACTGTATCCCTCAAACCCTCGTAATGACAATGGAACAAAGAAATTGCATCGCAGTTCAACCCTACAGTCCCTATGAGACTTCTCTGCAAGTGCCTAATGTGGCGTCATGCATTGTAGAGACGTTCCCCTGAGATTGAGGCTCCAGGATTCCGATGCTCGAGTGACAATTTACTGTATCCCTCAAACCCTCGTAATGACAATGGAACAAAGAAATTGCATCGCAGTTCAACCCTACAGTCCCTATGAGACTTCTCTGCAAGTGCCTAATGTGGCGTCATGCATTGTAGAGACGTTCCCCTGAGATTCAGGCTCCAGGATTCCGATGCTCCACTGACAATTTACTGTAACCCTCAAACCCTCGAAATGACAGTGGAACAAAGAAATTGCATCGCAGTTCAACACTACAGTCCCTATGAGACTTCTCTGCAAGTGCCTAATGTGGCGACATGCATTGTAGAGACGGTCCCCTAAGATTCAGGCTCCAGGATTCCGATGCTCGAGTGACAATTTACTGTATCCCTCAAACCCTCGTAATGACAATGGAACAAAGAAATTGCATCGCAGTTCAACCCTACAGTCCCTATGAGACTTCTCTGCAAGTGCCTAATGTTGCGTCATGCATTGTAGAGACGCTCCCCTGAGATCCAGGCTCCAGGATTCCGTTTCTCCAGTGACAATTTACTGTATCCCTCACCCCTCGTAATGACAACGGAACAAAGAAATTGCATCGCAGTTCAACCCTACAGTCCTTATGAGACTTCTCTGCAAGTGCCTAATGTGGCGTCATCCATTGTAGAGACGTCCCCCTGAGATTCAGGCACCAGGATTCCGATGCTCCACTGACAATTTACTGTAACCCTCAAACCCTCGTAATGACAATGGAACAAAGAAATTGCATCGCAAGTTCAATTCTAGAGTCCCCAAAGCGACTTCTCTCTAAGTGACTAATGTGGCGACGTGCATTGTACACACATTCCCCTGAGATTCAGGCTCCAGGATTCCGAAGCTCCAGTGACAATTTACTGTATCCCTCAAACCCTCGTAATGACAATGGAACAAAGAAATTGCATCGCAGTTCAACCCTACAGTCCCTATGAGACTTCTCTGCAAGTGCCTAATGTGGCGTCATGCATTGTAGAGACGTTCCCCTGAGATTCAGGCTCCAGGATTCCGATGCTCCAGTGACAATTTACTGTATCCCTCAAACCCTCGTAATGACAATGGAACAAAGAAATTGCATCGCACTTCAACCCTATAGTCCGTATGAGATTTCTCTGCAAGTGCCTAATGTGGCGTCATGCATTGTAGAGACGTTCCCCTGAGATTCAGGCTCCAGGATTCCGATGCTCGAGTGACAATTTACTGTATACCTCAAGCCCTCCTAATGACAATGGAACAAAGAATTTGCATCGCAGTTCAACCCTACAGTCCCTATGAGACTTCTCTGCAAGTGCCTAATGTGGCGTCATGCATTGTAGAGACGTTGCTCTGAGATTCAGGCTCCAGGATTCCGATGCTTCACTGCCAATTTACTGTATCCCTCAAACCCTCGTAATGACAATGGAACAAAGAAATTGCATCGCAGTTCAACCCTACAGTCCCTATGAGACTTCTCTGCAAGTGCCTAATGTGGCGCCATGCATTGTAGAGACGTTCCCCTGAGATTGAGGCTCCAGGATTCCGATGCTCGAGTGACAATTTACTGTATCCCTCAAACCCTCGTAATGACAATGGAACAAAGAAATTGCATCGCAGTTCAACCCCACAGTCCCTATGAGACTTCTCTGCAAGTGCCTAATGTGGCGTCATGCATTGTAGAGACGTTCCCCTGAGATTCAGGCTCCATGATTCCGATGCTCCACTGACAATTTACTGTAACCCTCAAACCCTCGAAATGACAATGGAACAAAGAAATTGCATCGCAGTTCAACACTACAGTCCCTATGAGACTTCTCTGCAAGTGCCTAATGTGGCGACATGCATTGTAGAGACGTACCCTTAAGATTCTGGCTCCAGGATTCCGATGCTCGAGTGACAATTTACTGTATCCCTCAAACCCTCGTAATGACAATGGAACAAAGAAATTGCATCGCAGTTCAACCCTACAGTCCCTATGAGACTTCTCTGCAAGTGCCTAATGTGGCGTCATGCATTGTAAAGACGCTCCCCTGAGATTCAGGCTCCAGGATTCCGTTGCTCCAGTGACAATTTACTGTATCCCTCAAACCCTCGTAATGACAACGGAACAAAGAAATTGCATTGCAGTTCAACCCTACAGTCCTTATGAGACTTCTCCGCAAGTGCCTAATGTGGCGTCATGCATTGTAGAGACGTCCCCCTGAGATTCAGGCTCCATGATTCCGATGCTCCACTGACAATTTACTGTAACCCTCAAACCCTCGTAATGACAATGGAACAAAGAAATTGCATCGCAAGTTCAATTCTAGAGTCCCCAAAGCGACTTCTCTGTAAGTGATTAATGTGGCGACGTGCATTGTACACACATTCCCCTGAGAGTCAGGCTCCAGGATTCCGAAGCTCCAGTGACAATTTACTGTATCCCTCAAACCCTCGTAATGACAATGGAACAAAGAAATTGCATCGCAGTTCAACCCTACAGTCCCTATGAGACTTCTCTGCAAGTGCCTAATGTGGCGTCATGCATTGTAGAGACGTTCCCCTGAGACTCAGGCTCCAGGATTCCGATGCTCCAGTGACAATTTAGTGTATCCCTCAAACCCTCGTAATGACAATGGAACAAAGAAATTGCATCGCAGTTCAACCCTATAGTCCCTATGAGGTTTCTCTGCAAGTGCCTAATGTGGCGTCATGCATTGTAGAGACGTTCCCCTGAGATTCAGGCTCCAGGATTCCGATGCTCGAGTGACAATTTACTGTATCCCTCAAGCCCTCGTAATGACAATGGAACAAAGAATTTGCAACGCAGTTCAACCCTACAGTCACTATGAGACTTCTCTGCAAGTGCCTAATGTGGCGTCATGCATTGTAGAGACGTTCCTCTGAGATTCAGGCTCCAGGATTCCGATGCTTCACTGACAATTTACTGTATCCCTCAAACCCTCGTAATGACAATGGAACAAAGAAATTGCATCGCAGTTCAACCCTATAGTCCCTATGAGATTTCTCTGCAAGTGCCTAATGTGGTGTCATGCATTGTAGAGACGTTCCCCTGAGATTCAGGCTCCAGGATTCCGATGCTCCACTGACAATTTACTGTATCCCTCAAACCCTCGTAATGACAATGGAACAAAGAAATTGCATCGCAGTTCAACCCTACAGTCCCTATGAGACTTCTCTGCAAGTGCCTAATGTGGCGTCATGCATTGTAGAGACGTTCCCCTGAGATTCAGGCTCCAGGATTCCGATGCTCCAGTGACAATTTACTGTATCCCTCAAACCCTCGTAATGACAATGGAACAAAGAAATTGCATCGCAGTTCAATTCTACAGTCCCTATGAGACTTCTCTACAAGTGCCTAATGTGGCGTCATGCATTGTAGAGACGTTCCCCTGAGATTCAGTTTCCAGGATTCTGATGCTCCAGTGACAATTTACTGTATCCCTCAAACCCTCGTAATGACAATGGAACAAAGAAATTGCATCGCAGTTCAACCCTATAGTCCCTATGAGACTTCTCTGCAAGTGCCTAATGTGGCGTCATGCATTGTAGAGACGTTCCCCTGAGATTGAGGCTCCAGGATTCCGATGCTCGAGTGACAATTTACTGTATCCCTCAAACCCTCGTAATGACAATGGAACAAAGAAATTGCATCGCAGTTCAACCCTACAGTCCCTATGAGACTTCTCTGCAAGTGCCTAATGTGGCGTCATGCATTGTAGAGACGTTCCCCTGAGATTCAGGCTCCAGGATTCCGATGCTCGAGTGACAATTTACTGTATCCCTCAAACCCTCGTAATGACAATGGAACAAAGAAATTGCATCGCAGTTCAACCCTACAGTCCCTATGAGACTTCTCTGCAAGTGCCTAATGTGGCGTCATGCATTGTAGAGACGTTCCCCTGAGATTCAGGCTCCAGGATTCCGATGCTCCACTGACAATTTACTGTAACCCTCAAACCCTCGAAATGACAATGGAACAAAGAAATTGCATCGCAGTTCAACACTACAGTCCCTATGAGACTTCTCTGCAAGTGCCTAATGTGGCGTCATGCATTGTAGAGACGTTCCCCTAAGACTCAGGCTCCAGGATTCCGATGCTCCAGTGACAATTTACTGTATCCCTCAAACCCTCGTAATGACAATGGAACAAAGAAATTGCATCGCAGTTCAACCCTACAGTCCCTATGAGACTTCTCTGCAAGGGCCTAATGTGGCCTCATGCATTGTAAAGACGCTCCCCTGAGATTCAGGCTCCAGGATTCCGTTGCTCCAGTGACAATTTACTGTATCCCTCAAACCCTCGTAATGACAACGGAACAAAGAAATTGCATCGCAGTTTAACCCTACAGTCCTTATGAGACTTCTCTGCAAGTGCCTAATGTGGCGTCATGCATTGTAGAGACGTCCCCCTGAGATTCAGGCTCCAGGATTCCGATGCTCCACTGACAATTTACTGTAACCCTCAAACCCTCGTAATGACAATGGAACAAAGAAATTGCATCGCAAGTTCAATTCTAGAGTCCCCAAAGCGACTTCTCTCTAAGTGACTAATGTGGCGACGTGCATTGTACACACATTCCCCTGAGAGTCAGGCTCCAGGATTCCGAAGCTCCAGTGACAATTTACTGTATCCCTCAAACCCTCGTAATGACAATGGAACAAAGAAATTGCATCGCAGTTCAACCCTACAGTCCCTATGAGACTTCTCTGCAAGTGCCTAATGTGGCGTCATGCATTGTAGAGACGTTCCCCTGAGATTCAGGCTCCAGGATTCCGATGCTCGAGTGACAATTTACTGTATCCCTCAAACCCTCGTAATGACAATGGAACAAAGAAATTGCATCGCAGTTCAATTCTACAGTCCCTATGAGACTTCTCTGCAAGTGCCTAATGTGGCGTCATGCATTGTAGAGACGTTCCCCTGAGATTCAGTTTCCAGGATTCCGATGCTCCAGTGACAATTTACTGTATCCCTCAAACCCTCGTAATGACAATGGAACAAAGAAATTGCATCGCAGTTCAACCCTACAGTCCCTATGAGACTTCTCTGCAAGTGCCTAATGTGGCGTCATGCATTGTAGAGACGTTCCCCTGAGATTCAGGCTCCACGATTCCGAAGCTCCAGTGACAATTTACTGTATCCCTCAAACCCTCGTAATGACAATGGAACAAAGAACTTGCATCGCAGTTTAACCCTACAGTCCCTATGAGACTTCTCTGCAAGTGCCTAATGTGGCGTCATGCATTGTAGAGACGTTCCCCTGAGTTCAGGCTCCAGGATTCCGATGCTCCACTGACAATTTACTGTAACCCTCAAACCCTCGTAATGACAATGGAACAAAGAAATTGCATCGCAGTTCAACACTACAGTCCCTATGAGACTTCTCTGCAAGTGCCTAATGTGGCGACATGCATTGTAGAGACGTTCCCCTAAGATTCAGGCTCCAGGATTCCGATGCTCCACTGACAATTTACTGTATCCCTCAAACCCTCGTAATGACAATGGAACAAAGAAATTGCATCGCAGTTCAACCCTACAGTCCCTATGAGACTTCTCTGCAAGTGCCTAATGTGGCGTCATGCATTGTAGAGACGTTCCCCTGAGATTCAGGCTCCAGGATTCCGATGCTCGAGTGACAATTTACTGTATACCTCAAACCCTCGTAATGACAATGGAACAAAGAAATTGCATCGCAGTTCAATTCTACAGTCCCCAAAGCGACTTCTCTCCAAGTGACTAATGTGGCGACGTGCATTGTACAGACGTTCCCCTGAGATTCAGTTTCCAGGATTCCGATGCTCCAGTGACAATTTACTGTATCCCTCAAACCCTCGTAATGACAATGGAACAAAGAAATTGCATCGCAGTTCAACCATACAGTCCCTATGAGACTTCTCTGCAAGTGCCTAATGTGGCGTCATGCATTGTAGAGACGTTCCCCTGAGATTCAGGCTCCAGGATTCCGATGCTCCACTGACAATTTACTGTATCCCTCAAACCCTCGTAATGACAATGGAACAAAGAAATTGCATCGCAGTTCAACCCTACAGTCCCTATGAGACTTCTCTGCAAGTGCCTAATGTGGCGTCATGCATTGTAGAGACGTTCCCCTGAGATTCAGGCTCCAGGATTCCGATGCTCCAGTGACAATTTACTGTATCCCTCAAACCCTCGTAATGACAATGGAACAAAGAAATTGCATCGCAGTTCAATTCTACAGTCCCTATGAGACTTCTCTACAAGTGCCTAATGTGGCGTCATGCATTGTAGAGACGTTCCCCTGAGATTCAGTTTCCAGGATTCTGATGCTCCAGTGACAATTTACTGTATCCCTCAAACCCTCGTAATGACAATGGAACAAAGAAATTGCATCGCAGTTCAACCCTATAGTCCCTATGAGACTTCTCTGCAAGTGCCTAATGTGGCGTCATGCATTGTAGAGACGTTCCCCTGAGATTGAGGCTCCAGGATTCCGATGCTCGAGTGACAATTTACTGTATCCCTCAAACCCTCGTAATGACAATGGAACAAAGAAATTGCATCGCAGTTCAACCCTACAGTCCCTATGAGACTTCTCTGCAAGTGCCTAATGTGGCGTCATGCATTGTAGAGACGTTCCCCTGAGATTCAGGCTCCAGGATTCCGATGCTCGAGTGACAATTTACTGTATCCCTCAAACCCTCGTAATGACAATGGAACAAAGAAATTGCATCGCAGTTCAACCCTACAGTCCCTATGAGACTTCTCTGCAAGTGCCTAATGTGGCGTCATGCATTGTAGAGACGTTCCCCTGAGATTCAGGCTCCAGGATTCCGATGCTCCACTGACAATTTACTGTAACCCTCAAACCCTCGAAATGACAATGGAACAAAGAAATTGCATCGCAGTTCAACACTACAGTCCCTATGAGACTTCTCTGCAAGTGCCTAATGTGGCGTCATGCATTGTAGAGACGTTCCCCTAAGACTCAGGCTCCAGGATTCCGATGCTCCAGTGACAATTTACTGTATCCCTCAAACCCTCGTAATGACAATGGAACAAAGAAATTGCATCGCAGTTCAACCCTACAGTCCCTATGAGACTTCTCTGCAAGTGCCTAATGTGGCCTCATGCATTGTAAAGACGCTCCCCTGAGATTCAGGCTCCAGGATTCCGTTGCTCCAGTGACAATTTACTGTATCCCTCAAACCCTCGTAATGACAACGGAACAAAGAAATTGCATCGCAGTTTAACCCTACAGTCCTTATGAGACTTCTCTGCAAGTGCCTAATGTGGCGTCATGCATTGTAGAGACGTCCCCCTGAGATTCAGGCTCCAGGATTCCGATGCTCCACTGACAATTTACTGTAACCCTCAAACCCTCGTAATGACAATGGAACAAAGAAATTGCATCGCAAGTTCAATTCTAGAGTCCCCAAAGCGACTTCTCTCTAAGTGACTAATGTGGCGACGTGCATTGTACACACATTCCCCTGAGAGTCAGGCTCCAGGATTCCGAAGCTCCAGTGACAATTTACTGTATCCCTCAAACCCTCGTAATGACAATGGAACAAAGAAATTGCATCGCAGTTCAACCCTACAGTCCCTATGAGACTTCTCTGCAAGTGCCTAATGTGGCGTCATGCATTGTAGAGACGTTCCCCTGAGATTCAGGCTCCAGGATTCCGATGCTCGAGTGACAATTTACTGTATCCCTCAAACCCTCGTAATGACAATGGAACAAAGAAATTGCATCGCAGTTCAATTCTACAGTCCCTATGAGACTTCTCTGCAAGTGCCTAATGTGGCGTCATGCATTGTAGAGACGTTCCCCTGAGATTCAGTTTCCAGGATTCCGATGCTCCAGTGACAATTTACTGTATCCCTCAAACCCTCGTAATGACAATGGAACAAAGAAATTGCATCGCAGTTCAACCCTACAGTCCCTATGAGACTTCTCTGCAAGTGCCTAATGTGGCGTCATGCATTGTAGAGACGTTCCCCTGAGATTCAGGCTCCACGATTCCGAAGCTCCAGTGACAATTTACTGTATCCCTCAAACCCTCGTAATGACAATGGAACAAAGAACTTGCATCGCAGTTTAACCCTACAGTCCCTATGAGACTTCTCTGCAAGTGCCTAATGTGGCGTCATGCATTGTAGAGACGTTCCCCTGAGTTCAGGCTCCAGGATTCCGATGCTCCACTGACAATTTACTGTAACCCTCAAACCCTCGTAATGACAATGGAACAAAGAAATTGCATCGCAGTTCAACACTACAGTCCCTATGAGACTTCTCTGCAAGTGCCTAATGTGGCGACATGCATTGTAGAGACGTTCCCCTAAGATTCAGGCTCCAGGATTCCGATGCTCCACTGACAATTTACTGTATCCCTCAAACCCTCGTAATGACAATGGAACAAAGAAATTGCATCGCAGTTCAACCCTACAGTCCCTATGAGACTTCTCTGCAAGTGCCTAATGTGGCGTCATGCATTGTAGAGACGTTCCCCTGAGATTCAGGCTCCAGGATTCCGATGCTCGAGTGACAATTTACTGTATACCTCAAACCCTCGTAATGACAATGGAACAAAGAAATTGCATCGCAGTTCAATTCTACAGTCCCCAAAGCGACTTCCCTCCAAGTGACTAATGTGGCGACGTGCATTGTACAGACGTTCCCCTGAGATTCAGTTTCCAGGATTCCGATGCTCCAGTGACAATTTACTGTATCCCTCAAACCCTCGTAATGACAATGGAACAAAGAAATTGCATCGCAGTTCAACCATACAGTCCCTATGAGACTTCTCTGCAAGTGCCTAATGTGGCGTCATGCATTGTAGAGACGTTCCCCTGAGATTAAGGCTCCAGGATTCCGATGCTCCAGTGACAATTTACTGTATCCCTCAACCCCTCGTAATGACAATGGAACAAAGAAATTGCATCGCAGTTCAACCCTACAGTCCCTATGAGACTTCTCTGCAAGTGCCTAATGTGGCGACCTGCATTGTAGAGACGTTCCTCTGAGATTCAGGGTCCAGGATTCCGATGCTCCAGTGACAATTTACTGTATCCCTCAAACCCTTGTAATGACAGTGGAACAAAGAAACTGCATCGCAGTTCAACCCTACAGTCCCTATGAGACTTCTCTGCAAGTGCCTAATGTGGCGTCATGCATTGTAGAGACGTTCCCCTGAGATTCAGGCTCCAGGATTCCGATGCTTCACTGACAATTTACTGTATCCCTCATACCCTCGTAATGACAATGGAACAAAGAAATTGCATCGCAGTTCAACCCTATAGTCCCTATGAGATTTCTCTGCAAGTGCCTAATGTGGCGTCATGCATTGTAGAGACGTTCCCCTGAGATTGAGGCTCCAGGATTCCGATGCTCGAATGACAATTTACTGTATCCCTCAAACCCTCGTAATGACAATGGAACAAAGAAATTGCATCGCAGTTCAACCCTACAGTCCCTATGAGACTTCTCTGCAAGTGCCTAATGTGGCGTCATGCACTGTAGAGACGTTCCCCTGAGATTGAGGCTCCAGGATTCCGATGCTCGAGTGACAATTTACTGTATCCCTCAAACCCTCGTAATGACAATGGAACAAAGAAATTGCATCGCAGTTCAATTCTACAGTCCACAAAGCGACTTCTCTCCAAGTGACTAATGTGGCGACGTGCATTGTACAGACGTTCCCCTGAGAGTCAGGCTCCGGGATTCCGAAGCTCCAGTGACAATTTACTGTATCCTTCAAACCCTCGTTATAACAATGCAACAAAGAAATTGCATCGCAGTTCAATTCTACAGTCCCTAAGAGACTTCTCTCCAAGTGACTAATGTGGCGACCTGCATTGTACAGACATTCCTCTGAGAGTCAGTCTCCAGGATTCCGATGCTCCAGTGACAATTTACTGTATCCCTCAAACCCTCGTAATGACAATGGAAGAAAGAAATTGCATCGCAGTTCAATTCTACAGTCCCCAAAGCGACTTCTCTGCAAATGACTAATGTGGCAACATGCATTGTAGAGACGCTCCCCTGAGATTCAGGCTCCAGGATTCCGATGCTCCAGTGACAATTTACTGTATCCCTCAAACCCTCGTAATGACAACGGAACAAAGAAATTGCATCGCAGTTCAACCCTACAGTCCCTATGAGACTTCTCTGCAAGTGCCTAATGTGGCGTCATGCATTGTAGAGACGTTCCCCTGAGATTCAGGCTCCACGATTCCGAAGCTCCAGTGACAATTTACTGTATCCCTCAAACCCTCGTAATGACAATGGAACAAAGAAATTGCATCGCAGTTTAACCCTACAGTCCCTATGAGACTTCTCTGCAAGTGCCTAATGTGGCGTCATGCATTGTAGAGACGTTCCCCTGAGTTCAGGCTCCAGGATTCCGATGCTCCACTGACAATTTACTGTAACCCTCAAACCCTCGTAATGACAATGGAACAAAGAAATTGCATCGCAGTTCTACACTACAGTCCCTATGAGACTTCTCTGCAAGTGCCTAATGTGGCGACATGCATTGTAGAGACGTTCCCCTAAGATTCAGGCTCCAGGATTCCGATGCTCCACTGTCAATTTACTGTATCCCTCAAACCCTCGTAATGACAATGGAACAAAGAAATTGCATCGCAGTTCAACCCTACAGTCCCTATGAGACTTCTCTGCAAGTGCCTAATGTGGCGTCATGCATTGTAGAGACGTTCCCCTGAGATTCAGGCTCCAGGATTCCGATGCTCGAGTGACAATTTACTGTATACCTCAAACCCTCGTAATGACAATGGAACAAAGAAATTGCATCGCAGTTCAATTCTACAGTCCCCAAAGCGACTTCTCTCCAAGTGACTAATGTGGCGACGTGCATTGTACAGACGTTCCCCTGAGATTCAGTTTCCAGGATTCCGATGCTCCAGTGACAATTTACTGTATCCCTCAAACCCTCGTAATGACAATGGAACAAAGAAATTGCATCGCAGTTCAACCATACAGTCCCTATGAGACTTCTCTGCAAGTGCCTAATGTGGCGTCATGCATTGTAGAGACGTTCCCCTGAGATTAAGGCTCCAGGATTCCGATGCTCCAGTGACAATTTACTGTATCCCTCAACCCCTCGTAATGACAATGGAACAAAGAAATTGCATCGCAGTTCAACCCTACAGTCCCTATGAGACTTCTCTGCAAGTGCCTAATGTGGCGACCTGCATTGTAGAGACGTTCCTCTGAGATTCAGGGTCCAGGATTCCGATGCTCCAGTGACAATTTACTGTATCCCTCAAACCCTTGTAATGACAGTGGAACAAAGAAACTGCATCGCAGTTCAACCCTACAGTCCCTATGAGACTTCTCTGCAAGTGCCTAATGTGGCGTCATGCATTGTAGAGACGTTCCCCTGAGATTCAGGCTCCAGGATTCCGATGCTTCACTGACAATTTACTGTATCCCTCAAACCCTCGTAATGACAATGGAACAAAGAAATTGCATCGCAGTTCAACCCTATAGTCCCTATGAGATTTCTCTGCAAGTGCCTAATGTGGCGTCATGCATTGTAGAGACGTTCCCCTGAGATTGAGGCTCCAGGATTCCGATGCTCGAATGACAATTTACTGTATCCCTCAAACCCTCGTAATGACAATGGAACAAAGAAATTGCATCGCAGTTCAACCCTACAGTCCCTATGAGACTTCTCTGCAAGTGCCTAATGTGGCGTCATGCACTGTAGAGACGTTCCCCTGAGATTGAGGCTCCAGGATTCCGATGCTCGAGTGACAATTTACTGTATCCCTCAAACCCTCGTAATGACAATGGAACAAAGAAATTGCATCGCAGTTCAATTCTACAGTCCACAAAGCGACTTCTCTCCAAGTGACTAATGTGGCGACGTGCATTGTACAGACGTTCCCCTGAGAGTCAGGCTCCGGGATTCCGAAGCTCCAGTGACAATTTACTGTATCCTTCACACCCTCGTTATAACAATGCAACAAAGAAATTGCATCGCAGTTCAATTCTACAGTCCCTAAGAGACTTCTCTCCAAGTGACTAATGTGGCGACCTGCATTGTACAGACATTCCTCTGAGAGTCAGTCTCCAGGATTCCGATGCTCCAGTGACAATTTACTGTATCCCTCAAACCCTCGTAATGACAATGGAAGAAAGAAATTGCATCGCAGTTCAATTCTACAGTCCCCAAAGCGACTTCTCTGCAAATGACTAATGTGGCAACATGCATTGTAGAGACGCTCCCCTGAGATTCAGGCTCCAGGATTCCGATGCTCCAGTGACAATTTACTGTATCCCTCAAACCCTCGTAATGACAACGGAACAAGGAAATTGCATCGCAGTTCAACCCTACAGTCCTTATGAGACTTCTCTGCAAGTGCCTAATGTGGCATCATGCATTGTAGAGACGTCCCCCTGAGGTTCAGGCTCCAGGATTCCGATGCGCCACTGACAATTTACTGTAACCCTCAAACCCTCGTAATGACAATGGAACAAAGAAATTGCATCGCAGTTCAATTCTAGAGTCCCCATAGCGACTTCTCTCTAAGTGACTATTGTGGCGACGTGCATTGTACACACATTCCCCTGAGAGTCAGGCTCCAGGATTCAGAAGCTCCAGTGACAATTTACTGTATCCCTCAAACCCTCGTAATGACAATGGAACAAAGAAATTGCATCGCAGTTCAACCCTACAGTCCCTATGAGACTTCTCTGCAAGTGCCTAATGTGGCGTCATGCATTGTAGAGACGTTCCCCTGAGATTCAGGCTCCAGGATTCCGATGCTCCACTGACAATTTACTGTAACCCTCAAACCCTCGTAATGACAATGGAACAAAGAAATTGCATCGCAGTTCAACACTACAGTCCCTATGAGACTTCTCTGCAAGTGCCTAATGTGGCGTCATGCATTGTAGAGACGTTCCCCTGAGATTCAGGCTCCAGGATTCCGATGCTCCAGTGACAATTTACTGTATCACTCAAACCCTCGTAATGACAATGGAACAAAGAAATTGCATCGCAGTTCAACCCTACAGTCCCTATGGGACTTCTCTGCAAGTGCCTAATGTGGCGTCATGCATTGTAGAGACGCTCCCATGAGATTCAGGCTCCAGGATTCCGTTGCTCCAGTGACAATTTACTGTATCCCTCAAACCCTCGTAATGACAACGGAACAAAGAAATTGCATCGCAGTTCAACCCTACAGTCCTTATGAGACTTCTCTGCAAGTGCCTAATGTGGCGTCATGCATTGTAGAGACGTCCCCCTGAGATTCAGGCTCCAGGATTCCGATGCTCCACTGACAATTTACTGTAACCCTCAAACCCTCGTAATGACAATGGAACAAAGAAATTGCATCGCAGTTCAATTCTAGAGTTCCCAAAGCGACTTCTCTCTAAGTGACTAATGTGGTGACGTGCATTGTACACACATTCCCCTGAGAGTCAGGCTCCAGGATTCCGAAGCTCCAGTGACAATTTACTGTATCCCTCAAACCCTCGTAATGACAATGGAACAAAGAAATTGCATCGCAGTTCAACCCTACAGTCCCTATGAGACTTCTCTGCAAGTGCCTAATGTGGCGTCATGCATTGTAGAGACGTTCCCCTGAGATTCAGGCTCCAGGATTCCGATGCTCCACTGACAATTTACTGTAACCCTCAAACCCTCGTAATGACAATGGAACAAAGAAATTGCATCGCAGTTCAACACTACAGTCCCTATGAGACTTCTCTGCAAGTGCCTAATGTGGCGACATGCTTTGTAGAGACGTTCCCCTAAGATTCAGGCTCCAGGATTCCGATGCTCCAGTGACAATTTACTGTATCCCTCAAACCCTCGTAATGACAATGGAACAAAGAAATTGCATCGCAGTTCAACCCTACAGTCCCTATGAGACTTCTCTGCAAGTGCCTAATGTGGCGTCATGCATTGTAGAGACGTTCCCCTGAGATTAAGGCTCCAGGATTCCGATGCTCCACTGACAATTTACTGTATCCCTCAAACCCTCGTAATGACAATGGAACAAAGAAATTGCATCGCAGTTCAACCCTACAGTCCCTATGAGACTTCTCTGCAAGTGCCTAATGTGGCGTCATGCATTGTAGAGACGTTCCCCTGAGATTCAGTTTCCAGGATTCCGATGCTCCAGTGACAATTTACTGTATCCCTCAAACCCTCGTAATGACAAAGGAACAAAGAAATTGCATCGCAGTTCAACCCTACAGTCCCTATGAGACTTCTCTGCAAGTGCCTAATGTGGCGTCATGCATTGTAGAGACGTTCCCCTGAGATTCAGGCTCCAGGATTCCGATGCTCCAGTGACAATTTACTGTATCCCTCAAACCCTCGTAATGACAATGGAACAAAGAAATTGCATCGCAGTTCAACCCTACAGTCCCTATGAGACTTCTCTGCAAGTGCCTAATGTGGCTGGCGTCATGCATTGTAGAGACGTTCCCCTCAGATTCAGGCTCCAGGATTCCGATGCTCCACTGACAATTTACTGTAACCCTCAAACCCTCGTAATGACAATGGAACAAAGAAATTGCATCGCAGTTCAACACTACAGTCCCTATGAGACTTCTCTGCAAGTGCCTAATGTGGCGACATGCATTGTAGAGACGTTCCCCTAAGATTCAGGCTCCAGGATTCCGATGCTCCAGTGACAATTTACTGTATCCCTCAAACCCTCGTAATATCAATGGAACAAAGAAATTGCATCGCAGTTCAACCCTACAGTCCCTATGAGACTTCTCTGCAAGTGCCTAATGTGGCGTCATGCATTGTAGAGACGGTCCCCTGAGATTCAGGCTCCAGGATTCCGATGCTCCAGTGACAATTTACTGTATCCCTCAAACCCTCGTAATGACAATGGAACAAAGAAATTGCATCGCAGTTCAACCCTACAGTCCCTATGAGACTTCTCTGCAAGTGACTAATGTGGCGCCATGCATTGTAGAGACGTTCCCCTGAGATTCAGGCTCCAGGATTCCGATGCTCCACTGACAATTTACTCTAACCCTCAAACCCTCGTGATGACAATGGAACAAAGAAATTGCATCGCAGTTCAACCCTACAGTCCCTATGAGACTTCTCTGAAAGTGCCTAAAGTGGCGTCATGCATTGTAGAGACGTTCCCCTGAGATTCAGGCTCCAGGATTCCGATGCTCCAGTGACAATTTACTGTATCCCTCAACCCCTCGTAATGACAATGGAACAAAGAAATTGCATCGCAGTTCAACCCTACAGTCCCTATGAGACTTCTCTGCAAGTGCCTAATGTGGCGACCTGCATTGTAGAGACGTTCCCCTGAGATTCAGGCTCCAGGATTCCGATGCTCCAGTGACAATTTACTGTATCCCTCAAACCCTCGTAATGACAATGGAACAAAGAAATTGCATCGCAGTTCAACCCTACAGTCCCTATGAGACTTCTCTGCATGTGCCTAATGTGGCGTCATGCATTGTAGAGACGCTCCCCTGAGATTCAGACTTCAGGATTCCGTTGCTCCAGTGACAATTTACTGTATCCCTCAAACCCTCGTAATGACAATGGAACAAAGAAATTGCATCGCAGTTCAACCCTACAGTCCTTATGAGACTTCTCTGCAAGTGCCTAATGTGGCGTCATGCATTGTAGAGACGTCCCCCTGAGATTCAGGCTCCAGGATTCCGATGCTCCACTGACAATTTACTGTAACCCTCAAACCCACGTAATGACAATGGAACAAAGAAATTGCATCGCAGTTCAATTCTAGAGTCCCCAAAGCGACTTCTCTCTAAGTGACTAATGTGGCGACGTGCATTGTACACACATTCCCCTGAGAGTCAGGCTCCAGGATTCCGAAGCTCCAGTGACAATTTACTGTATCCCTCAAACCCTCGTAATGACAATGGAACAAAGAAATTGCATCGCAGTTCAACCCTACAGTCCCTATGAGACTTCTCTGCAAGTGCCTAATGTGGCGTCATGCATTGTAGAGACGTTCCCCTGAGATTCAGGCTCCAGGATTCCGATGCTCCACTGACAATTTACTGTAACCCTCAAACCCTCGTAATGACAATGGAACAAAGAAATTGCATCGCAGTTCAACACTACAGTCCCTATGAGACTTCTCTGCAAGTGCCTAATGTGGCGACATGCATTGTAGAGACATTCCATTAAGATTCAGGCTCCAGGATTCCGATGCTCGAGTGACAATTTACTGTATCCCTCAAACCCTCGTAATGACAATGGAACAAAGAAATTGCATCGCAGTTCAACCCTATAGTCCCTATGAGACTTCTCTGCAAGTGCCTAATGTGGCGTCATGCATTGTAGAGACGTTCCCCTGAGATTCAGGCTCCAGGATTCCGATGCTCCAGTGACAATTTACTGTATCCCTCAAACCATCGTAATGACAATGGAACAAAGAAATTGCATCGCAGTTCAACCCTACAGTCCCTATGAGACTTCTCTGCAAGTGCCTAATGTGGCGTCATGCATTGTAGAGACGTTCCCCTGAGATTCAGGCTCCAGGATTCCGATTCTCCAGTGACAATTTACTGTAACCCTCAAACCCTCGTAATGACAATGGAACAAAGAAATTGCATCGCAGTTCAACCCTACAGTCCCTATGAGACTTCTCTGCAAGTGACTAATGTGGCGACCTGCATTGTAGAGACGTTCCCCTGAGATTCAGGCTCCAGGATTCCGATGCTCCAGTGACAATTTACTGTATCCCTCAAACCCTCGTGATGACAATGGAACAAAGAAATTGCATCGCAGTTCAACCCTACAGTCCCTATGAGACTTCTCTGAAAGTGCCTAAAGTGGCGTCATGCATTGTAGAGACGTTCCCCTGAGATTCAGGCTCCAGGATTCCGATGCTCCAGTGACAATTTACTGTATCCCTCAACCCCTCGTAATGACAATGGAACAAAGAAATTGCATCGCAGTTCAACCCTACAGTCCCTATGAGACTTCTCTGCAAGTGCCTAATGTGGCGACCTGCATTGTAGAGACGTTCCTCTGAGATTCAGGGTCCAGGATTCCGATGCTCCAGTGATAATTTACTGTATCCCTCAAGCCCTCGTAATGACAATGGAACAAAGAAACTGCATCGCAGTTCAACCCTACAGTCCCTATGAGACTTCTCTGCAAGTGCCTAATGTGGCGTCATGCATTGTAGAGACGTTCCCCTGAGATTCAGGCTCCAGGATTCCGATGCTTCACTGACAATTTACTGTATCCCTCAAACCCTCGTAATGACAATGGAACAAAGAAATTGCATCGCAGTTCAACCCTATAGTCCCTATGAGATTTCTCTGCAAGTGCCTAATGTGGCGTCATGCATTGTAGACACGTTCCCCTGAGATTGAGGCTCCAGGATTCCGATGCTCGAGTGACAATTTACTGTATCCCTCAAACCCTCGTAATGACAATGGAACAAAGAAATTGCATCGCAGTTCAACCCTACAGTCCCTATGAGACTTCTCTGCAAGTGCCTAAAGTGGCGTCATGCGTTGTAGAGACGTTCCCCTGAGATTCAGGCTATAGGATTCCGATGCTCCGGTGACAATTTACTGTATCCCTCAAACCCTCGTAATGACAATGCAACAAAGAAATTGCATCGCAGTTCAATTCTACAGTCCACAAAGCGACTTCTCTCCAAGTGACTAATGTGGCGAGGTGCATTGTACAGACGTTCCCCTGAGAGTCAGGCTCCAGGATTCCGAAGCTCCAGTGAAAATTTACTGTATCCCTCAAACCCTCGTTATAACAATGCAACAAAGAAATTGCATCGCAGTTGAATTCTACAGTCCCTAAGAGACTTCTCTACAAGTGACTAATGTGGCGACCTGCATTGTACATACATTCCCCTGAGAGTCAGTCTCCAGGATTCCGATGCTCCAGTGACAATTTACTGTATCCCTCAAACCCTCGTAATGACAATGGAACAAAGAAATTGCATCGCAGTTCAATTCTACAGTCCCCAAAGCGACTTCTCTGCAAGTGCCTAATGTGGCGTCATGCATTGTAGAGACGCTCTCCTGAGATTCAGGCTCCAGGATTCCGATGCTCCAGTGACAATTTACTGTATCCCTCAACACCTTGTAATGACAATGGAACAAAGAAATTGCATCGCAGTTCAACCCTACAGTCCCTATGAGACTTCTCTGAAAGTGCCTAATAAGGCGTCATGCATTGTAGAGACGTTCCCCTGAGATTCAGGCTCCAGGATTCCGATGCTCCAGTGACAATTTACTGTATCCCTCAACCCCTCGTAATGACAATGGAACAAAGAAATTGCATCGCAGTTCAACCCTACAGTCCCTATGAGACTTCTCTGAAAGTGCCTAATGTGGCGACCTGCATTGTAGAGACGCTCCTCTGAGATTCAGGGTCCAGGATTCCGATGCTCCAGTGACAATTTACTGTATCCCTCAAACCCTCGTAATGACAATGGAACAAAGAAACTGCATCGCAGTTCAACCCTACAGTCCCTATGAGACTTCTCTGCAAGTGCCTAATGTGGCGTCATGCATTGTAGAGACGTTCCCCTGAGATTCAGGCTCCAGGATTCCGATGCTTCACTGACAATTTACTGTATCCCTCAAACCCTCGTAATGACAATGGAACAAAGAAATTGCATCGCAGTTCAACCCTATAGTCCCTATGAGATTTCTCTGCAAGTGCCTAATGTGGCATTATGCATTGTAGAGACGTTCCCCTGAGACTGAGGCTCCAGGATTCCGATGCTCGAGTGACAATTTACTGTATCCCTCAAACCCTCGTAATGACAATGGAACAAAGAAATTGCATCGCAGTTCAAACCTACCGTCCCTATGAGACTTCTCTGCAAGTGCCTAATGTGGCGTCATGCATTGTAGAGACGTTCCTCTGAGATTCAGGCTCCAGGATTCCGATGCTCCAGTGACAATTTACTGTATCCCTCAAACCCTCGTAATGACAATGGAACAAAGAAATTGCATCGCAGTTCAATTCTACAGTCCACAAAGCGACTTCTCTCCAAGTGACTAATGTGGCGACGTGCATTGTACAGACGTTCCCCTGAGAGTGAGGCTCCGGGATTCCGAAGCTCCAGTGACAATTTACTGTATCCCTCAAACCCTCGTTATAACAATGCAACAAAGAAATTGCATCGCAGTTGAATTCTACAGTCCCTAATAGACTTCTCTCCAAGTGACTAATGTGGCGACCTGCATTGTACAGACATTCCCCTGAGAGTCAGTTTCCAGGATTCCGATGCTCCAGTGACAATTTACTGTATCCCTCAAACCCTCGTAATGACAATGGAAGAAAGAAATTGCATCGCAGTTCAATTCTACAGTCCCCAAAGCGACTTCTCTCCAAGTGACTAATGTGGCGATGTGCATTGTACAGACGTTCCCCTGAGAGTCAGGCTCCAGGATTCCGAAGCTCCAGTGACAATTTACTGTATATCCCTCAAACCCTCGTTATAACAATGCAACAAAGAAATTGCATCGCAGTTGAATTCTACAGTCCCTAAGAGACTTCTCTCCAAGTGACTAATGTGGCGACCTGCATTGTACAGACATTCCCCTGAGAGTCAGTATCCAGGATTCCGATGCTCCAGTGACAATTTACTGTATCCCTCAAACCCTCGTAATGACAATGGAACAAAGAAATTGCATCGCAGTTCAACCCTACAGACCCTATGAGACATCTCTGCAAGTGACTAATGTGGCGACCTCCATTGTAGAGACGTTCACTTGAGATTCAGGCTCCAGGATTCCGATGCTCCAGTGACAATTTACAGTATCCCTCAAACCCTCGTAATGACAATGGAACAAAGAAATTGCATCGCAGTTTAACCCTACAGTCCCTATGAGACTTCTCTGCAAGTGCCTAATGTGGCGTCATGCATTGTAGAGACGTTCCCCTGAGATTCTGGCTCCAGGATTCCGATGCTCCAGTGACAATTTACTGTAACCCTAAAACCCTCGTAATGATAATGGAACAAAGAAATTGCATCGCAGTTCAACCCTACAGTCACTATGAGACTTCTCTGCAAGTGCCTAATGTGGCGTCATGCATTGTAGAGACGTTCCCCTGAGATTCAGGCTCCAGGATTCCGATTCTCCAGTGACAATTTACTGTAACCCTCAAACCCTCGTAATGACAATGGAACAAAGAAATTACATCGCAGTTCAACCCTACAGTCCCTATGAGACTTCTCTGCAAGTGACTGATGTGGCGACCTGCATTGTAGAGACGTTCCCCTGAGATTCAGGCTCCAGGATTCCGATGCTCCAGTGACAATTTACTGTATCCCTCAAACCCTCGTGATGACAATGGAACAAAGAAATTGCATCGCAGTTCAACCCTACAGTCCCTATGAGACTTCTCTGAAAGTGCCTAAAGTGGCGTCATGCATTGTAGAGACGTTCCCCTGAGATTCAGGCTCCAGGATTCCGATGCTCCAGTGACAATTTACTGTATCCCTCAACCCCTCGTAATGACAATGGAACAAAGAAATTGCATCGCAGTTCAACCCTACAGTCCCTATGAGACTTCTCTGCAAGTGCCTAATGTGGCGACCTGCATTGTAGAGACGTTCCTCTGAGATTCAGGGTCCAGGATTCCGATGCTCCAGTGACAATTTACTGTATCCCTCAAACCCTCGTAATGACAATGGAACAAAGAAACTGCATCGCAGTTCAACCCTACAGTCCCTATGAGACTTCTCTGCAAGTGCCTAATGTGGCGTCACGCATTGTAGAGACGTTCCCCTGAGATTCAGGCTCCAGGATTCCGATGCTTCACTGACAATTTACTGTATCCCTCAAACCCTCGTAATGACAATGGAACAAAGAAATTGCATCGCAGTTCAACCCTATAGTCCCTATGAGATTTCTCTGCAAGTGCCTAATGTGGCGCCATGCATTGTAGACACGTTCCCCTGAGATTGAGGCTCCAGGATTCCGATGCTCGAGTGACAATTTACTGTATCCCTCAAACCCTCGTAATGACAATGGAACAAAGAAATTGCATCGCAGTTCAACCCTACAGTCCCTATGAGACTTCTCTGCAAGTGCCTAATGTGGCGTCATGCGTTGTAGAGACGTTCCCCTGAGATTCAGGCTATAGGATTCCGATGCTCCGGTGACAATTTACTGTATCCCTCAAACCCTCGTAATGACAATGGAACAAAGAAATTGCATCGCAGTTCAATTCTACAGTCCACAAAGCGACTTCTCTCCAAGTGACTAATGTGGCGACGTGCATTGTACAGACGTTCCCCTGAGAGTCAGGCTCCGGGATTCCGAAGCTCCAGTGAAAATTTACTGTATCCCTCAAACCCTCGTTATAACAATGCAACAAAGAAATTGCATCGCAGTTGAATTCTACAGTCCCTAAGAGACTTCTCTACAAGTGACTAATGTGGCGACCTGCATTGTACATACATTCCCCTGAGAGTCAGTCTCCAGGATTCCGATGCTCCAGTGACAATTTACTGTATCCCTCAAACCCTCGTAATGACAATGGAAGAAAGAAATTGCATCGCAGTTCAATTCTACAGTCCCCAAAGCGACTTCTCTGCAAGTGACTAATGTGGCAACCTGCATTGTAGAGACGCTCTCCTGAGATTCAGGCTCCAGGATTCCGATGCTCCAGTGACAATTTACTGTATCCCTCAACCCCTCGTAATGACAATGGAACAAAGAAATTGCATCGCAGTTCAACCCTACAGTCCCTATGAGACTCCTCTGAAAGTGCCTAATAAGGCGTCATGCATTGTAGAGACGTTCCCTGAGATTCAGGCTCCAGGATTCCGATGCTCCAGTGACAATTTACTGTATCCCTCAACCCCTCGTAATGACAATGGAACAAAGAAATTGCATCGCAGTTCAACCCTACAGTCCCTATGAGACTTCTCTGAAAGTGCCTAATGTGGCGACCTGCATTGTAGAGACGCTCCTCTGAGATTCAGGGTCCAGGATTCCGATGCTCCAGTGACAATTTACTGTATCCCTCAAACCCTCGTGATGACAATGGAACAAAGAAACTGCATCGCAGTTCAACCCTACAGTCCCTATGAGACTTCTCTGCAAGTGCCTAATGTGGCGTCATGCATTGTAGAGACGTTCCCCTGAGATTCAGGCTCCAGGATTCCGATGCTTCACTGACAATTTACTGTATCCCTCAAACCCTCGTAATGACAATGGAACAAAGAAATTGCATCGCAGTTCAACCCTATAGTCCCTATGAGATTTCTCTGCAAGTGCCTAATGTGGCATCATGCATTGTAGAGACGTTCCCCTGAGATTGAGGCTCCAGGATTCCGATGCTCGAGTGACAATTTACTGTATCCCTCAAACCCTCGTAATGACAATGGAACAAAGAAATTGCATCGCAGTTCAAACCTACAGTCCCTATGAGACTTCTCTGCAAGTGCCTAATGTGGCGTCATGCATTGTAGAGACGTTCCCCTGAGATTCAGGCTCCAGGATTCCGATGCTCCAGTGACAATTTACTGTATCCCTCAAACCCTCGTTATGACAATGGAACAAAGAAATTGCATCGCAGTTCAATTCTACAGTCCACAAAGCGACTTCTCTCCAAGTGACTAATGTGGCGACGTGCATTGTACAGACGTTCCCCTGAGAGTCAGGCTCCGGGATTCCGAAGCTCCAGTGACAATTTACTGTATCCCTCAAACCCTCGTTATAACAATGCAACAAAGAAATTGCATCGCAGTTGAATTCTACAGTCCCTAAGAGACTTCTCTCCAAGTGACTAATGTGGCGACCTGCATTGTACAGACATTCCCCTGAGAGTCAGTCTCCAGGATTCCGATGCTCCAGTGACAATTTACTGTATCCCTCAAACCCTCGTAATGACAATGGAAGAAAGAAATTGCATCGCAGTTCAATTCTACAGTCCCCAAAGCGACTTCTCTCCAAGTGACTAATGTGGCGATGTGCATTGTACAGACTTTCCCCTGAGAGTCAGGCTCCAGGATTCCGAAGCTCCAGTGACAATTTACTGTATATCCCTAAAACCCTCGTTATAACAATGCAACAAAGAAATTGCATCGCAGTTGAATTCTACAGTCCCTAAGAGACTTCTCTCCAAGTGACTAATGTGGCGACCTGCATTGTACAGACATTCCCCTGAGAGTCAGTCTCCAGGATTCCGATGCTCCAGTGACAATTTACTGTATCCCTCAAACCCTCGTAATGACAATGGAACAAAGAAATTGCATCGCAGTTCAACCCTACAGACCCTATGAGACATCCCTGCAAGTGACTAATGTGGCGACCTCCATTGTAGAGACGTTCACTTGAGATTCAGGCTCCAGGATTCCGATGCTCCAGTGACAATTTACAGTATCCCTCAAACCATCGTAATGACAATGGAACATAGAAATTGCATCGCAGTTTAACCCTACAGTCCCTATGAGACTTCTCTGCAAGTGCCTAATGTGGCGTCATGCATTGTAGAGACGTTCCCCTGAGATTCAGGCTCCAGGATTCCGATGCTCCACTGACAATTTACTGTAACCCTCAAACCCTCGTAATGATAATGGAACAAAGAAATTGCATCGCAGTTCAACCCTACAGTCCCTATGAGACTTCTCTGCAAGTGCCTAATGTGGCGTCATGCATTGTTGAGACGTTCCCCTGAAATTCAGGCTCCAGGATTCCGATGCTCCAGTGACAATTTACTGTATCCCTCAAACCCTCGTAATGACAATGGAACAAAGAAATTGCATCGCAGTTCAACCCTACAATCCCTATGAGACTTCTCTGCAAGTGCCTAATGTGGCGCCATGGATTGTAGAGACGTTCCCCTGAGATTCAGGCTCCAGGATTCCGATGCTCCAGTGACAATTTACTGTATCCCTCAAACAATCGTAATGACAATGGAACAAAGAAATTGCATCGCAGTTCAACCCCACAGTCCCTATGAGACTTCTCTGCAAGTGCCTAATGTGGCGTCATGCATTGTAGAGACGTTCCCCTGAGATTCAGGCTCCAGGATTCCGATGCTCCAGTGACAATTTACTGTATCCCTCAAACCCTCGTAATGACAATGGAACAAAGAAATTATATCGCAGTTCAACCCTACAGTCCCTATGAGACTTCTCTGCAAGTGCCTAATGTGGCGTAATGCATTACAGAGACGTTCCTCTGAGATTCAGACTCCAGGATTCCGATGCTCCAGTGACATTTTACTGTATCCCTCAAACCCTCGTAATGACAATGGAACAAAGAAATTGCATCGCAGTTCAACCCTACAGTCCCTATGAGACTTCTCTGCAAGTGACTAATGTGGCGACCTGCATTGTAGAGACGTTCCCCTGAGATTCAGGCTCCAGGATTCCGATGCTCCAGTGACAATGTACTGTATCCCTCAAACCCTCGTAATGACAATGGAACAAAGAAATTGCATCGCAGTTCAACCCTACAGTCCCTATGAAACTTCTCTGCAAGTGCCTAATGTGGCGTCATGCATTGTAGAGACGTTCCCTGAGATTCAGGCTCCAAGATTCGAGTGCTCCAGTGACAGTTTACTATATCCCTCAAACCCTCGTAATGACAATGGAACAAAGAAATTGCATCGCAGTTCAACCCTACAGTCCCTATGAGACTTCTCTGCAAGTGACTAATGTGGCGACCTGCATTGTAGAGACGTTCCCGTGAGATTCAGGCTCCAGGATTCCGATGCTCCAGTGACAATTTACTGTATCCCTCAAACCCTCGTAATGACAATGGAACAAAGAAATTGCATCGCAGTTCAACACTACAGCCCCTATGAGACTTCTCTGCAAGTGACTAATGTGGCGAAATGCATTGTAGAGACGTTCCCCTGAGATTCAGGCTCCAGGATTCCGATGCTCCAGTGACAATTTACTGTATCCCTCAAACCCTCGTAATGACAATGGAACAAAGAAATTGCATCGCAGTTCAACCCTACAGTCCCTATGAGACTTCTCTGAAAGTGCCTAATGTTGCGCCATGCATTGTAGAGACGTTCCCCTGAGATTCAGGCTCCAGGATTCCGATGCTCCAGTGACAATTTACTGTAACCCTCAAACCCCCGTAATGACAATGGAACAAAGAAATTGCATCGCAGTTCAACCCTACAGTCCCTATGAGACTTCTCTGCAAGTGCCTAATGTGGCGTCATGCATTGTAGAGACGTTCCCCTGAGATTCAGGCTCCAGGATTCCGATGCTCCAGTGACAATTTACTGTAACCCTAAAACCCTCGTAATGACAATGGAACAAAGAAATTGCATCGCAGTTCAACCCTACAGTACCTATGAGACTTCTCTGCAAGTGCCTAATGTGGCGTCATGCATTGTTGAGACGTTCCCCTGAGATTCAGGCTCCAGGATTCCGATGCTCCAGTGACAATTTACTGTATCCCTCAAACCCTCGTAATGACAATGGAACAAAGAAATTGCATCGCAGTTCAACCCTACAGTCCCTATGAGACTTCTCTGCAAGTGACTAATGTGGCGACCTGCATTGTAGAGACGTTCCCCTGAGATTCAGGCTCCAGGATTCCGATGCTCGAGTGACAATTTACTGTATCCCTCAAACCCTCGTAATGACAATGGAACAAAGAAATTGCATCGCAGTTCAACCCTATAGTCCCTATGAGATTTCTCTGCAAGTGCCTAATGTGGCATCATGCATTGTAGATACGTTCCCCTGAGATTGAGGCTCCAGGATTCCGATGCTCGAGTGACAATTTACTGTATCCCTCAAACCCTCGTAATGACAATGGAACAAAGAAATTGCATCGCAGTTCAAACCTACAGTCCCTATGAGACTTCTCTGCAAGTGCCTAATGTGGCGTCATGCATTGTAGAGACGTTCCCCTGAGATTCAGGCTCCAGGATTCCGATGCTCCAGTGACAATTTACTGTATCCCTCAAACCCTCGTTATGACAATGCAACAAAGAAATTGCATCGCAGTTCAATTCTACAGTCCACAAAGCGACTTCTCTCCAAGTGACTAATGTGGCGACGTGCATTGTACAGACGTTCCCCTGAGAGTCAGGCTCCGGGATTCCGAAGCTCCAGTGACAATTTACTGTATCCCTCAAACCCTCGTTATAACAATGCAACAAAGAAATTGCATCGCAGTTGAATTCTACAGTCCCTAAGAGACTTCTCTCCAAGTGACTAATGTGGCGAACTGCATTGTACAGACATTCCCCTGAGAGTCAGTCTCCAGGATTCCGATGCTCCAGTGACAATTTACTGTATCCCTCAAACCCTCGTAATGACAATGGAAGAAAGAAATTGCATCGCAGTTCAATTCTACAGTCCCCAAAGCGACTTCTCTCCAAGTGACTAATGTGGCGATGTGCATTGTACAGACTTTCCCCTGAGAGTCAGGCTCCAGGATTCCGAAGCTCCAGTGACAATTTACTGTATATCCCTCAAACCCTCGTTATAACAATGCAACAAAGAAATTGCATCGCAGTTGAATTCTACAGTCCCTAAGAGACTTCTCTCCAAGTGACTAATGTGGCGACCTGCATTGTACAGACATTCCCCTGAGAGTCCGTCTCCAGGATTCCGATGCTCCAGTGACAATTTACTGTATCCCTCAAACCCTCGTAATGACAATGGAACAAAGAAATTGCATCGCAGTTCAACCCTACAGACCCTATGAGACATCCCTGCAAGTGACTAATGTGGCGACCTCCATTGTAGAGACGTTCACTTGAGATTCAGGCTCCAGGATTCCGATGCTCCAGTGACAATTTACAGTATCCCTCAAACCATCGTAATGACAATGGAACAAAGAAATTGCATCGCAGTTTAACCCTACAGTCCCTATGAGACTTCTCTGCAAGTGCCTAATGTGGCGTCATGCATTGTAGAGACGTTCCCCTGAGATTCAGGCTCCAGGATTCCGATGCTCCAGTGACAATTTACTGTAACCCTAAAACCCTCGTAATGATAATGGAACAAAGAAATTGCATCGCAGTTCAACCCTACAGTCCCTATGAGACTTCTCTGCAAGTGCCTAATGTGGCGTCATGCATTGTTGAGACGTTCCCCTGAAATTCAGGCTCCAGGATTCCGATGCTCCAGTGACAATTTACTGTATCCCTCAAACCCTCGTAATGACAATGGAACAAAGAAATTGCATCGCAGTTCAACCCTACAATCCCTATGAGACTTCTCTGCAAGTGCCTAATGTGGCGCCATGGATTGTAGAGACATTCCCCTGAGATTCAGGCTCCAGGATTCCGATGCTCCAGTGACAATTTACTGTATCCCTCAAACCCTCGTAATGACAATGGAACAAAGAAATTGCATCGCAGTTCAACCCCACAGTCCCTATGACACTTCTCTGCAAGTGCCTAATGTGGCGTCATGCATTGTAGAGACGTTCCCCTGAGGTTCAGGCTCCAGGATTCCGATGCTCCAGTGACAATTTACTGTATCCCTCAAACCCTCGTAATGACAATGGAACAAAGAAATTATATCGCAGTTCAACCCTACAGTCCCTATGAGACTTCTCTGCAAGTGCCTAATGTGGCGTAATGCATTACAGAGACGTTCCTCTGAGATTCAGACTCCAGTATTCCGATGCTCCAGTGACATTTTACTGTATCCCTCAAACCCACGTAATGACAATGGAACAAAGAAATTGCATCGCAGTTCAACCCTACAGTCCCTATGAGACTTCTCTGCAAGTGACTAATGTGGCGACCTGCATTGTAGAGATGTTCCCCTGAGATTCAGGCTCCAGGATTCCGATGCTCCAGTGACAATTTACTGTATCCCTCAAACCCTCGTAATGACAATGGAACAAAGAAATTGCATCGCAGTTCAACCCTACAGTCCCTATGAGACTTCTCTGCAAGTGACTAATGTGGCGACCTGCATTGTAGAGACGTTCCCCTGAGATTCAGGCTCCAGGATTCCGATGCTCGAGTGACAATTTACTGTATCCCTCAAACCCTCGTAATGACAATGGAACTAAGAAATTGCATCGCAGTTCAACCCTATAGTCCCTATGAGATTTCTCTGCAAGTGCCTAATGTGGCATCATGCATTGTAGAGACGTTCCCCTGAGATTGAGGCTCCAGGATTCCGATGCTCGAGTGACAATTTACTGTATCCCTCAAACCCTCGTAATGACAATGGAACAAAGAAATTGCATCGCAGTTCAAACCTACAGTCCCTATGAGACTTCTCTGCAAGTGCCTAATGTGGCGTCATGCATTGTAGAGACGTTCCCCTGAGATTCAGGCTCCAGGATTCCGATGCTCCAGTGACAATTTACTGTATCCCTCAAACCCTCGTTATGACAATGGAACAAAGAAATTGCATCGCAGTTCAATTCTACAGTCCACAAAGCGACTTCTCTCCAAGTGACTAATGTGGCGACGTGCATTGTACAGACGTTCCCCTGAGAGTCAGGCTCCGGGATTCCGAAGCTCCAGTGACAATTTACTGTATCCCTCAAACCCTCGTTATAACAATGCAACAAAGAAATTGCATCGCAGTTGAATTCTACAGTCCCTAAGAGACTTCTCTCCAAGTGACTAATGTGGCGACCTGCATTGTACAGACATTCCCCTGAGAGTCAGTCTCCAGGATTCCGATGCTCCAGTGACAATTTACTGTATCCCTCAAACCCTCGTAATGACAATGGAAGAAAGAAATTGCATCGCAGTTCAATTCTACAGTCCCCAAAGCGACTTCTCTCCAAGTGACTAATGTGGCGATGTGCATTGTACAGACTTTCCCCTGAGAGTCAGGCTCCAGGATTCCGAAGCTCCAGTGACAATTTACTGTATATCCCTCAAACCCTCGTTATAACAATGCAACATAGAAATTGCATCGCAGTTGAATTCTACAGTCCCTAAGAGACTTCTCTCCAAGTGACTAATGTGGCGACCTGCATTGTACAGACATTCCCCTGAGAGTCAGTCTCCAGGATTCCGATGCTCCAGTGACAATTTACTGTATCTCTCAAACCCTCGTAATGACAATGGAACAAAGAAATTGCATCGCAGTTCAACCCTACAGTCCCTATGAGACTTCTCTGCAAGTGCCTAATGTGGCGTCATGCATTGTTGAGACGTTCCCCTGAAATTCAGGCTCCAGGATTCCGATGCTCCAGTGACAATTTACTGTATCCCTCAAACCCTCGTAATGACAATGGAACAAAGAAATTGCATCGCAGTTCAACCCTACAATCCCTATGAGACTTCTCTGCAAGTGCCTAATGTGGCGCCATGGATTGTAGAGACATTCCCCTGAGATTCAGGCTCCAGGATTCCGATGCTCCAGTGACAATTTACTGTATCCCTCAAACCCTCGTAATGACAATGGAACAAAGAAATTGCATCGCAGTTCAACCCCACAGTCCCTATGAGACTTCTCTGCAAGTGCCTAATGTGGCGTCATGCATTGTAGAGACGTTCCCCTGAGATTCAGGCTCCAGGATTCCGATGCTCCAGTGACAATTTACTGTATCCCTCAAACCCTCGTAATGACAATGGAACAAAGAAATTATATCGCAGTTCAACCCTACAGTCCCTATGAGACTTCTCTGCAAGTGCCTAATGTGGCGTAATGCATTACAGAGACGTTCCTCTGAGATTCAGACTCCAGTATTCCGATGCTCCAGTGACATTTTACTGTATCCCTCAAACCCACGTAATGACAATGGAACAAAGAAATTGCATCGCAGTTCAACCCTACAGTCCCTATGAGACTTCTCTGCAAGTGACTAATGTGGCGACCTGCATTGTAGAGATGTTCCCCTGAGATTCAGGCTCCAGGATTCCGATGCTCCAGTGACAATTTACTGTATCCCTCAAACCCTCGTAATGACAATGGAACAAAGAAATTGCATCGCAGTTCAACCCTACAGTCCCTATGAGACTTCTCTGCAAGTGACTAATGTGGCGACCTGCATTGTAGAGACGTTCCCCTGAGATTCAGGCTCCAGGATTCCGATGCTCGAGTGACAATTTACTGTATCCCTCAAACCCTCGTAATGACAATGGAACTAAGAAATTGCATCGCAGTTCAACCCTATAGTCCCTATGAGATTTCTCTGCAAGTGCCTAATGTGGCATCATGCATTGTAGAGACGTTCCCCTGAGATTGAGGCTCCAGGATTCCGATGCTCGAGTGACAATTTACTGTATCCCTCAAACCCTCGTAATGACAATGGAACAAAGAAATTGCATCGCAGTTCAAACCTACAGTCCCTATGAGACTTCTCTGCAAGTGCCTAATGTGGCGTCATGCATTGTAGAGACGTTCCCCTGAGATTCAGGCTCCAGGATTCCGATGCTCCAGTGACAATTTACTGTATCCCTCAAACCCTCGTTATGACAATGGAACAAAGAAATTGCATCGCAGTTCAATTCTACAGTCCACAAAGCGACTTCTCTCCAAGTGACTAATGTGGCGACGTGCATTGTACAGACGTTCCCCTGAGAGTCAGGCTCCGGGATTCCGAAGCTCCAGTGACAATTTACTGTATCCCTCAAACCCTCGTTATAACAATGCAACAAAGAAATTGCATCGCAGTTGAATTCTACAGTCCCTAAGAGACTTCTCTCCAAGTGACTAATGTGGCGACCTGCATTGTACAGACATTCCCCTGAGAGTCAGTCTCCAGGATTCCGATGCTCCAGTGACAATTTACTGTATCCCTCAAACCCTCGTAATGACAATGGAAGAAAGAAATTGCATCGCAGTTCAATTCTACAGTCCCCAAAGCGACTTCTCTCCAAGTGACTAATGAGGCGATGTGCATTGTACAGACTTTCCCCTGAGAGTCAGGCTCCAGGATTCCGAAGCTCCAGTGACAATTTACTGTATATCCCTCAAACCCTCGTTATAACAATGCAACATAGAAATTGCATCGCAGTTGAATTCTACAGTCCCTAAGAGACTTCTCTCCAAGTGACTAATGTGGCGACCTGCATTGTACAGACATTCCCCTGAGAGTCAGTCTCCAGGATTCCGATGCTCCAGTGACAATTTACTGTATCCCTCAAACCCTCGTAATGACAATGGAACAAAGAAATTGCATCGCAGTTAAACCCTACAGACCCTATGAGACATCCCTGCAAGTGACTAATGTGGCGACCTCCATTGTAGAGACGTTCACTTGAGATTGAGGCTCCAGGATTCCGATGCTCGAGTGACAATTTACTGTATCCCTCAAACCCTCGTAATGACAATGGAACAAAGAAATTGCATCGCAGTTCAACCCTACAATCCCTATGAGACTTCTCTGCAAGTGCCTAATGTGGCGCCATGGATTGTAGAGACGTTCCCCTGAGATTCAGGCTCCAGGATTCCGATGCTCCAGTGACAATTTACTGTATCCCTCAAACCCTCGTAATGACAATGGAACAAAGAAATTGCATCGCAGTTCAACCCCACAGTCCCTATGAGACTTCTCTGCAAGTGCCTAATGTGGCGTCATGCATTGTAGAGACGTTCCCCTGAGATTCAGGCTCCAGGATTCCGATGCTCCAGTGACAATTTACTGTATCCCTCAAACAGTCGTAATGACAATGGAACAAAGAAATTATATCGCAGTTCAACCCTACAGTCCCTATGAGACTTCTCTGCAAGTGCCTAATGTGGCGTAATGCATTACAGAGACGTTCCTCTGAGATTCAGACTCCAGGATTCCGATGCTCCTGTGACATTTTACTGTATCCCTCAAATCCTCGTAATGACAATGGAACAAAGATATTGCATCGCAGTTCAACCCTACAGTCCCTATGAGACTTCTCTGCAAGTGACTAATGTGGCGACCTGCATTGTAGAGACGCTCCCCTGAGATTCAGGCTCCAGGATTCCGATGCTCCAGTGACAATTTACTGTATCCCTCAAACCCTCGTAATGACAATGGAACAAAGAAATTGCATCGCAGTTCAACCCTACAGTCCCTATGAAACTTCTCTAGAAGTGCCTAATGTGGCGTCATGCATTGTAGAGACGTTCCCTGAGATTCAGGCTCCAAGATTCGAGTGCTCCAGTGACAGTTTACTATATCCCTCAAACCCTCGTAATGACAATGGAACAAAGAAATTGCATCGCAGTTCAACCCTACAGTCCCTATGAGACTTCTCTGCAAGTGACTAATGTGGCGACCTGCATTGTAGAGACGTTCCCGTGAGATTCAGGCTCCAGGATTCCGATGCTCCAGTGACAATTTACTGTATCCCTCAAACCCTCGTAATGACAATGGAACAAAGAAATTGCATCGCAGTTCAACACTACAGCCCCTATGAGACTTCTCTGCAAGTGACTAATGTGGCGAAATGCATTGTAGAGACGTTCCCCTGAGATTCAGGCTCCAGGATTCCGATGCTCCAGTGACAATTTACTGTATCCCTCAACCCTCGTAATGACAATGGAACAAAGAAATTGCATCGCAGTTCAACACTACAGCCCCTATGAGACTTCTCTGCAAGTGCCTAATGTGGCGAAATGCATTGTAGAGACGTTCCCCTGAGATTCAGGCTCCAGGATTCCGATGCTCCAGTGACAATTTACTGTATCCCTCAAACCCTCGTAATGACAATCGAACAAAGAAATTGCATCGCAGTTCAACCCTACAGTCCCTATGAGACTTCTCTGCAAGTGACTATTGTGGCTACCTGCATTGTAGAGACGTTCCCGTGAGATTCAGGCTCCAGGATTCCGATGCTCCAGTGACAATTTACTGTATCCCTCAAACCCTCGTAATGACAATGGAACAAAGAAATTGCATCGCAGTTCAACCCTACAGTCCCTATGAGACTTCTCTGAAAGTGCCTAATGTGGCGCCATGCATTGTAGAGACGTTCCCCTGAGATTCAGGCTCCAGGATTCCGATGCTCCAGTGACAATTTACTGTAACCCTCAAACCCCCGTAATGACAATGGAACAAAAAAATTGCATCGCAGTTCAACCCTACAGTCCCTATGAGACTTCTCTGCAAGTGCCTAATGTGGCGTCATGCATTGTAGAGACGTTCCCCTGAGATTCAGGCTCCAGGATTCCGATGCTCCAGTGACAATTTACTGTAACCCTAAAACCCTCGTAATGACAATGGAACAAAGAAATTGCATCGCAGTTCAACCCTACAGTCCCTATGAGACTTCTCTGCAAGTGCCTAATGTGGCGTCATGCATTGTTGAGACGTTCCCCTGAGATTCAGGCTCCAGGATTCCGATGCTCCAGTGACAATTTACTGTATCCCTCAAACCCTCGTAATGACAATGGAACAAAGAAATTGCATCGCAGTTCAACCCTACAGTCCCTATGAGACTTCTCTGCAAGTGACTAATGTGGCGACCTGCATTGTAGAGACGTTCCCCTGAGATTCAGTCTCCAGGATTCCGATGCTCCAGTGACAATTTACTGTATCCCTCAAACCCTCGTAATGACAATGGAACAAAGAAATTGCATCGCAGTTCAACCCTACAATCCCTATGAGACTTCTCTGCAAGTGCCTAATGTGGCGCCATGGATTGTAGAGACGTTCCCCTGAGATTCAGGCTCCAGGATTCCGATGCTTCACTGACAATTTACTGTATCCCTCAAACCCTCGTAATGACAATGGAACAAAGAAATTGCATCGCAGTTCAACCCTATAGTCCCTATGAGATTTCTCTGCAAGTGCCTAATGTGGCATCATGCATTGTAGAGACGTTCCCCTGAGATTGCGGCTCGAGGATTCCGATGCTCGAGTGACAATTTACTGTATCCCTCAAACCCTCGTAATGACAATGGAACAAAGAAATTGAATCGCAGTTCAAACCTACAGTCCCTATGAGACTTCTCTGCAAGTGCCTAATGTGGCGTCATGCATTGTAGAGACGTTCCCCTGAGATTCAGGCTCCAGGATTCCGATGCTCCAGTGACAATTTACTGTATCCCTCAAACCCTCGTAATGACAATGGAACAAAGAAATTGCATCGCAGTTCAATTCTACAGTCCACAAAGCGACTTCTCTCCAAGTGACTATTGTGGCGACGTGCATTGTACAGACGTTCCCCTGAGAGTCAGGCTCCGGGATTCCGAAGCTCCAGTGACAATTTACTGTATCCCTCAAACCCTCGTTATAACAATGCAACAAAGAAATTGCATCGCAGTTGAATTCTACAGTCCCTAAGAGACTTCTCTCCAAGTGACTAATGTGGCGACCTGCATTGTACAGACATTCCCCTGAGAGTCAGTCTCCAGGATTCCGATGCTCCAGTGACAATTTACTGTATATCCCTCAAACCCTCGTTACAACAATGCAACAAAGAAATTGCATCGCAGTTGAATTCTACAGTCCCTAAGAGACTTCTCTCCAAGTGACTAATGTGGCGACCTGCATTGTACAGACATTCCCCTGAGAGTCAGTCTCCAGGATTCCGATGCTCCAGTGACAATTTACTGTATCCCTCAAACCCTCGTAATGACAATGGAACAAAGAAATTGCATCGCAGTTCAACCCTACAGACCCTATGAGACATCTCTGCAAGTGACTAATGTGGCGACCTGCATTGTAGAGACGTTCACTTGAGATTCAGGCTCCAGGATTCCGATGCTCCAGTGACAATTTACAGTATCCCTCAAACCCTCGTAATGACAATGGAACAAAGAAATTGCATCGCAGTTCAACCCTACAGTCCCTATGAGACTTCTCTGCAAGTGCCTAATGTGGCGTCATGCATTGTAGAGACGTTCCCCTGAGATTCAGGCTCCAGGATTCCGATGCTCCAGTGACAATTTACTGTAACCCTAAAACCCTCGTAATGACAATGGAACAAAGAAATTGCATCGCAGTTCAACCCTACAGTCCCTATGAGACTTCTCTGCAAGTGCCTAATGTGGCGTCATGCATTGTTGAGACGTTCCCCTGAGATTCAGGCTCCAGGATTCCGATGCTCCAGTGACAATTTACTGTATCCCTCAAACCCTCGTAATGACAATGGAACAAAGAAATTGCATCGCAGTTCAACCCTACAATCCCTATGAGACTTCTCTGCAAGTGCCTAATGTGGCGCCATGGATTGTAGAGACGTTCCCCTGAGATTCAGGCTCCAGGATTCCGATGCTCCAGTGACAATTTACTGTATCCCTCAAGCCCTCGTAATGACAATGGAACAAAGAAATTGCATCGCAGTTCAACCCCACAGCCCCTATGAGACTTCTCTGCAAGTGCCTAATGTGGCGTCATGCATTGCACAGACGTTCCTCTGAGATTCAGACTCCAGGATTCCGATGCTCCAGTGACATTTTACTGTATCCCTCAAACCCTCGTAATGACTATGGAACAAAGAAATTGCATCCCAGTTCAACCCTACAGTCCCTATGAGACTTCTCTGCAAGTGCTTAATGTGGCGACCTGCATTGTAGAGACGTTCCCGTGAGATTCAGGCTCCAGGATTCCGATGCTCCAGTGACAATTTACTGTATCCCTCAAACCCTCGTAATGACAATGGAACAAAGAAATTGCATCGCAGTTCAACACTACAGCCCCTATGAGACTTCTCTGCAAGTGACTAATGTGGCGAAATGCATTGTAGAGACGTTCCCCTGAGATTCAGGCTCCAGGATTCCGATGCTCCAGTGACAATTTACTGTATCCCTCAACCCTCGCAATGACAATGGAACAAAGAAATTGCATCGCAGTTCAACACTACAGCCCCTATGAGACTTCTCTGCAGGTGCCTAATGTGGCGAAATGCATTGTAGAGACGTTCCCCTGAGATTCAGGCTCCAGGATTCCGATGCTCCAGTGACAATTTACTGTATCCCTCAAACCCTCGTAATGACAATCGAACAAAGAAATTGCATCGCAGTTCAACCCTACAGTCCCTATGAGACTTCTCTGCAAGTGACTATTGTGGCTACCTGCATTGTAGAGACGTTCCCCTGAGATTCAGGCTCCAAGATTCCGATGCTCCAGTGACAATTTACTGTATCCCTCAAACCCTCGTAATGACAATGGAACAAAGAAATTGCATCGCAGTTCAACCCTACAGTCCCTATGAGACTTCTCTGAAAGTGCCTAAAGTGGCGCCATGCATTGTAGAGACGTTCCCCTGAGATTCAGGCTCCAGGATTCCGATGCTCCAGTGACAAATTACTGTAACCCTAAAACCCTCGTAATGACAATGGAACAAAGAAATTGCATCGCAGTTCAACCCTACAGTCCCTATGAGACTTCTCTGCGAGTGCCTAATGTGGCGTCATGCATTGTTGAGACGTTCCCCTGAGATTCAGGCTCCAGGATTCCGATGCTCCAGTGACAATTTACTGTATCCCTCAAACCCTCGTAATGACAATGGAACAAAGAAATTGCATCGCAGTTCAACCCTACAGTCCCTATGAGACTTCTCTGCAAGTGACTAATGTGGCGACCTGCATTGTAGAGACGTTACCCTGAGATTCAGGCTCCAGGATTCCGATGCTCCAGTGACAATTTACTGTATCCCTCAAACCCTCGTAATGACAATGGAACAAAGAAATTGCATCGCAGTTCAACCCTACAATCCCTATGAGACTTCTCTGCAAGTGCCTAATGTGGCGCCATGGATTGTAGAGACGTTCCCCTGAGATTCAGGCTCCAGGATTCCGATGCTCCAGTGACAATTTACAGTATCCCTCAAACCCTCGTAATGACAATGGAACAAAGAAATTGCATTGCAG
This sequence comes from Schistocerca gregaria, assembly GCF_023897955.1. Classification (NCBI taxonomy): domain Eukaryota; kingdom Metazoa; phylum Arthropoda; class Insecta; order Orthoptera; family Acrididae; genus Schistocerca; species Schistocerca gregaria. Next base: position 77,588,995 of record NC_064926.1, read on the forward strand.
TTCAACCCCACAGTCCCTATGAGACTTCTCTGCAAGTGCCTAATGTGGCGTCATGCATTGTAGAGACGTTCCCCTGAGATTCAGGCTCCAGGATTCCGATGCTCCAGTGACAATTTACTGTATCCCTCAAACCCTCGTAATGACAATGGAACAAAGAAATTGCATCGCAGTTCAACCCTAAAGTCCCTATGAGACTTCTCTGCAAGTGCCTAATGTGGCGTCATGCATTGCAGAGACGTTCCTCTGAGATTCAGGCTCCAGGATTCCGATGCTCCAGTGACATTTTACTGTATCCCTCAAACCCTCGTAATGACAATCGAACAAAGAAATTGCATCGCAGTTCAACCCTACAGTCCCTATGAGACTTCTCTGCAAGTGACTATTGTGGCTACCTGCATTGTAGAGACGTTCCCCTGAGATTCAGGCTCCAGGATTCCGATGCTCCAGTGACAATTTACTGTATCCCTCAAACCCTCGTAATGACAATGGAACAAAGAAATTGCATCGCAGTTCAACCCTACAGTCCCTATGAGACTTCTCTGCAAGTGCCTAATGTGGCGTCATGCATTGTTGAGACGTTCCCCTGAGATTCAGGCTCCAGGATTCCGATGCTCCAGTGACAATTTACTGTATCCCTCAAACCCTCGTAATGACAATGGAACAAAGAAATTGCATCGCAGTTCAACCCTACAGTCCCTATGAGACTTCTCTGCAAGTGCCTAATGTGGCGTCATGCATTGTAGAGACGTTCCCCTGAGATTCAGGCTCCAGGATTCCGATGCTCCACTGACAATTTACTGTAACCCTCAAACCCTCGTAATGACAATGGAAAAAAAGAAATTGCATCGCAGTTCAACCCTACAGTCCCTATGAGACATCTCTGCAAGTGCCTAATGTGGCGTCATGCATTGTAGAGACGTTCCCCTGAGATTTAGGCTCCAGGATTCCGATGCTCCACTGACAATTTACTGTAACCCTCAAACCCTCGTAATGACAATGGAACAAAGAAATTGCATCGCAGTTCAACCCTACAGTCCCTATGAGACTTCTCTGCAAGTGCCTAACGTGGCGTCATGCATTGTAGAGACGTTCCCCAGAGATTCAGGCTCCAGGATTCCGATGCTCCAGTGACAATTTACTGTATCCCTCAAACCCTCGTAATGACAATGGAACAAAGAAATTGCATCGCAGTTCAACCCTACAGTCCCTATGAGACCTCTCTGCAAGTGCCTAATGTGGCGTTATGCATTGTAGAGACGTTCCACTGAGATTCAGGCTCCAGGATTCCGATGCTCCAGTGACAATTTACTGTATCCCTCAAACCCTCGTAATGACAAGGGAACAAAGAAATTGCATCGCAGTTCAACCCTACAGTCCCTATGAGACTTATCTGCAAGTGACTAATGTGGTGACCTGCATTGTAGAGACGTTCCCCTGAGATTCAGGCTCCAGGATTCCGATGCTCCAGTGACAATTTACTGTATCCCTCAAACCCTCGTAATGACAATGGAACAAAGAAATTGCATCGCAGTTCAACCCTACAGTCCCTATGAGACTTCTCTGCAAGTGCCTAATGTGGCGCCATGCATTGTAGAGACGTTCCCCTGAGATTCAGGCTCCAGGATTCCGATGCTCCACTGACAATTTACTGTAACCCTCAAACCCTCGTAATGACAATGGAACACTGAAATTGCATCGCAGTTCAACCCTACAGTCCCTATGAGACTTCTCTGCAAGTGCCTAATGTGGCGTCATGCATTGTAGAGACGTTCCCCTGAGATTCAGCCTCCAGGATTCCGATGCTCCAGTGACAATTTACTGTATCCCTCAAACCCTCGTAATGACAATGGAACAAAGAAATTGCATCGCAGTTCAAACCTACAGTCCCTATGAGACCTCTCTGCAAGTGCCTAATGTGGCGTCATGCATTGTAGAGACGTTCCCCTGAGATTCACGCTCCAGGATTCCTATGCTCCAGTGACAATTTACTGTATCCCTCAAACCCTCGTAATGACAATGGAACAAAGAAATTGCATCGCAGTTCAACCCTACAGACCCTATGAGACATCTCTGTAAGTGACTAATGTGGCGACCTGCATTGTAGAGACGTTCACTTGAGATTCAGGCTCCAGGATTCCGATGCTCCAGTGACAATTTACTGTATCCCTCAAACCCTCGTAATGACAATGGAACAAAGAAATTGCATCGCAGTTCAACCCTACAATCCCTATGAGACTTCTCTGCAAGTGACTAATGTGGCGACCTGCATTGTAGAGACCTTCCCCTGAGATTTAGGCTCCAGGATTCCGATGCTCCAGTGACAATTTACTGTATCCCTCAAACCCTCGTAATGACAATGGAACAAAGAAATTGCATTGCAGTTCAACCCTACAGTCCCTATGAGACTTCTCTGCAAGTGCCTAATGTGGCGTCATGCATTGTAGAGACGTTCCGCTGAGATTCAGGCTCCAGGACTCCGAAGATCCAGTGACAATTTACTGTATCCCTCAAACCCTCGTAATTACAATGGAACAAAGAAATTGCATCGCAGTTCAACCCTACAGTCCCTATGAGACTTCTCTACAATTGACTAATGTGGCGACTTGCATTGTAGAGACGTTCCCCTGAGATTCAGGCTCCAGGATTCCGATGCTCCAGTGACAATTTACTGTATCCCTCAAACCCTCGTAATGACAATGGAACAAAGAAATTCCATCGCAGTTTAACCCTACAGTCCCAATGAGACTTCTCTGCAAGTGCCTAATGTGGCGTCATGCATTGTAGATACGTTCCCCTGAGATTCAGGCTCCAGGATTCCAATGCTCCAGTGACAATTTACTGTAAACCTCAAACCCTCGTAATGACAATGGAACAAAGAAATTGCATCGCAGTTCAACCCTACAGTCCCTATGAGACTTCTCTACAAGTGCCTAATGTGGCGTCATGCATTGTAGAGACGTTCCGCTGAGATTCAGGCTCCAGGATTCCGATCCTCCACTGACAATTTACTGTATCCCTCAAATACTCGTAATGACAATGGAACAAAGAAATTGCATCGCAGTTCAACCCTACAGTCCCTATGAGACTTCTCTGCAAGTTCCTAATGTGGCGTCATGCATTGTAGAAACGTTCCCCTGAGATTCAGGCTCCAGGATTCCGATGCTCCACTGACAATTTACTGTAACCCTCAAACCCTCGTAATGACAATGGAACAAAGAAATTGCATCGCAGTTCAACCCTACAGTCCCTATGAGACTTCTCTGCAAGTGACTAATGTGGCGACCGGCATTGTAGAGACGTTCCCCTGAGATTCAGGCTCCAGGATTCCGAAGCTCCAGTGACAATTTACTGTATCCCTCAAACCCTCGTAATGACAATGGAACAAACAAATTGCATCGCACTTCAACCCTACAGTCCCTATGAGACTTCTCTACAAGTGACTAATGTGGCGACCTGCATTGTAGAGACGTTCCCTTGAGATTCAGGATCCAGGATTCCGATGCTCCAGTGACAATTTACTGTATCCCTCAAACGCTCGTAATGACAATGGAACAAATAAATTGCATTGCAGTTCAACCCCACAGTCCCTATGAGACTTCTCTGCAAGTGCCTAATGTGGCGTCATGCATTGTAGAGACGTTCCCCTGAGATTCAGGCTCCAGGATTCCGATGCTCCAGTGACAATTTACTGTATCCCTCAAACCCTCGTAATGACAATGGAACAAAGAAATTGCATCGCAGTTCAACCCTACAGTCCCTATGAGACTTCTCTGCAAGTGCCTAATGTGGCGTCATGCATTGCAGAGACGTTCCTCTGAGATTCAGGCTCCAGGATTCCGATGCTCCAGTGACATTTTACTGTATCCCTCAAACCCTCGTAATGACAATCGAACAAAGAAATTGCATCGCAGTTCAACCCTACAGTCCCTATGAGACTTCTCTGCAAGTGACTATTGTGGCTACCTGCATTGTAGAGACGTTCCCCTGAGATTCAGGCTCCAGGATTCCGATGCTCCAGTGACAATTTACTGTATCCCTCAAACCCTCGTAATGACAATGGAACAAAGAAATTGCATCGCAGTTCAACCCTACAGTCCCTATGAGACTTCTCTGCAAGTGCCTAATGTGGCGTCATGCATTGTTGAGACGTTCCCCTGAGATTCAGGCTCCAGGATTCCGATGCTCCAGTGACAATTTACTGTATCCCTCAAACCCTCGTAATGACAATGGAACAAAGAAATTGCATCGCAGTTCAACCCTACAGTCCCTATGAGACTTCTCTGCAAGTGCCTAATGTGGCGTCATGCATTGTAGAGACGTTCCCCTGAGATTCAGGCTCCAGGATTCCGATGCTCCACTGACAATTTACTGTAACCCTCAAACCCTCGTAATGACAATGGAACAAAGAAATTGCATCGCAGTTCAACCCTACAGTCCCTATGAGACATCTCTGCAAGTGCCTAATGTGGCGTCATGCATTGTAGAGACGTTCCCCTGAGATTTAGGCTCCAGGATTCCGATGCTCCACTGACAATTTACTGTAACCCTCAAACCCTCGTAATGACAATGGAACAAAGAAATTGCATCGCAGTTGAACCCTACAGTCCCTATGAGACTTCTCTGCAAGTGCCTAACGTGGCGTCATGCATTGTAGAGACGTTCCCCAGAGATTCAGGCTCCAGGATTCCGATGCTCCAGTGACAATTTACTGTATCCCTCAAACCCTCGTAATGACAATGGAACAAAGAAATTGCATCGCAGTTCAACCCTACAGTCCCTATGAGACCTCTCTGCAAGTGCCTAATGTGGCGTTATGCATTGTAGAGACGTTCCACTGAGATTCAGGCTCCAGGATTCCGATGCTCCAGTGACAATTTACTGTATCCCTCAAACCCTCGTAATGACAATGGAACAAAGAAATTGCATCGCAGTTCAACCCTACAGTCCCTATGAGACTTATCTGCAAGTGACTAATGTGGTGACCTGCATTGTAGAGACGTTCCCCTGAGATTCAGGCTCCAGGATTCCGATGCTCCAGTGACAATTTACTGTATCCCTCAAACCCTCGTAATGACAATGGAACAAAGAAATTGCATCGCAGTTCAACCCTACAGTCCCTATGAGACTTCTCTGCAAGTGCCTAATGTGGCGCCATGCATTGTAGAGACGTTCCCCTGAGATTCAGGCTCCAGGATTCCGATGCTCCACTGACAATTTACTGTAACCCTCAAACCCTCGTAATGACAATGGAACACTGAAATTGCATCGCAGTTCAACCCTACAGTCCCTATGAGACTTCTCTGCAAGTGCCTAATGTGGCGTCATGCATTGTAGAGACGTTCCCCTGAGATTCAGCCTCCAGGATTCCGATGCTCCAGTGACAATTTACTGTATCCCTCAAACCCTCGTAATGACAATGGAACAAAGAAATTGCATCGCAGTTCAACCCTACAGTCCCTATGAGACCTCTCTGCAAGTGCCTAATGTGGCGTCATGCATTGTAGAGACGTTCCCCTGAGATTCACGCTCCAGGATTCCTATGCTCCAGTGACAATTTACTGTATCCCTCAAACCCTCGTAATGACAATGGAACAAAGAAATTGCATCGCAGTTCAACCCTACAGACCCTATGAGACATCTCTGTAAGTGACTAATGTGGCGACCTGCATTGTAGAGACGTTCACTTGAGATTCAGGCTCCAGGATTCCGATGCTCCAGTGACAATTTACTGTATCCCTCAAACCCTCGTAATGACAATGGAACAAAGAAATTGCATCGCAGTTCAACCCTACAATCCCTATGAGACTTCTCTGCAAGTGACTAATGTGGCGACCTGCATTGTAGAGACCTTCCCCTGAGATTTAGGCTCCAGGATTCCGATGCTCCAGTGACAATTTACTGTATCCCTCAAACCCTCGTAATGACAATGGAACAAAGAAATTGCATTGCAGTTCAACCCTACAGTCCCTATGAGACTTCTCTGCAAGTGCCTAATGTGGCGTCATGCATTGTAGAGACGTTCCGCTGAGATTCAGGCTCCAGGACTCCGAAGATCCAGTGACAATTTACTGTATCCCTCAAACCCTCGTAATGACAATGGAACAAAGAAATTGCATCGCAGTTCAACCCTACAGTCCCTATGAGACTTCTCTACAAGTGACTAATGTGGCGACTTGCATTGTAGAGACGTTCCCCTGAGATTCAGGCTCCAGGATTCCGATGCTCCAGTGACAATTTACTGTATCCCTCAAACCCTCGTAATGACAATGGAACAAAGAAATTCCATCGCAGTTTAACCCTACAGTCCCAATGAGACTTCTCTGCAAGTGCCTAATGTGGCGTCATGCATTGTAGATACGTTCCCCTGAGATTCAGGCTCCAGGATTCCAATGCTCCAGTGACAATTTACTGTAAACCTCAAACCCTCGTAATGACAATGGAACAAAGAAATTGCATCGCAGTTCAACCCTACAGTCCCTATGAGACTTCTCTACAAGTGCCTAATGTGGCGTCATGCATTGTAGAGACGTTCCCCTGAGATTCAGGCTCCAGGATTCCGATCCTCCACTGACAATTTACTGTATCCCTCAAATACTCGTAATGACAATGGAACAAAGAAATTGCATCGCAGTTCAACCCTACAGTCCCTATGAGACTTCTCTGCAAGTTCCTAATGTGGCGTCATGCATTGTAGAAACGTTCCCCTGAGATTCAGGCTCCAGGATTCCGATGCTCCACTGACAATTTACTGTAACCCTCAAACCCTCGTAATGACAATGGAACAACGAAATTGCATCGCAGTTCAACCCTACAGTCCCTATGAGACTTCTCTGCAAGTGACTAATGTGGCGACCTGCATTGTAGAGACGTTCCCCTGAGATTCAGGCTCCAGGATTCCGATGCTCCAGTGACAATTTACTGTATCCCTCAAACCCTCGTAATGACAATGGAACAAACAAATTGCATCGCACTTCAACCCTACAGTCCCTATGAGACTTCTCTACAAGTGACTAATGTGGCGACCTGCATTGTAGAGACGTTCCCTTGAGATTCAGGATCCAGGATTCCGATGCTCCAGTGACAATTTACTGTATCCCTCAAACCCTCGTAATGACAATGGAACAAAGAAATTGCATCGCAGTCATAACCCTACAGTCCCTATGAGACTTCTCTGCAAGTGCCTAATGTGGCGTCATGCATTGTAGAGACGTTCCCCTGAGAATCAAGCTCCAGGATTCCGGAGCTCCAGTGACAATTTACTGTAACCCTCAAACCCTCGTAATGACAATGGAACAAAGAAATTGCATCGCAGTTCAACCCTACAATCCCTATGAGACTTCTCTGCAAGTGACTAATGTGGCGACCTGCATTGTAGAGACCTTCCCCTGAGATTTAGGCTCCAGGATTTCGATGCTCCAGTGACAATTTACTGTATCCCTCAAACCCTCGTAATGACAATGGAACAAAGAAATTGCATTGCAGTTCAACCCTACAGTCCCTATGAGACTTCTCTGCAAGTGCCTAATGTGGCGTCATGCATTGTAGAGACGTTCCGCTGAGATTCAGGCTCCAGGACTCCGAAGATCCAGTGACAATTTACTGTATCCCTCAAACCCTCGTAATGACAATGGAACAAAGAAATTGCATCGCAGTTCAACCCTACAGTCCCTATGAGACTTCTCTACAAGTGCCTAATGTGGCGTCATGCATTGTAGAGACGTTCCGCTGAGATTCAGGCTCCAGGATTCCGATCCTCCACTGACAATTTACTGTATCCCTCAAATACTCGTAATGACAATGGAACAAAGAAATTGCATCGCAGTTCAACCCTACAGTCCCTATGAGACTTCTCTGCAAGTTCCTAATGTGGCGTCATGCATTGTAGAAACGTTCCCCTGAGATTCAGGCTCCAGGATTCCGATGCACCACTGACAATTTACTGTAACCCTCAAACCCTCGTAATGACAATGGAACAAAGAAATTGCATCGCAGTTCAACCCTACAGTCCCTATGAGACTTCTCTGCAAGTGACTAATGTGGCGACCTGCATTGTAGAGACGTTCCCCTGAGATTCAGGCTCCAGGATTCCGAAGCTCCAGTGACAATTTACTGTATCCCTCAAACCCTCGTAATGACAATGGAACAAACAAATTGCATCCCACTTCAACCCTACAGTCCCTATGAGACTTCTCTACAAGTGACTAATGTGGCGACCTGCATTGTAGAGACGTTCCCTTGAGATTCAGGATCCAGGATTCCGATGCTCCAGTGACAATTTACTGTATCCCTCAAACCCTCGTAATGACAATGGAACAAAGAAATTGCATCGCAGTCATAACCCTACAGTCCCTATGAGACTTCTCTGCAAGTGCCTAATGTGGCGTCATGCATTGTAGAGACGTTCCCCTGAGAATCAAGCTCCAGGATTCCGGAGCTCCAGTGACAATTTACTGTAACCCTCAAACCCTCGTAATGACAATGGAACAAAGAAATTGCATCGCAGTTCAACCCGACAGTCCCTATGAGACTTCTCTGCAAGTGCCTAATGTGGCGTCATGCATTGTAGAGACGTACCCCTGAGATTCAGGCTCCATTATTCCGATGCTACAGTGACAATTTACTGTAACCCTCAAACCCTCGTAATGACAATGGAACAAAGAAATTGCATCGCAGTTGAACCCTACAGTCCCAATGAGACTTCTCTGCAAGTGCCTAATGTGGCGTCATGCATTGTAGAGACGTTCCCCTGAGATTCAGGTTCCAGGATTCCGATGCTCCAGTGACAATTTACTGTATCCCTCAAACCCTCGTAATGACAATGGAACAAAGAAATTGCATCGCAGTTCAACCCTACAGTCCCTATGAGACTTCTCTGCAAGTTCCTAATGTGGCGTCATGCATTGTAGAGACGTTCCCCTGAGAGTCAGGCTCCAGGATTCCGATGCACCACTGACAATTTACTGTAACCCTCAAACCCTCGTAATGACAATGGAACAAAGAAATTATATCGCAGTTCAACCCTACAGTCCCTATGAGACTTCTCTGCAAGTGACTAATGTGGCGACCTGCATTGTAGAGACGTTCCCCTGAGATTCAGGCTCCAGGATTCCGATGCTCCAGTGACAATTTACTGTATCCCTCAAACCCTCGTAATGACAATGGAACAAAGAAATTGCATCGCAGTTCAACCCTACAGTCCCTATGAGACCTCTCTGCAAGTGCCTAATGTGGCGTTATGCATTGTAGAGACGTTCCACTGAGATTCAGGCTCCAGGATTCCGATGCTCCAGTGACAATTTACTGTATCCCTCAAACCCTCGTAATGACAAGGGAACAAAGAAATTGCATCGCAGTTCAACCCTACAGTCCCTATGAGACTTATCTGCAAGTGACTAATGTGGTGACCTGCATTGTAGAGACGTTCCCCTGAGTTTCAGGCTCCAGGACTCCGATGCTCCAGTGACAATTTACTGTATCCCTCAAACCCTCGTAATGACAATGGAACAAAGAAATTGCATCGCAGTTCAACCCTACAGTCCCTATGAGACTTCTCTGCAAGTGCCTAATGTGGCGCCATGCATTGTAGAGACGTTCCCCTGAGATTCAGGCTCCAGGATTCCGATGCTCCACTGACAATTTACTGTAACCCTCAAACCCTCGTAATGACAATGGAACACTGAAATTGCATCGCAGTTCAACCCTACAGTCCCTATGAGACTTCTCTGCAAGTGCCTAATGTGGCGTCATGCATTGTAGAGACGTTCACTTGAGATTCAGCCTCCAGGATTCCGATGCTCCAGTGACAATTTACTGTATCCCTCAAACCCTCGTAATGACAATGGAACAAAGAAATTGCATCGCAGTTCAACCCTACAGTCCCTATGAGACCTCTCTGCAAGTGCCTAATGTGGCGTCATGCATTGTAGAGACGTTCCCCTGAGATTCACGCTCCAGGATTCCTATGCTCCAGTGACAATTTACTGTATCCCTCAAACCCTCGTAATGACAATGGAACAAAGAAATTGCATCGCAGTTCAACCCTACAGACCCTATGAGACATCTCTGTAAGTGACTAATGTGGCGACCTGCATTGTAGAGACGTTCACTTGAGATTCAGGCTCCAGGATTCCGATGCTCCAGTGACAATTTACTGTATCCCTCAAACCCTCGTAATGACAATGGAACAAAGAAATTGCATCGCAGTTCAACCCTACAATCCCTATGAGACTTCTCTGCAAGTGACTAATGTGGCGACCTGCATTGTAGAGACCTTCCCCTGAGATTTAGGCTCCAGGATTCCGATGCTCCAGTGACAATTTACTGTATCCCTCAAACCCTCGTAATGACAATGGAACAAAGAAATTGCATTGCAGTTCAACCCTACAGTCCCTATGAGACTTCTCTGCAAGTGCCTAATGTGGCGTCATGCATTGTAGAGACGTTCCGCTGAGATTCAGGCTCCAGGACTCCGAAGATCCAGTGACAATTTACTGTATCCCTCAAACCCTCGTAATGACAATGGAACAAAGAAATTGCATCGCAGTTCAACCCTACAGTCCCTATGAGACTTCTCTACAAGTGACTAATGTGGCGACTTGCATTGTAGAGACGTTCCCCTGAGATTCAGGCTCCAGGATTCCGATGCTATAGTGACAATTTACTGTATCCCTCAAACCCTCGTAATGACAATGGAACAAAGAAATTGCATCGCAGTTTAACCCTACAGTCCCAATGAGACTTCTCTGCAAGTGCCTAATGTGGCGTCATGCATTGTAGATACGTTCCCCTGAGATTCAGGCTCCAGGATTCCAATGCTCCAGTGACAATTTACTGTAAACCTCAAACCCTCGTAATGACAATGGAACAAAGAAATTGCATCGCAGTTCAACCCTACAGTCCCTATGAGACTTCTCTACAAGTGCCTAATGTGGCGTCATGCATTGTAGAGACGTTCCGCTGAGATTCAGGCTCCAGGATTCCGATCCTCCACTGACAATTTACTGTATCCCTCAAATACTCGTAATGACAATGGAACAAAGAAATTGCATCGCAGTTCAACCCTACAGTCCCTATGAGACTTCTCTGCAAGTTCCTAATGTGGCGTCATGCATTGTAGAAACGTTCCCCTGAGATTCAGGCTCCAGGATTCCGATGCTCCACTGACAATTTACTGTAACCCTCAAACCCTCGTAATGACAATGGAACAAAGAAATTGCATCGCAGTTCAACCCTACAGTCCCTATGAGACTTCTCTGCAAGTGACTAATGTGGCGACCTGCATTGTAGAGACGTTCCCCTGAAATTCAGGCTCCAGGATTCCGAAGCTCCAGTGACAATTTACTGTATCCCTCAAACCCTCGTAATGACAATGGAACAAACAAATTGCATCGCACTTCAACCCTACAGTCCCTATGAGACTTCTCTGCAAGTGACTAATGTGGCGACCTGCATTGTAGAGACGTTCCCTTGAGATTCAGGATCCAGGATTCCGATGCTCCAGTGACAATTTACTGTATCCCTCAAACCCTCGTAATGACAATGGAACAAAGAAATTGCATCGCAGTCATAACCCTACAGTCCCTATGAGACTTCTCTGCAAGTGCCTAATGTGGCGTCATGCATTGTAGAGACGTTCCCCTGAGAATCAAGCTCCAGGATTCCGGAGCTCTAGTGACAATTTACTGTAACCCTCAAACCCTCGTAATGACAATGGAACAAAGAAACTGCATCGCAGTTCAACCCGACAGTCCCTATGAGACTTCTCTGCAAGTGCCTAATGTGGCGTCATGCATTGTAGAGACGTACCCCTGAGATTCAGGCTCCATTATTCCGATGCTACAGTGACAATTTACTGTAACCCTCAAACCCTCGTAATGACAATGGAACAAAGAAATTGCATCGCAGTTGAACCCTACAGTCCCAATGAGACTTCTCTGCAAGTGCCTAATGTGGCGTCATGCATTGTAGAGACGTTCCCCTGAGATTCAGGCTCCAGGATTCCGATGCTCCAGTGACAATTTACTGTATCCCTCAAACCCTCGTAATGACAATGGAACAAAGAAATTGCATCGCAGTTCAACCCTACAGTCCTTATGAGACTTCTCTGCAAGTTCCTAATGTGGCGTCATGCATTGTAGAGACGTTCCCCTGAGAGTCAGGCTCCAGGATTCCGATGCACCACTGACAATTTACTGTAACCCTCAAACCCTCGTAATGACAATGGAACAAAGAAATTATATCGCAGTTCAACCCTACAGTCCCTATGAGACTTCTCTGCAAGTGACTAATGTGGCGACCTGCATTGTAGAGACGTTCCCCTGAGATTCAGGCTCCAGGATTCCGATGCTCCAGTGACAATTTACTGTATCCCTCAAACCCTCGTAATGACAATGGAACAAAGAAATAGCATCGCAGTTCAACCCTACAGTCCCTATGAGACTTCTCTGCAAGTGTCTAATGTGGCGTCATGCATTGTAGAGATGTTCCCCTGAGATTCAGGCTCCAGGATTCCGATGCTTCACTGACAATTTACTGTAACCCTCAAACCCTCGTAATGACAATGGAACAAAGAAATTGCATCGCAGTTCAACCCAACAGTCCCTATGAGACTTCTCTGCAAGTGACTAATGTGGCGTCATGCATTGTAGAGACGTTCCCCTGAGATTCAGGCTCCAGGATTCCGATGCTCCAGTGACAATTTACTTTATCCCTCAAACCCTCGTAATGACAATGGAACAAAGAAATTGCATTGCAGTTCAACCCTACAGTCCCTATGAGACTTCTCTGCAAGTGCCTAATGTGGCGTCATGCATTGTAGAGACGTTCCGCTGAGATTCAGGCTCCAGGACTCCGAAGATCCAGTGACAATTTACTGTATCCCTCAAACCCTCGTAATGACTATGTAACAAAGAAATTGCATCGCAGTTCAACCCTACAGTCCCTATGAGACTTCTCTACAAGTGACTAATGTGGCGACTTGCATTGTAGAGACGTTCCCCTGAGATTCAGGCTCCAGGATTCCGATGCTCCAGTGACAATTTACTGTATCCCTCAAACCCTCGTAATGACAATGGAACAAAGAAATTGCATCGCAGTTTAACCCTACAGTCCCAATGAGACTTCTCTGCAAGTGCCTAATGTGGCGTCATGCATTGTAGATACGTTCCCCTGAGATTCAGGCTCCAGGATTCCAATGCTCCAGTGACAATTTACTGTAAACCTCAAACCCTCGTAATGACAATGGAACAAAGAAATTGCATCGCAGTTCAACCCTACAGTCCCTATGAGACTTCTCTACAAGTGCCTAATGTGGCGTCATGCATTGTAGAGACGTTCCGCTGAGATTCAGGCTCCAGGATTCCGATCCTCCACTGACAATTTACTGTATCCCTCAAACCCTCGTAATGACAATGGAACAAAGAAATTGCATCGCAGTTCAACCCTACAGTCCCTATGAGACTTCTCTGCAAGTTCCTAATGTGGCGTCATGCATTGTAGAAACGTTCCCCTGAGATTCAGGCTCCAGGATTCCGATGCTCCACTGACAATTTACTGTAACCCTCAAACCCTCGTAATGACAATGGAACAAAGAAATTGCATCGCAGTTCAACCCTACAGTCCCTATGAGACTTCTCTACAAGTGACTAATGTGGCGACCTGCATTGTAGAGACGTTCCCTTGAGATTCAGGATCCAGGATTCCGATGCTCCAGTGACAATTTACTGTATCCCTCAAACCCTCGTAATGACAATGGAACAAAGAAATTGCATCGCAGTCATAACCCTACAGTCCCTATGAGACTTCTCTGCAAGTGCCTAATGTGGCGTCATGCATTGTAGAGACGTTCCCCTGAGATTCAAGCTCCAGGATTCCGGAGCTCCAGTGACAATTTACTGTAACCCTCAAACCCTCGTAATGACAATGGAACAAAGAAATTGCATCGCAGTTCAACCCGACAGTCCCTATGAGACTTCTCTGCAAGTGCCTAATGTGGCGTCATGCATTGTAGAGACGTACCCCTGAGATTCAGGCTCCATTATTACGATGCTACAGTGACAATTTACTGTAACCCTCAAACCCACGTAATGACAATGGAACAAAGAAATTGCATCGCAGTTGAACCCTACAGTCCCTATGAGACTTCTCTGCAAGTGCCTAATGTGGCGTCATGCATTGTAGAGACGTTCCCCTGAGATTCAGGCTCCAGGATTCCGATGCTCCAGTGACAATTTACTGTATCCCTCAAACCCTCGTAATGACAATGGAACAAAGAAATTGCATCGCAGTTCAACCCTACAGTCCCTATGAGACTTCTCTGCAAGTTCCTAATGTGGCGTCATGCATTGTAGAGACGTTCCCCTGAGAGTCAGGCTCCAGGATTCCGATGCACCACTGACAATTTACTGTAACCCTCAAACCCTCGTAATGACAATGGAACAAAGAAATTATATCGCAGTTCAACCCTACAGTCCCTATGAGACTTCTCTGCAAGTGACTAATGTGGCGACCTGCATTGTAGAGACGTTCCCCTGAGATTCAGGCTCCAGGATTCCGATGCTCCAGTGACAATTTACTGTATCCCTCAAACCCTCGTAATGACAATGGAACAAAGAAATAGCATCGCAGTTCAACCCTACAGTCCCTATGAGACTTCTCTGCAAGTGTCTAATGTGGCGTCATGCATTGTAGAGACGTTCCCCTGAGATTCAGGCTCCAGGATTCCGATGCTTCACTGACAATTTACTGTAACCCTCAAACCCTCGTAATGACAATGGAACAAAGAAATTGCATCGCAGTTCAACCCAACAGTCCCTATGAGACTTCTCTGCAAGTGACTAATGTGGCGTCATGCATTGTAGAGACGTTCCCCTGAGATTCAGGCTCCAGGATTCCGATGCTCCAGTGACAATTTACTGTATCCCTCAAACCCTCGTAATGACAATGGAACAAAGAAATTGCATTGCAGTTCAACCCTACAGTCCCTATGAGACTTCTCTGCAAGTGCCTAATGTGGCGTCATGCATTGTAGAGACGTTCCGCTGAGATTCAGGCTCCAGGACTCCGAAGATCCAGTGACAATTTACTGTATCCCTCAAACCCTCGTAATGACAATGGAACAAAGAAATTGCATCGCAGTTCAACCCTACAGTCCCTATGAGACTTCTCTACAAGTGACTAATGTGGCGACTTGCATTGTAGAGACGTTCCCCTGAGATTCAGGCTCCAGGATTCCGATGCTCCAGTGACAATTTACTGTATCCCTCAAACCCTCGTAATGACAATGGAACAAAGAAATTGCATCGCAGTTTAACCCTACAGTCCCAATGAGACTTCTCTGCAAGTGCCTAATGTGGCGTCATGCATTGTAGATACGTTCCCCTGAGATTCAGGCTCCAGGATTCCAATGCTCCAGTGACAATTTACTGTAACCTCAAACCCTCGTAATGACAATGGAACAAAGAAATTGCATCGCAGTTCAACCCTACAGTCCCTATGAGACTTCTCTACAAGTGCCTAATGTGGCGTCATGCATTGTAGAGACGTTCCGCTGAGATTCAGGCCCCAGGATTCCGATCCTCCACTGACAATTTACTGTATCCCTCAAACGCTCGTAATGACAATGGAACAAAGAAATTGCATCGCAGTTCAACCCTACAGTCCCTATGAGACTTCTCTGCAAGTTCCTAATGTGGCGTCATGCATTGTAGAAACGTTCCCCTGAGATTCAGGCTCCAGGATTCCGATGCTCCACTGACAATTTACTGTAACCCTCAAACCCTCGTAATGACAATGGAACAAAG
Source organism: Schistocerca gregaria (assembly GCF_023897955.1). Taxonomy (NCBI): domain Eukaryota; kingdom Metazoa; phylum Arthropoda; class Insecta; order Orthoptera; family Acrididae; genus Schistocerca; species Schistocerca gregaria. The sequence goes on from NC_064926.1 coordinate 77,604,795, forward strand.
AAATTGCATCGCAGTTCAACCCTACAGTCCCTATGAGACTTCTCTGCAAGTGACTAATGTGGCGACCTGCATTGTAGAGACGTTCCCCTGAGATTCAGGCTCCAGGATTCCGATGCTCCAGTGACAATTTACTGTATCCCTCAAACGCTCGTAATGACAATGGAACAAAGAAATTGCATTGCAGTTCAACCCTACAGTCCCTATGAGACTTCTCTGCAAGTGCCTAATGTGGCGTCATGCATTGTAGAGACGTTCCCCCGAGATGCAGGCTCCAGGATTCCGAAGCTCCAGTGACAATTTACTGTATCCCTCAAACCCTCGTAATGACAATGGAACAAACAAATTGCATCGCACTTCAACCCTACAGTCCCTATGAGACTTCTCTACAAGTGACTAATGTGGCGACCTGCATTGTAGAGACGTTCCCTTGAGATTCAGGATCCAGGATTCCGATGCTCCAGTGACAATTTACTGTATCCCTCAAACCCTCGTAATGACAATGGAACAAAGAAATTGCATCGCAGTCTTAACCCTACAGTCCCTATGAGACTTCTCTGCAAGTGCCTAATGTGGCGTCATGCATTGTAGAGACGTTCCCCTGAGATTCAAGCTCCAGGATTCCGGAGCTCCAGTGACAATTTACTGTAACCCTCAAACCCTCGTAATGACAATGGAACAAAGAAATTGCATCGCAGTTCAACCCGACAGTCCCTATGAGACTTCTCTGCAAGTGCCTAATGTGGCGTCATGCATTGTAGAGACGTACCCCTGAGATTCAGGCTCCATTATTCCGATGCTACAGTGACAATTTACTGTAACCCTCAAACCCTCGTAATGACAATGGAACAAAGAAATTGCATCGCAGTTGAACCCTACAGTCCCTATGAGACTTCTCTGCAAGTGCCTAATGTGGCGTCATGCATTGTAGAGACGTTCCCCTGAGATTCAGGCTCCAGGATTCCGATGCTCCAGTGACAATTTACTGTATCCCTCAAACCCTCGTAATGACAATGGAACAAAGAAATTGCATCGCAGTTCAACCCTACAGTCCCTATGAGACTTCTCTGCAAGTTCCTAATGTGGCGTCATGCATTGTAGAGACGTTCCCCTGAGAGTCAGGCTCCAGGATTCCGATGCACCACTGACAATTTACTGTAACCCTCAAACCCTCGTAATGACAATGGAACAAAGAAATTATATCGCAGTTCAACCCTACAGTCCCTATGAGACTTCTCTGCAAGTGACTAATGTGGCGACCTGCATTGTAGAGACGTTCCCCTGAGATTCAGGCTCCAGGATTCCGATGCTCCAGTGACAATTTACTGTATCCCTCAAACCCTCGTAATGACAATGGAACAAAGAAATAGCATCGCAGTTCAACCCTACAGTCCCTATGAGACTTCTCTGCAAGTGTCTAATGTGGCGTCATGCATTGTAGAGACGTTCCCCTGAGATTCAGGCTCCAGGATTCCGATGCTTCACTGACAATTTACTGTAACCCTCAAACCCTCGTAATGACAATGGAACAAAGAAATTGCATCGCAGTTCAACCCAACAGTCCCCATGAGACTTCTCTACAAGTGACTAATGTGGCGTCATGCATTGTAGAGACGTTCCCCTGAGATTCAGGCTCCAGGATTCCGATGCTCCAGTGACAATTTACTGTATCCCTCAAACCCTCGTAATGACAATGGAACAAAGAAATTGCATCGCAGTTCAACCCTACAGTCCCTATGAGACTTCTCTGCAAGTGCCTAATGTGGCGTCATGCATTGTAGAGACGTTCCCCTGAGATTCAGGCTCCAGGATTCCGATGCTCCACTGACAATTTACTGTAACCCTCAAACCCTCGTAATGACAATGGAACAAAGAAATTGCATCGCAGTTCAACCCTACAGTCCCTATGAGACTTCTCTACAAGTGACTAATGTGGCGACTTGCATTGTAGAGACGTTCCCCTGAGATTCAGGCTCCAGGATTCCGATGCTCCACTGACAATTTACTGTATCCCTCAAACCCTCGTAATGACAATGGAACAAAGAAATTGCATTGCAGTTCAACCCTACAGTCCCTATGAGACTTCTCTGCAAGTGCCTAATGTGGCGTCATGCATTGTAGAGACGTTCCCCCGAGATGCAGGCTCCAGGATTCCGAAGCTCCAGTGACAATTTACTGTATCCCTCAAACCCTCGTAATGACAATGGAACAAAGAAATTGCATCGCAGTTCAACCCTACAGTCCCTATGAGACTTCTCTGCAAGTTCCTAATGTGGCGTCATGCATTGTAGAGACGTTCCCCTGAGATTCAGGCTCCAGGATTCCGATGCTCCACTGACAATTTACTGTAACCCTCAAACCCTCGTAATGACAATGGAACAAAGAAATTGCATCGCAGTTCAACCCTACAGTCCCTATGAGACTTCTCTGCAAGTGACTAATGTGGCGACCTGCATTGTAGAGACGTTCCCCTGAGATTCAGGCTCCAGGATTCCGATGCTCCACTGACAATTTACTTTATCCCTCAAACGCTCGTAATGACAATGGAACAAAGAAATTGCATTGCAGTTCAACCCTACAGTCCCTATGAGACTTCTCTGCAAGTGCCTAATGTGGCGTCATGCATTGTAGAGACGTTCCCCCGAGATGCAGGCTCCAGGATTCCGAAGCTCCAGTGACAATTTACTGTATCCCTCAAACCCTCGTAATGACAATGGAACAAACAAATTGCATCGCAGTTCAACCCTACAGTCCCTATGAGACTTCTCTACAAGTGACTAATGTGGCGACCTGCATTGTAGAGACGTTACCCTGAGATTCAGGATCCAGGATTCCAATGCTCCAGTGACAATTTACTGTATCCCTCAAACCCTCGTAATGACAATGGAACAAAGAAATTGCATCGCAGTCTTAACCCTACAGTCCCTATGAGACTTCTCTGCAAGTGCCTAATGTGGCGTCATGCATTGTAGAGACGTTCCCCTGAGATTCAGGCTCCAGGATTCCGATGCTCCAGTGACAATTTACTGTAACCCTCAAACCCTCGTAATGACAATGGAGCAAAGAAATTGCATCGCAGTTCAACCCGACAGTCCCTATGAGACTTCTCTGCAAGTGCCTAATGTGGCGTCATGCAGTGTAGAGACGTACCCCTGAGATTCAGGCTCCAGGATTCCGATGCTACAGTGACAATTTACTATAACCCTCAAACCCTCGTAATGACAATGGAACAAAGAAATTGCATCGCAGTTCAACCCTACAGTCCCTATGAGACTTCTCTGCAAGTGCCTAATGTGGCGTCATGCATTGTAGAGACGTTCCCCTGAGATTCAGGCTCCAGGATTCCGATGCTCCAGTGACAATTTACTGTAACCCTCAAACCCTCGTAATGACAATGGAACAAAGAAATTGCATCGCAGTTCAACCCTACAGTCCCTATGAGACTTCTCTGCAAGTTCCTAATGTGGCGTCATGCATTGTAGAGACGTTCCCCTGAGAGTCAGGCTCCAGGTTTCCGACGCTCCACTGACAATTTACTGTAACTCTCAAACCCTCCTAATGACAATGGAACAAACAAATTATATCGCAGTTCA